>NC_137697.1:60096926-60455213 GCF_964034855.1 Anser brachyrhynchus
TATCTTTTCTTATTGTGATTTACCAAAGAGTAAGGATGATATACTTTGTATAAAACTAAGCTCTAACTAAATGAAATAGAATAGTTGGATCTGAATATAAGTACTTTTAACGACAGGAACCTGACAAGCAGGTGCACACTGTCAGATCGCTGCCCATTAAATGTCAGTAAACACAACATTTGCCTTTTAATCTTTTCTAGCTGTGTTTATGTTCAGAGAGGAATGTATATTCTTGCAAAACATGTTTCATAACCCTCTCAGCAGTAGACTGATTGGCAGAAGCTTCTTCCTTACCTTTCTTTTGTATGACTAACTATTAGACCTTATTACTTTGTTTCCTGCATTTGACAGTGGTTATTGTCCTTTTGAAGTCAAAAGAAACTTTCTCATTAACTACAGCTGGCACAAGGCTAAAACCACTGAGGGATAAATTTGCTTTCAATCATATATTCCCATTACCAGTAATACACAGCATATGGGTAAAAGAGACACAAGTGGCAACCAATACTTTCAGACAGTAGAAAGTATCACAATCTTGCCATATTGCACATTGAATTTACATTACACCCAGTAGTCGAGGAGAACATTAAATATGTTGATATTACAAATTCATATGATTCTTTATCCCAAAGTGCTGATATGATATTATAGTACAAGGGTTTGTGTAACTTCAGGCAGAACAATAACCTTATTCATAGTCACATTAAATTTCTGAGCTTCCAAGTATAGAGTTCATAGATTATGGACAACTGTTTTCTCTGGAGGAAAGTACAGACTAAGGTGCACAACAGGTTATTGCAAGCCACACTTTCCACAAAGTACTTTGATCCCTGTGTTTTTATCACTGCAGCGTTGAAGGATCTTGCTATATTTACTAGGCTGCTAGTGAGGGTAACAACATTTTAAGCACATTGATAGTGCTACGTACTGGGAAAAACACTTCTGTATGTGTAGATTTCTTTCTCAGAGAATTACGAGTGTACAGAGATAGATATGAATCCCAAGATGAACTTCCTAAAAGTTTAAGAATTTCTAGAATTAGTGTTTTGGCAACACTTATAACAGAAATATAACCCAAGTGCAATGGGATCCAAGTTTTCCCTATTTGGTGCTTAATGTAACTTCTCTTGAAGCCATTGGCAGACTTTCCACTGACTTCACTCAAAATACGTCAGGTCCTTGACTGAGAAAATGTTTAGACAGAGGAATTCATTCCATCACTAATTTTAATAAACATGTTTTTAAACTTCACTTACAAAATTTTATATTAAGAAGAACTAACAAACTAGAATGCCTTTTTGAATATGAATTCTGTATCTCTGGACAATGTCTTGGAAAGTCTTTTCTGATGGCAAATTAAAACGCTCATATGAAATATGTGTGCTCATTTATTTTGCATACACTCTTGAGATTTACAAAAGATAAAATGTGGTTTTAAAAAGTACAAAGAAAA
This sequence comes from Anser brachyrhynchus, assembly GCF_964034855.1. NCBI lineage: Eukaryota > Metazoa > Chordata > Aves > Anseriformes > Anatidae > Anser > Anser brachyrhynchus. The sequence continues at coordinate 60,098,380 of NC_137697.1, forward strand.
TATGTTTATTCTATCTCATTCTAAATGATTATGGAAAAAAAAAAGTAATATTTATATGGTTTAGATAAAAACAACTGACAAAAACCAGGTTACCTCCAGCATTAATTTAAGAGATTACAGCTCTATACAGCTCTTTGAGAGTGCAAAAATTATGGCAGTCCTATTCTTTCCTGATCCTTTGTGAAAAGTGTAGTCTGTATAGCTAGGGATTTGTGCATGCAAGCAGTACCTTGGTTTTACTAAGATTCAGTGGAAATTTCCTTAACACATTAAGAAAAAAAAAAAAAGGCTTTAAAGAAAAAACTACTATGAAAACAGACTATCTACAAGTGCTGTCTCGCTAAAGCTAACAAGTTCCAACAACCGTTAATTTTGTCTGGTTCCTTGGTGGAAGGTTTATATTGCAAACACATTCCCAGTTATGCTGTAATCTGTCTCAAAGGTGGCATGATATCAACACTCCTGCAGCCAGGGCCACGTCTGTGGGTATGAGGGTAAGAGAAAGGCCATCAAACAAGAAAGAAATCATGGTTCCTGCAGTTCAAAGGCTTTTCCCATAAGAGCAGAAGGAACTTATTTTGATTTTATATTTTGGTAAGAAAAACTGACATGAGTTTGTTTGTGTCAATTCGGGTTCTGCCGGATGGAAAGGTTTGCTCATTAAAGGCAGCTGTTTTAGCAAATTACCTCACTGTGGCATAATGACTGAGTTATAACAGGCTATTGAAGAAAATCCTTTCGTTTCCCAGTGAGATCATGATAACTAGAAACAATTTCAGTTAAGAGGTTTGATTTACTTTGGAAGTGATTCAGTTGGAAATGCCAGTGATACAATGATGTATTTCTTTTGTTCATATTTCTTTTGTACATATATTAAACATTTGGTTTGCTTTGAACTAATGGATCTATTTTTTTCTCTGGGGTGATATATTTCATTATTTAAAAATATAACTGCAATTACATTGGGAAAGAAGCTACTCTGTAAACAATATGCCTTGCTGAAAAACCTATTCCAAAAACACAGAATGAACTCATTCTTTTGCCTTTTATACACCTATTCTGTGTGTTATGTGATTAAAATGATCATAAGGAAAAGTGTAAAGCAACATGGATAGCAAATGCTGCACACAGTCTGTATCCTGAAGACATATTTGAGGAAAAAAAACTTTCAGGAGCTTGAGTGAAGTTGGCTTAGCTATTTTGAAGAAGAAGAAAACAAAACAAAACAAAACACCACCACCAACAACAAAGAAAAACATTTTCACCATTTTAATTCCATTGCTGTAGCTTTTTCTGAATTAGCATGCTGGAGAGTAAAGTACCACAGAAATTTGACTTTTGGCAGGAAGTCAGTCCTCCGGTCACAGAGGTGCCTGTGGAGGTCTGGTGAAAATTGGCTGTGACAAGCTCTGGCAGAAGCTGCACTTCCCCTGGCTGCTGCGACTGCAGCTGCCCAGCACTTGTGTTTGTAGAGGCAATATCAGTTTTGCCAGATTTTTTTTCTGCTGCTCCATTTTGAGATACTTGTTACAGGCTATATTCACAAAATGAGACCAGAGCTACCTATGCAGGAGTTCTTCATCCTAACAGGCATAAATCTCCCTCCAAGCAAAGGTGTGTACAGCAAGCCTCACCCCAAGCTCTCCCTCAGTTAGCAGCAGTACTCTCACCAGAGCCTGCCTGTACAACACAAAGAGCTTAAAAAATATAAATAAATAAATAAATAAATAAAGGAATAAAAAAAAAGGGAATTAAAAAAATAAAAAAGTGGCTTCCTCCTCTCTGATCAAACTGTTTCCTTCATGCATCATTCCTTTGACTATCCGGCACAAGACAAATGTTGTCCTGCCTGCAAGTCATTTAGCCTGAGACTGTCTGAGATTGTCTGGATACTAACCCTTTACAAGCCCCGAGCCTCTCAAATTGTATCTTCCCTGTGTCAGGCATTTGCAAAGCACTATGTAGGAAAACTTTTCATTAGCTTAGGACAATCTGTTCCTTATATTAGGATGCTACAGGTTAAAGTGATCATCAATAGCCTTCACCAGCACCAGAAACTTTATTGCAATACAGCTTGATGTAGTTTATGACGTTTGGTCATACGAAGGGTATTCCTTACACACCAAGACATTATTCTCGACCTTTCTGAGGTGGATATAATGCTTCAGTTCAGTTAGCCAGTTCTGTGGTTGCATAGTTGACTGGTCTCGGACAGCCTCTGTGGGCTCGCAGCCACAGCCACAAATTTAGTTTACACAGAGCTCTTATTCACTTTTATTACCATAACTGGGTACTGTGAATACTCTACTGAGCTGCTCACATGGATGCCCACATTGTCTCTTCAGAAGCAGTGGCTAATGCAGTATCCACCCGGGGCTTAAAATGCTCCTTCCACCGTGCATGGTTGCATTTCATCTGCTACTGGTTGTCCAGTTATGTTAGGCATTTGTGAAGTTCCTTGCAGTCCTCTTTACTACTGATTCACTTTAGTACTTGTACTATCCACTACGTGTATTTAATTCTACCACAGTATTTACCATCTCTACCATATTTAATTCTACCATAGTATTTACCATCTCTACCAGCTTACTAATAAACACCTTGAATGCTGCCATTGCTTTTTGTCGGTTGAGAGTAAGTCAATTATTCTCATTCTTGCCTTCCTGTTTCAGAACTCACATCACTTACATGACAGGACTTCAGTTCCTCATTCTGAATATGCAATATAGGCAACTCAATTAGTACTGTGTGGTGATATGTAACATTTATTTGTGGCTTACAGCTGTATCTGGATATCCAGCTAGATCTGTATCTCACTTAGTGAAGCACTACATAACTGACATATTCTGAAACCTGAAGAGCTTTCAAAAAAAAAAAAGTGTATTTGTCAATAGGACAAACCATAATCATATATAACAGGAGGGCCTTACTTCTGCAATATATTATTCAGTTCCAAAATCACAGAAAACCTTGGTGGTTATCCTATCTCTAGTCCACCTGGGGAACCAGCTCAGTTTTATAGCTTGTTTTTCCCTAAGCATACATTAGGGACTTATTAACCTGTAGTGTTTCCTTCTATATCAACAGACATGTTATTTGGGGAGGGATCTTTAGATAGCGGTGTCACTTGGAAAATCTGCTGGAGACTCACACTCATAAACTTTGCCTTTTTTTGATCACTAGGAGTGGAGGGGGTGGGGAATGGTGAGTTTCAGCAAGTTTTGGGCAGAAACATTGTGTGCTGACAGGGAAGGTGCCAGTAGTGGAGAAACCACAGTGGTTCCTGCAGAGACCTCAAGGGAAGTCCCTGGGACCAGGGTCTGAAGTGTGGGGCTGAAAGAGGCTGCATGAGGAGCCACGCGTCCTGTCCGGCCTGTCACAGAAGCAGATTGCCATGTGAGCGGCTGGCTAGTCACCAACAGAGCCCACAGAGCCTCTGCCTCACATCCCCCACATACTCCACAAGCCATAAAAACTTTCCAATACCCCACAGCAAAATTAAAACCTTTAGTACAAAACCAAAGCCACAGAAGCTATAAAGTGTCACAGGAAATGAAGCAGAAAAGAACAAGGACACTTTTAATGTTCTAAATCCATGAAGTAGCAGGAAATGTGGAAATTACCAGATGACTTTAGAAGACAGATTATGCCACAGAGGAAGACAAAAATAATTGCAATAGGCCTGCCAGTATGACCTTGGGAATTTTTTTTCCTAAAGACATATTTGGCAAACTATAAGCATGTGTGCAAGTGATACAAAGAAATACTGCTAGGAGAAGCAAAAAACTTTGCTCTTAACACACTGCATTCAAATTTGATAGATTTTTTATTTTTTTTCCCCATAGTGCACAGGATAAACAAATGTTTCATGAAAGGACAAAAGAGAGTCCTTGCACTAATTTAAAATATTCATGCATGAATAGTACCGACTTGGAAAGTCCTGTTCAATCCTGGGATAAAATCTGCCAAATGCTGAATGAATCTCCAGGTAAACTAGAAAAATCAGCTGATCATGGAAAAAAAAAAATGTATTTTCAAGGACTTATGGTCACTGTTCATTGGGATTGCAAAATATACTTTTCTCATCAAAATCCACATATTAGTTCTGCCCTCTGACATGTAGAGTGATGATTTCTCAGAGCAAGGTTTAGTAAAATTTCCTTAACACATGCAAAAAGATGCATTTTTTCCTTTTTCATAAAAAAAAAAGACTAAAATTCTACAGAACTGAAAGAAACTCCATCCAAGACAAACAAAGGTTTTCAGACTAAACTGTTGCAATTATTTGTCAATTTCTTAATCATGTTTATTAGTCAGAAGGGACAAGTGGGTTTATTAGGGAATGCTCTTACTCCAGAGTTTATTTATCACAAAATAGGGAACAAAAAAGTATTAAGAAGTGCAAACAGTGTTTTGTGAAAAGACACCCACTGTTTTCCAAAGGATTTCAGACACAGTATTTAACAACACTGAATGACAGACAAACTGGAAACAGCTGGATATGAGAATGAACTTTCAAATATGCAAGGTTTTCATTTTGTTAACCAGAGTACATGTATCTAATTGTGGAACCAAGATAACTGTGCTTATAAATTAGCCTTGCTTCATTAATATGCTGCTTCACATTTTGGGGGGACTTTCTTTTGATTTTTTTTCTCTCTCTCATGAGTGAAAAATATTTTGAAATATTTAAAAAGACAATTAGAGTAGACTGTGTGTATTAAATCTGAGAACATCTACAATTAGGCACTCCAGAAGGCAAGAGAGTGACACTTGACCTTGAAACACTAGAGAAGTCACAGACATTTGGACCAATGCATTAGAGCTGCAATTTCCCCTTTTTTTAAACTGCAAAGAAGTGATGAACTTGGCACTGGGCAAGAATGAAAATTTTAGCCAGCTTGTTTATTAAATTAACACCTATTTGTGGCTCTTTAATTTTGCAGAAAAATTTAAAGAGACTAACATTCTCATTTATGTAAATGAGAATTGGGCATGATTTGCAAGCATCATGATATATAATTCGAAGAATTCCTTATTTTATTATGATACCAGAGATTACATATCCCATTCCTATTAGAAATGCATTGAACATGGACTCTCAAGAGTCCTACCATCAGCTAAGAATGTGAAAAATGTATTTTTGAGGGGAAATTCAGTGGTTATCACTCTGTTTTGACATTTACTCTCCTTGGAATCTGTTAATGGGTCTTGGTATGACAGAAGACATGAACATGATGGCATTTCATATTGGTCAGTAGAAACACTCATCGTAAACTTCAAGCTGTGGTGCGTAGGCATGGATGACTCTTTGCTTCACATCATCTAAAGCCAGAGGGCCTGTTCAGACATCATTTGCCATAGTAACTAACTTTTATCACATTCAACAAAATCAGTTGTTGCTTTGGACAAAGCTTTTCCATCTAAAGCAGAGAAAATGGGAGAAATTGAAAGGACTAATGTCAGAGACATTATAGAAAGTTGGAATGTGTCCCTTCTACAAAAAAAAATACATTTCTCCAAGACTTTCCCAAACCATAATGGATTTTTTTTTCTCCTTGCCCATCTTGATTGGCCTTTGATTTGGCCCTGAATGTGTGATCAAAACACCTAGAGGGATCACTCCCTCTGTCACCAGTCAGATCGCTTTTATTTTTAGCAAGGAACAATTTCTGAGAAAAAAAGAAAAAAAAAGAATCAGAATGCTAGATCAAGCAGTCTTCCAGCCTGACTCCCTCTGTCTCACTTTATCAGGTAACAGTTGGAACCCTTCCTAATTCAGTGATAAACAGTCTGTCTGTTTATTGCTAAAGCGCAGAAGACTGTAGGTCCATTACCATTATTCCTAAAAATCCAGAGAACATAGCTGCTTAACCTTGTGGTTGCTTAAGAAGCACATGAACAAAACTCCAAGCTCTGACAATCTGTGCAGGCCTCAGCTGAAGCATTTTCTGATGCTATGTCTTGTGCTGGCATGTAGGCTTTGAACTGGGGCAGCCAAAGTACCAGTGCATATGCACATCTGCCATGCCTCCTTCAGGGCAGTAACCTTTGGCAAAAGCACAAAGGGACAGCTGAGAGCAATAACCTTGTAAATATCCTCATTACCTTGTGCCAGGGAGCATGAGTCAATCCTCGGCATGAACATGTTATCTATAGGATGATGGAAGCTCTGAGATGAATTTAACTCACGTCTCAAAATAAAGCCTCTTCTTTCTTTGATCTGTGTGCCTCCTTGCTCCTACAGGCACATCTTTCCTTATCATCTCTTTCCTTTGCACTGTCACTACAAGTAATTCACCTGGAGCAAAACCCTGCTAATTTTTGTTGCCAATCCAGCTGATCAACACAATGCAGTCACACAGTTATTTTCCTTTTACTGAAGTGTAGTTAACTGGATAAAGCCTCTGCCAGCAACATCACAATTGACAGCCATTTTTCCAAGGCAGTCCCCTCCCTCAGCGTGCTGAACTATTACACTAGCTAAACTCATCATGTGCAAGGGCCAGGCCAAAAACCGAGCCCCAGGCTTCTTGAAGCACAAGCCAATGCATTAAGTGGCTAAGCACTCAGCCTGCCTTGCCTGCGCTGTAGCTACAGCAACGCTGAGACCATCTCATGGGGCTTGCTGTAAATGGGCTTCTGCTCCTTAACTGAAATGCTGTGGTACAATATAATAATGAATCCATAACAACAGCTTTGTACATTATATTACTATTCTAATCAGATATTTTATTGGTAGCCGTATACTTCTTAAAGCTAGCATTTCATTTGCCTCTTTTGCCTTGTAGAAATCCTGCTGTTGTGACAATGGATAGCTGTAAAGCTAATGGTCTTTCTTAAACTCCCCCTCCTGAGAGAGAGAGAAAGAGAGAGAAATTATAGTCATTGCCATCCATTTGTGTTAAAATACAAAGAAAACAAGAATCATTCAAAAATGATGTGTCAGGCAGCCTGCATTAATATTTATGTTAGCATTAATATTGGTAAGAATGCACCTTATACTTTGTTGTCTACCCCCAGCATCCTTAAGTTCCCTGTTATTCAAGCTAGTAGCCATTAGCTAGCATCTTTCTCTGTACACAAAGCTTCAAAAAGCCTTGGCAGGGCTCCAGCTCACTTACACTTAAATGGACACTCAAGCTTCAACGGACACACAGCTAAATAGAGGCCAATAATTCAATACAGTATGACTGTACTGGGGCTGCTAGTAAATCCATCAAGCAGTAAATATCATCTGAAGCCAATGCAAGCTTTTATCTTTCCAATTTTGTGTATGTCTGTGTGAAGCCTAGGCATTCAGCGAATCATGTAATTTATTCTGCAGTGCAAAGCCTGGGCTGTCTTAGACATCATATTGACTTTTTTTCCATCTGTCAGGGGCAGCCACTGCTCCACTTTTGTGCAAACGCATCACATTGCATTTATTTATTTATTTCATCCCACTCTCTAGTGCAATTGGGCAAGGACACATTTCCACAGATCAACAAATACTAAGAAAAGCATCTGAATATCATTACAACAGCATGTTAAACATTTGTCCTAATCAGTTTGTTAAATCAGCAAACGCATTTCCAGCAAATGCTTGTAACAGCTTAGAAAGGACTCCCTTCTGCAATGTTTTATTAAGCCTCAAATATGCCCCGCTATTTTCTTCTGCTTTTTAGGTCACCAGAGATGCCAGTATAATGTAAATAATACCAAATAGCTGGGCTTATTGACCTGTGGTCTGTGTTTGGGTGGATATTCAGACACAGTGGATGATACAGATATAAAAATAGATGGCACAGACCAGGCTAGCATTCCCTCACAGAGCTGGAGGGGACAGAATTGCCCTTGGAGGGAAAGGAGATTTGGTGCACACCCTGTGAGAGCAGCTGAGCTGGCCACAACCTTCCTCCCATGAGTGGGCAGGTGGCATTTCTACCAACACCATCTCTAGGGCTTGCCAACACGCTGTCAGAGGTGTCACAAGAAAAGGACTGAATCAGTGCATTTGCCAGCAGCCAGGGACAGCCCTGTCAGGGGAGGTACAGGGCCAAAAGGCTTTGGCCAAAACAAAGAAGTTGTGCTGTGCTGAAGGTTTGTGTCTGCATGACAGATTTCAGTGTGTGGACAAAACACATACGTTTCTGTTGCATTAAGGAAGTGAGGTAGAGTCAAAACCTTCCTACTTTGATTCCTTGACATGAAAGGAGCTATCTTTTCGAAGACGAAAGGATTATATTATAATATTATAAATTATTATATATATATATTATTATAATGTATATATTATTGTAAAATGAAAAGTAAATATAGGTTCTTTTGTTAAAAAACTCACACAAGATCAAGCTGGACGTACTGGTTATTCCATGTCTTTGCCGTGCCACATGGCAAGCCCTTCTGATGCTCACCTGTCTGCCCTATGCATATCCCAAAGTGTCCAGCAGGCTCTGTGGAAGGTCCAGCCTCCTCTGCTGGATGTGCTGCTGCTGGAGTCCCCACATAACCTCTCACCCTGCTGCTATTACAAGTGGACCAGTAAACCCAGCAGCCATAGATGGTGTCTGCCCCTCCACGGGGTCAGGTGCAGGGATGCAGAGAACCAATAACTACTGTGGCCTTCATCCTGTACTGTGCAATAGGAAACGCTGACATCATCTTGGCCAGAATGTTGCCTTCCTTCTCACCACTTTTTTAGTGCAGGGAAGTTCTCATGCTCCCCTGCCCCCGTCATTCAGTGGGGATTAAAGATTTAGTTCTACGCCTCCATGGTGAGCATGGGAGATGTGGCCTATCACATCACGCATTTGCTTGACAACAGATATTTTTTAGTAATGCAGGAGCCCAAAATGACATTCATACTCCCATCTGCCACCCACCTGAGGGAGATGTCTGTAATTAGATATGCAGAGGCTGATAGTGGGTTATAAAACAGGATGTGGTGGGCCACCAGGGCTGATTTATCTACACTAATATATAGCTGGTGTCTGGCTCATCAGATATTTCAACATGCTTTTCTTGGGCCAAGCTAGCATCTTTTTTTCTGAGCCACAGGCAGAGGGACTGGTGGCTAGAAGGAAATGAAAGCTCTAAAGGCTTCTGAAAAATATGGATAGATCAACAAGAAACGGCAGGCAACTTAACAAAAAAAAAAAAGAGAAAGTGAAATATATTTATTCCTTCAGGAACACTGAAAATATGGCCAATCTCAGCATACTGTGATGACACACTAAGGAAACTGAAAGCCAACGGATAAATTATTTGCCAGCACAGAAAAAAAAAATCAGAACACTAGGATAGGATCCAATTCTATCCTAAAAATCATGAAATATTTTCAAAGGTCATAATCCAATAAGCCCTCCCATAGAAAAGCAAACAATAATGTAAATTTAGAAAGCACAGTCAATAAGCATTACCCCAAGTGGGAGGGCTTACCTTGTCCTTACACCATTCAGATAACACTGAAAAACACCCATTCAGACTGCCTGGTGGCACAGGGCTGGAGTTCAACTCACCCCCCCACCTGCACTTGGCTTTCACTGACTGATAAATCAGTTGGTTTATGTCACTCCAGACTCCAGCTGAAATCCAGGGACCCAATCCAGAGATGGCCAGGAAGTTTAGATTCAGTGGAAGCTTCGGCCTAAGACAGCAACATAACACAGATGTAATTGCTTTAATCAAACCATGCCATATAATTCCACTCACAGAGTTTACAGCACATTTTGAATCTCACTAGTATGTCAATTATTAACTCTAAAACCCTCTGTATTTGCATTTGAAAGTCACAGTAAGAAAGGAAATATTCACGTTAATAGTACTGTTATTTTGTTGGCATGATACCCATAAAACAATTTTGCATGAATTTCAGGTAACATTTTTTATCTAGTTTCTGTAGCAAAACAGGAAAGTTACACTGTGGAGCTAAGCCTGCCTCTATGAAAAATCAAAACTATGTTATCTGTGATCCAGGTCTTTACAGATATTGAATAATACCAACTCTACTGAAATCAGTAGCAGCCGAGTACTTCAAACTTTTCTGAATCAGGTCCTTAATGTACAGCCCTAAACACCAAGGCAACAAGAAATATACTTTGAAACAACAGAGAGGCACCTGAGGCCGTTTACTGCTTGCACTCTTCCACCTCATCTCCTCCTTTCTTTTCACACATGTGCATTCACATTCACACGAGGAGAGGCAATAGTACCCAAGCAGATATTCAGTGCACCCTTACTAACCTCCAGTTAGAAAGTACTGCCTGGTACACATTACTTACAGTATTCCAAAATGCAGCATGCTGCTTTTCTAAAGAACTAAATTAAAAGGCAACTCACTGAGCAATTCTCCAGCACCTGAGAGCAATTAATGTAAGTAGAAACAGGAAACATCATCAATTATTTAAAACAAAATGAATATGTCACATTGACCTTCTCCAGCACTCATCAGTTTTATACCTCCACCTGAATAAACTCAAGGGAGAAAAAACACCATACAGATTTACACTACAGGCTATAAAAAGACAGCAAACACAGAAAGGGGACTCTGTCTCTGTGGCTGTCCTCAGCATTTCTAGTTCTGCATGTGAGATGCAGCTTGTCGATCCTTCAGATTTGATACATGCCATGCACTCTTGCCTTTTATATTTTGAAATCCTGGATTTTTATTTTTTTTTCTTCACATTCCAGACTTCTCTTGTCAAACAAAGCAGGACAGACTTTTCAGGCAGACAGAGAATGATCAAAGAGCAGTTGTCATTTTCTGTGAGTTGTCAATCCCTGATTTTAATGAACAAAAGAAAGAGGTATCTGTAAGTCATGCTGATTGGGACAATACAGAGTAGAGGTTTACAACGCTCCAGAGAACCTAGTTTCCACAGTTCCATGTAATTTGTAAATGTAGAACTGAGGTTCTCGGGGAAGATGTTGTAGTCCAAATTGTCACAGACTTTTGCCTGGGCAGAAGGGATTTCCAGGGAACATGGAGTTTATTAGCTAATGCAATTGCTGAACATAACATATAGCAGAAGGAAAAGGATATTTGGCACAATAATGGCTAAAGGTTTTCAGAGCAAAGCCTATTAAGACACCAAGTACAAAAAGTCCTTTGTGACTGTTCAAGCTAAACAAGGCTTGAAGTGCTGGTGTCTGCTTTTCCCCCAACTCCTATTAACAGTTTCAAGGAAACTCACGAGTGCTCTGTGCAGAATAGCACATGCTTACACTAGGTCATCTGCTTAAAATCGTCCTACAGATACCCAGAAACTTGACTAATTGTCTCAGATGAAGTGCTCTACATTATTACAACAGAGGCAAAGTACATTGCTAGTCCTCAAGACCAGATTGATGATATTATTACTGTTTGGGTGCTATTAAGGACATTTCTGATTTTCCATCATTATTACTTTTTCCCCATTTTGAGAGAACAGACCTGTAAAAAGTGGCAGGAAGCCAGAAAATGCCGTACAGGATGTCAGCATGGAAGCTATTAAAAGAAGTGATGTGTTGACAGCTGAGTTTTAAAAGAGAAATAAATAAATTATGCCAAGTCCTTTTGGGGATTTTACTAATATATTTATTTACTCTAGCTCTGTAGCTCTTAATGACTTCATTAATAAGAAATCTTGAATATGAAATATCTTCAGTGTCACCTAATTACCCTACGGAAGAGGAGGAATTCTGAATTATTTCTCTCTGAAGAAAGCTGCTACTACTTCCATGTGCCATGTTTGAAACTGGCAAAGTAAAAGACTGTTTCATGCAGTCCAGGGGAGGTCCTCACCAGGATCCCGCAACCTGCTCACAGGAGTGGCCACACAGAGGCAGTCCAGGTGCCATGGGACCTAGGGAGGGAACAAATCCCCCACAGTACAGGTGGGAACAGTTAGAGATCCGCTGCTCCACCTGGACTATCACAAGTCCATGGGGCCAGATGGGATCCACCCAAGGGTGCTGAAGAAGTTGGCAGATGTGATTGCTGGGCAGCTTTCCATCATCTATCAGTGGTCATGGTCATCTGGAGAGGTCCCGGATGACTGGAGACTTGCTAATGTGACGCCCATCTATAAAAAAGGTCATAAGGAGGGCCATAAGGAGGACCGAGGGAACTACAGGCCTGTCAGCCTGACTTCAGTGCTAGGAAAGGTGATGGAGCTGGTCATCTTGAATGCAATCACACAGCACATGTGGGACAACCAGGGGATCAGGCCCAGTCAGCATGGGTTCATGAAAGGCAAATCCTGCCTGACCAACCTCATCTCCTTTTATGACTGGGTGACCTGCCTGGTGGATGAGGGAAAACATGTTGACATAGTCTACCTAGTCTTCAGCAAGGTTTTTGACAGTCTTCCATAGTATTCTCCTGGAGAAGCTGGCAGCCCATGTCTTGGACAGGTACACTCTTTGCTGGGTTAAAAACTGGCTGGATGTCCGGGCCCAGAGAGTGGTGGTGAATGGAGTGAAATCCAGCTGGTGACCGGTCACCTGTGGTGTTCCCCAGGGGTCAGTGTTGGGGCCCATCCTCTTTAATATCTTTATTGATGATTTGGATGATGGAATTGAGTGCACCCTCAGTAAGTCTGCAGATGACACCAAGTTGGGGGGAAGCGTTGATCTGCCGGAGGGTAGGAAGGCCCTGCAGAGGGACCTGGAAAGGTTGGGTCAATGGGTAGAGGCCAATGGGATGAAGTTCAGCATGGCTAAGTGCCAGGTCCTGCACTTTGGCCAAAACAACCCCATGAAGTGCTACAGACTTGGGGGAGAGTGGCTGGAAAGCTGTGCAGAAGAAAAGGATCTGGGGGTGCAGGCTGACACTCACCTGAACATGAGCTGTCAGGGTGCCCAGGTGGCCAAGAAGGCTGAAGGCATCCCGGCTTGTATCAGGAATTGTGTAGCCAGCAGCACCAGGGAGGTGATCATCACCTTGTACTCTGCTCTGGTGAGGTCGCACCTAGAGTAATGTGTTTGGTTTTGGGCCCTCACTCACTACAAGAAGAACATCGAGGCCCTGCAGCATGTCCAGAGAAGGGCTACGAAGTTGGTGAAGGGCCTGGAACACAAGTCCTGTGAGGAGCGGCTGAGGGAACTGGGGTTGTTTTGTTTGGGGAAGAGACTCAGGGGAGACCTTACTGCTCTCTACAACTACCTGAAAGGAAGGTGTGGAGAGATGGGGGTCAGCCTCTTCTCACAGATAACCAGTGATAGGACTAGAGTGAATGGCCTCAAGTTGTGCCAGAGGAGGTTCAGGTTGGAAATTAGGAGACGTTTCTTCTCAGAAAGAGCAGTCAGGCATTGGAATGGGTTGCCCAGGGAGGTGGTGGAGTCACCATCCCTGGGGGTGTTCAAGGCAAGGTTGGACATGGTGCCTAGGGACATGGTTTAGTGGGTGCCATTGGTAGTAGGGTGATGGTTGGACCAGATTATCTTGAAGGTCTTTTCCAACCTTAATGATTCTATGATTCTATGATCTCCAGCAAAGCTTGGAGGCAGTCATGGAAAACAACTCCCCAGGAGATACAGAGTGAAGTTGAAATCTGGCCTGGCTTCACCTGGCCTGGGTGAACTGTCCTCCTCCAGCAGATGGGTATTAGGGGTATCCAGCAGCCCCATGGCTGGCTCTGTGGCACAGTCCACTTTGGGGATATATTTGAGCCATTGAGCCCAGAAGCTGTGCCATGCCGAGATACTCTCCTTCTGCCAGGACTAAGCTCCTATGTGGGCTGTGCTGTGCCCAAACAAGTTTCAGGGTATGTGAACTGTAATCTGTTCAGTGGGTTAGGCACATATGGAATTACACAGAGGAAAAAAGAGATTTATAAAGGAAATATTTGGGAGTCTAAAGATAAAGATGTATCCAAAAAATTAGTCCCCTAACTTATAGTGATAGTTAGGTATATCTAACAAAATTCTTACGTGTCCTACACATCTTTAAATGACTTGACCCACTTCATACAGTCTTTCATAAAGACAGGGATCAAAGCCAGTCTATTTTGCAGCTCCCAACAAGCACTCTAATCACTGAAGCTCATTCCCTAGTGCACAGACAGTCCCTGGGTTTCACTGTCACAACATATCAACAGAGCAAAGACATCAGCAGGATTCAAAAGGAGATTAGATATTTGTAGAGATATTAAAATATGCTGAGTTGAGAAAGCAAGTAATAAAAAAGAAACATTAGGAGGAATGTAGATAATTCAGGACTCAAGTCAGGACTCATAATTCAGGACTTAAGTCATTCTGCCCTGGGGTGGAAGCATGGAGCAAGCTTGAAGAAGTGAAGATCCAAAGAGAACACTGATACCTAGAATAGTGTCTGTCAATTTCTAAAATATTTTCATTCACAGATTTCATGAGACACCCAAATAAATGGTATCAAGAGTCACCCATAATGGTTGTAACTTGCCACTGACCACAAAATGAAAAATTCCCTGACTGCTTCTCTGAGTGAATCATTATACGATGCTAAGCAACAGATTTGTTTGTATAATGCACATTTATATTTTTATACAGTAAACAGTTCTGTTTATATGTTAAATATGCTTACTTGTGGTATGTATTAGATGTATACTTTCCCTACTCTTATGCTCTTTCTTAGTGTAATAACATACTTAAAAATAACTTATCATTTGAATTAAAGCCAAAAATTTCTTCCACATTCACCCACCCAATCAGACCAGTCCCCTCTGGTATTCAGGCAGTTTTATCAGTGTATTTCTGTTCTGCAATCAATTTGTAATTCACTCCCCCCCAAAACAAATAAACAAACAAAACAAAACAAACAACAACAACAAAACAACATCAAAAGCAACAACAACAAAAAAATAACAGTCCAGAAAAGTAACTACGGCTGAACCTCAAAGCTACATGCAAGCTATAACCTGGCTGTGGAGTACAGCAATCTCATACTTCAGAGTGTAACAGGTGTCAGGATTTACTCTAATTAGTTGTAAAGGCTTGAGTTGTCATGACTGTAACACCTGCACAGCATCTTTGACAGACATACATGCACTAGGTCCAAGGACTGATGAGCAGATGTTACAGGCTGTCCCTCTCAGTCCAACATCTCCTTAGACATGTTTACAGAAGAACAAACCAATATCTGAGGCCATGCATACAAGCAGAAGGAACACTCTGGTGATCCCATAGCCAAGGGCACACAGGACAGCTGACAGCCTTCTGCCAACCTCAGCATCAGTCAGAACTTTCCAATCTAACGGTTACCTACAACTTCAAGAGCAGGAAATTCTCTTTGCCCTTGTTCATAAGTGTGTATTAACTGCCACTGGAGATAATGAAGATAATCTCTTTAAAAAGTCTTTAAACAATGTCATCCACTACAGAAGATTAAGTTTAGGCTAGACTTAGCTCTAACATTCCAATAGACTGAATGCGATCCCTTTTCTAGAAGAAGATGCATATCAGTAACTCCAGTCAGACTGTTCATAATATAAGTTAATGACAGTGTGTTAAAAGATTTCATTCTCATATCTCTCATTTATCTACTGAAAAAGTGTTTTGCTACCACTGCAAAATCATACTGTACCAAATATTTATGATCCCATTGCCACAAAAAGTTGGAAGCTGACTACATATAAAGTTTTATTATGATACACAGTACTTATGCATTAAAATAGCGCGTACTTATTTGCGTGATTTTTATTCTTAATGTACAAGCCTTTAGGAATAGGTCGAAGTTATGAGTAAGAAGCACTACATTTTTCCTGTCTTTGAACCAAGTCTGGTAATCATTATCTCTTGATGGACAAATGGAAGATAACAACGCATGGCATTAGTCTTCAGACAACTGTTAGCTATATTTATATTTTAGGAATCTACACACTTGATGTGAAGACCTGGCTGTGGTTTAAATATCTTACATAAGCCATGTGTTTTTTAGAGATATGATATTAACCCTGACTTGCCTGATTCTTTGCAGAAACTCTCCCTGTAAGCAAAGTAAGCAAGTATTCTTTGTTGAAAGATACACAATATTTTACTCTCTTTGCCTCTTGCATCTTGCCAGAAGTTTGAATGATCAAGTTTATTATTTCTGAAATGAAAGTCATGCTTTTGATGCATCTCTGTATTTTGTGTTTCTTAAATTTTGTTTCTCTATATTCATAGTCAATTCTATTTTACTTTAATTGCAACATAGCCAAATATTGTTACTAATGACTAACTGTGTTCTGGGAAATCATTTCAGTTTCATAACAGCAGATAGAAATAGATACTGCTTGGCAAAGTAATGAACAAACCTCTATTCTACACACACCAAATGAAAAACAAACAAACAAAATCAAAAACAAAACAAACAAAAAATGCCATTTAGCAATATGTAATAGCGTAACGGTTATGTGACATTATTGCAATACTGTTGTGTATAGCCACTTGAAAAAGTAGAAACTGCTCTCCAGTTAGAAATTCACTTTTCTCAGAAAAAAAAATGAAACACAGACTGTTATTTGAAAGCATTCTATGTCTCTATGTCTCTATCCCACCTTAAAAAGGTGGGATGTTAACATATTTTTAAATTTCAATTTGAGTCAGGTTTTAAAAAATCCTTATTGTATTAAAATAGATAATAAAAAGTAAAAAATAGTAGAATAGAGATTTTGCTCTGTTATTTTGTCAATAAGGCCAGAAAATTAATCAATTCTGCCAGGGAAAACTTCAGAGAGCAATTTTGTCATACTTGTTGTTAGAGATGTCTTCTCCTAATCAGGATAATAAGCTGATCTCCAGGCTCCTACAGGTAAGAGGATTCTCCTGCATTCAGAACCTGTGTATAGTATGCTGAAACTCAAAGGCAATAGTTTAGGGAATTAGTACATATCAAAGCTGCAGAATATAGCTCTAATAAGGGAATTAAAAGTCCCCCCCAAAAGCCCTTTGTGGAGATAAAATGCCTGCCTGTCTGGCATGTCACTTTCTTCTGGCCTAATAATTTCCAACATGCCCTTTGCCCTAGATCCTTGAAATTAAACAAGGATGGCATTTGTCAGCAAGTTTCTCAAGTCTGCTACCTTTCATTCTATGAGCTGTCATTTGAAGAATTACATTTAACTTGTGAAAAGGTTATTTCTCTGCTAAGATGAGAACTCAGTGTTTTAGATGATTTGTACCTTGATCCAAATTCTGTTTGACTCTACAGAAATAGCTTGCACATGCATGCCTACATACACACATATATATCTGTATCTCTGTGTGTTTTTACAGAAGCGAATACTTTTAGAAAAAGAGAACAGAACTGAGGGTAAGAACTACTTAAAAAAAGTCTTACTGCTTCATTAAAGTTGGTCCTCAAAGAGTTATGCTGTGACAAAAGAAAGCCATTGTGGACTTTCTTTGTCCGACAAGTCTATTATGTCACCGTGGCTGGCTGTTGGGAAATTAGTCGTATTTACCATTAAAGTGTAATCAACAACATAGATGATGTTATCTAGTAAATATGTTTCAGAAAACCTACAAAAAAATGTTAAAATGGTATTTGCAATGTCATAATATAGTTATAAAATAAATAATAACTGTTTTTTATGCTTTTTTTGTGCAAAATATGCCTTTGTGTATCTGCTACACAGAAAAGTCTCTGTATTTTTAAGATGTGTAGGTATTTTCCTGTTCCTCAGTAAATTAAAGAAAACAATGAGTCCAGAGACATTAAGAGCTAGCTAAGCTTTCAGCTTCTATTTCTTTTGGGACAAACAGGAAAAAGGAGTCCTCTTATGTTGGATGAAACTGGCAGCAAAAAAACATTCCTCCACAATAGTCTGAAGCAGGTGGATCTGGAATCAATTTTTATGAGTTTAAGTTAATGATGGACAAGAGTGAAATGAAGTTCAATAAAGTTCACTCTTGATCCATCTCAGATGTAAAGTCAATGGGGATCTGCCTGGCTGCATGTTATTTTAGACATCTGTCAGCTGTAACAGAGACCACATGGAAAAGTGTAAGACTTGTTACATCATGTGGACATGTGACACTCTCTGCTCAAGTTTGTGCTCAAGCTGGTGGTGTAGCACAGTGAGAAGTATACACAGCTTTTTCATCTGCATCTGAAAGAAACTTTCTCCAATGTTGTTCATGCTTTCTAAAGAAAAACTATAACTTTTATCCACAGTCCAGCAGGCACTAATTTAAAAAGAAACAGGAATTTTCCACAACAGCAAGCAGGAAAAAAATACCATTGTTTAATATTTTAGATAAAAATAGGTATAGATTTCATTTTCTCTTGTCGACAGCTCTTAAATCACTAAACTATTCATGAGCTTCTTTTCTATCCAGGTCACTTCAAAAGATGCAGGCAAGGTCCTTGCATGTTCTCTGGACAACATACAGATGAAATCGTAAACATGTACAAATTTGCTTTGCTATAATAACGTCATTGGCACTATATTGAATTAAAGAAATCCACCTTCTGCTTCTCCCACATCCCTTGACTTATTCTGCATCTTCACTGTGGCAACTGTACAGTATTTGATTATATATATGTGTATAAATTATGCAGGGACCTTATCAAACAAAAAATACTGATAAGAATGGGAATAACAGTAGTGGTGGAAATTGTAAATTATGTCCACCTATATGAAATAATTTCCTCTCCTTGGAAATTGAAAATATACAAACATTATCCTATGGGGCCCCAACAGGAGCCTATTACTCTGCTTGTTCTGTATACAGTTCAGTTAACTCCTTTGTGTGTTTACCATACTTTCAGATTCTATGTCCTATTATAAAGCAAATCAACCCCTAGCTTATCTGAAGTATGTATCAGATTTTAAAAAGCAAGAAAGAAAGTCTTAGTTCAGTTGTTCAGTGTTCTTTTCTGCTTTTTGTCAGCACTCTAGAAGAGAAAACCCCAAGAGTTCCAATTACTTCATACTTACTGGAGATTTCAGGGTGAGGTGGGATCCTTCATATGTACAGCTATTGTCCCTAACTGTTGCTAATGCTTTAAAATCAGTGGTCATTTCATTACCTAGATTATAAAGCTGTACCTGTTCCAGAATCACCCAGAATTTGTAGGCCCTTAGACATTCGTGATGAGGTGCTGCATATGTGACTAAAACACTAAGCCCATAAAGCAGCGTCCTGCTAAAGCTGGCCCTCAGGAAGCTATGCACATCTGCTACACCCTGAAGGTGCACAGCCACTTCTGAGCCCACTCAGCTGCTCCCCAAGGCACCTCCATCCTGTGGCTGCACCAGCTGCACAGTATATCAATGTCTGGCAGCACACAACACGCGCTCACGGCAAGGCTGCTGCAGGAGAAGGCTTTGTAATGGCAAATTCTCCCTGTATCTCGCACTGATAAACGTATGAGTTTACAAGACCCAGCCAATGAGTATCTGCTGTCAGTGGGACAAGCCCCATGAATAGTTCTTTACAGCACCCAACTGCATTCCCTCCTAACTGCTCTCAAATATTTTACTGGAGCAAGACTATGTCAGTAACAACTGCTTGAATGTAGCTCTTTAAAAGTGTTTGTACTTCACGAGGTGAAGAAAACTCTTTCTTGTCCAATGGAGACTTTTAACCAAGTGTATCATAAACGATTTTTTCTTTCTCTCTCTTTTATATCATGTAGAAATGTAAAAGTAATGGTAATAGGTTTTCCTCTTTGCTGATAATATAGGGTGTTTCTGACAAGAAGGAAATTCAAGCTGACACATTCTTGGCTCAGTTCAACTGCTCTGACTGATGTGATCTGGTTACCTTTCCCCTCTGTTTTCTTTTTAAAAATATATTATCATTGGGAAATCTGCACCTCAGCATGAACCACGTATTTCTGTTACAAAGGTCAGTCCATTATATAATTTTACACATATGTTCAATACAAATCAATTCTGTTTGGCTCAAGTGCACCTAAAGAGACCAAGAGCATATTCAATCCAAATTGTATCACATTCTCCTCAATGAAATTCACATGAATTAGACCTCCTTTTTTCCTTTTTTTTTCCTTTTTTTTTTTTCTTTTTTTCTGTCAAATGGAGCCAAACAGTGTTAAAATCCAGCTAAAAACTGTAGATAAAAACATTTCTCAGTGGGGTGACTGCAGTACTTGTAGAGGAGACAGACAAAAGCAGCAAACATGAGCCCTGGGTTCTGACCACCTGTGAAAAGCCACTCAGTTACTTCTGAAAAACAATGTCTTCATAGTAATAAATATTTGATCACTGTTCTAAAAAATTTGTGTAGAATTATCTCTCTGGGCACCACTGTGGGAGGGCAGCTTCTGACTAAGAGCAGCACAGCTGTGCTTCTCAAGCCCAGGGAAGATATACTTCTGCTGGCTGAACAATGCCTTTGTTAATTCAGCACATTTCACCCAGCATCACAGCCTTCCTGTGCTCACCCAAAGTCCAGCTTTGCTACTGGTTGTGTTCTTGGAGGACCACACCTTTCCGTGTCCAACCAACCCTGCCAGCATTGACAGAACCTTAACAAGACTGAAAAACACAATTGTGAAGAGACAGACACTCACTAACAGGTATAAAATATTCAGGAATGAAATGTTCAAGTAATATTAACCTAAAGGTACCATCATCCATTTTTCTCCGATGGATGAAATTGCCTAGTTAGTATTCATGTCTTACTACCTAAATAAAACTGATTGATGTTAACTGAGCAGACTCTGGGAAAATTTTATCAGGATGCCCAAATTTTGCTGCTTCTTGCTTAATCAATCACCTCTCTGCTGAGCTGTGTAGCATTTTGCTACAAAAGTCTTAGCAGAGAAACTGAGCTGTGGTGAAATGAATAATACATTTGCAGCAGTGCTAGACTAATGACCCTTAAGTGCCTTAGAAAAATGAGCAGCATGGACTCCTTCCTTTTACTGAGAGACTAGGTCAGACATTGAGAAGTAACAGCTAGTAAGGTAATAAGGATGATGTTTAGGGGTGGGGATAAAACAGAGCACATGCTATGCCCTGTCCTTGCACAAATACCCCTCTGCTGGATCCTGAGGTACACTTTTTTTTTTAATCTCCTCACCTTGTTCCCCCTGCAGACTCCGCTGTTTTAATACAGGTGTTAATCACCTTTGTATTTTCTCTCATTGTTTTCAT
Organism: Anser brachyrhynchus; assembly: GCF_964034855.1. NCBI lineage: Eukaryota > Metazoa > Chordata > Aves > Anseriformes > Anatidae > Anser > Anser brachyrhynchus. The sequence continues at coordinate 60,119,427 of NC_137697.1, forward strand.
GGATCTTATCAAGTCATCATAAAGTCATTGATCAGATGGTGGCAGGCAGGACACAGCTATTTGCTTTGAAGCAGTAGGAGGGTTCCAGGGCAGGGAAGCATAGTGAAAATCTACGCTGGCTAGCACTTACAATACCTGAACAATTCATAAGTCTCCTTGAACAGGTCCCTAAAGGCAAAGAATAGTGGCTTAGGGTTCCTTACAGAAGTGTCATCTTTATCTGTAACATAAAGTAGTAAAGGAAGAAAAAAAACCTATGTATTAAGCATACTTAAAATAAGCTTATTCAATGATAATTACAGAGAAATGTAAAACCAGTGACTGAATGGTGGAGGATTATTTACTGTCATTTCAAATTAACTTTCTTTAAATCTATCTAAAGCATACTTGAAGTTAAAATGAGTCCTTTCTTGTGATTTCCTTTTTTTTTTTTTTTAATGTAGAAAGGGAGCAAGAAGAGAGACCTCTACTTTCGGGAAGGGCGAGGGGGATTATTTCATTAGATAGTATAATTGGTAGACAGCTGCTGAAAACAAAATGTTTATTTAAGAAAGCGGTGATTTGAAAACTAGCATAAGGTCATGTAACCCTGTTACTCTCTTTACATCTTCCATTCAGTCTAAATACCAATACCTATCCCAGAAGCTTTTATCTCAGGCGGCACATGCCAGTGCTTCACTTTCAACTCTGGCTTTTTCATTCTTTGGAAGGATTACAATCTGCAACAACACTGCTTCATTTTCATTACATTGCTATTCTATCTTTTAGGGGAAATCAGTTTCACATTGTGCTTTCTTATACTCCATAACAAGGTTTAGAAAGAGGAAGAAAAGGAATCCTTTTAAATTAAGAGGTCCCAGTTTGACAGCACTTCCCAAATCCAAAAAAAAGAAAAAAAAGAAAAAGAAAAAAAAGCATTATTATCTGAATAGTTTGCTTGAAAAGGACAAGCAGCACTGGAACATTCAAATCCCAACTGTCTAAGCTGAAGTCATTGATGTGTATTATCTGCAGGCTGCTATCATTAATAAGGCAGCTTTAAAAGGACATTTCTTAAAGCCTGGACAATTTCCTTGGGCTAAAACTCTGAGGACGCCCTCTCTATCCTTTAGCTGAAAAAAGAAATCCTCTTGTGTATGAACACATATTTTAAAAGTTCTTTCCTCTTGCTGGACTTTCACAAAGTCTTTTTCACAGTTTCTTTGCTTGACTCATAATTCCCTTTCTGTACAAGGCTAAGTCAAGACCATTTCTGAGCATTAACACAGAATAATAATAATGTCCTCCAACTGATTAGTAGTGTGACTACTGCTGCAAGATCTTTCTTACAAGTCTTCATTAAAGATCTACTCCTGCTGTCCTCTGCCTCCTTAGAAGAAGGATTTCAATGAAAAGTTTAATGTATTTTATATGATGATTTCATAGGAGTTAATATACTTCTAATGCCCAACAAATAATCTTTGTTTGTTTCAAGTAAGATTGTCTGTATTTTCTATTTCATTTTATGGTGGTGGTGAGGAGGGGGTGTGAGGGTGGGGGTTAGGGGCAGGGGAGAGGAAATTAAGACTTCTCATTCTGATGCCCGGAATAGAATTTGGTTCTGGTACGTGGATAGTCCTAATGGGCTGATTCCAATAAAATAGTACTATGTATTTGCCTTTTGTACTTTTTTGAATGTGCTTCCTGTTTTTGGGAAAGCAAATGTCCTTCCTGCTGTAGCAAGAATGTTTGATAGCAAAAAATGTAGATGATATAATATGAAGCAAAAGAATGCTTAAATGAAATAAAGATTGAGGCAAAAGCTATTTTTTGTTTATCCTTTTTCAGTTAACTGTAGAGAAAAACATGCGATCATTTTTATAAATTTAGTGATATCTCTTTTCATTGCCTTTGCCAGATGCTTATCTGATTGTAGCTTTCCTGGTGTTCGACTGGGAAAGTGATATAGCTTCATGGGAAAACAGATATACATAGATTAAAGGCAAACTCTACCACAAACTTCAGATGAAACCCTTATATTAAATGCCTGATAAAAAAGTGACAGAATCCCTCAGCATGTTCAGTCAATAATATAACCTCGGTTGCCAAAGGTTTGCAAAAAAAATAAAGCAAATTCATTCATTAAAAATTGATCTAATCAAGAGAACAAGGAATCAATGTCTCTGCCTTGTAATGAAATCTGATATTTTTTAAAATACATATCTCACATTCCTACAATTTTAAAATAGCCATTACATTTTTAGTATTATTTTTTTAATAAGAGAAATTACATCTAGAACAGAGATGCTCTGCATATTTTCAATGCACAGTGACAATTAACCAGTATAAATCACTGAAAAGACTGATAATGTAATGGGAACTACCCTCTGTAATGATACCATTCATTAGGCATACGAAATTCTAAGCAGGAAGTACTAAGCAAAGCTCTAGGAGACAAAGTTCAGCTCCTAGGAAGGGTCTAGGAGAACCTCTCAGTCTTTCCAATCTCTGCTGCTGAAATTAGACATTAAGAAGATAATGCAGAAGTACTTCATCGTTGTCTGGAGCTGGGCTGCCTTAGGAAAGTGAACACAGGAAGCAGTTGTACAAAAAGAGAAATGCTCTCTAGACTGCAAGAATCTCACCTAGTGAAGAATAAAAAACAAAAACAAAAAAAACCTTCCCAGCTACTCTGAATTATGGTTATGTTCATGAGAGTTTCACATTGGCCAAGAGATTTGATTGTTTCAGATGTAGTTTGAGATGAACTCCTAGACCTGGTGACTCAGTGACAGCTTTCTCTTTGATTTCAGAAAGCCTAGGTTTTATCCCAATATTCTAACATACAATGAATGAAGACACTCTCTGAATTTCACATGCAGCAGGTGGAATGTGACAAGCCAGCACAGTGGATTTACCAGTACAAAGCAAAGGTAAATATACTTGAGCTTGAGAAATTGCACCTATTTAAAAACTAACCAAAAGTAAGATCAGAATGAGCAAATAAGAACATCGGGGTGGGGGGGGGGGGGGGGGGAGATTGTACATACTTGTGCTATGCCTCACACATTCATGTGTATAAAAAGCATGTGGTTTGCAAAAGATTTGCCTTTTCTTGCACGTAAAGATCTCCACATTGTACTTCAGGCCTCAGAAATGAATAACTGATTTTCAACAGTTCCTCAAGGACTAACATCACCTAAATTACAGTTTAAGAAAGAAATATTTAAGGAGCTTGTTTTGATATATTTTTGGCAGTAGGCCACTTCAGCCAACACAATCATGTCCTGGCTAGCCATATTAAAAACATATATGGTAGGCCCTGAAAAAGCTGGTGCATGCTTACAACAACTGAACATCCTAGCATGAAAGTTTACAAAGTTGATCATTAGACCATTCTATGAAAAGCTGCTTCTTAATATATGTTACTTGGGAAAAATAAATAAGTAAAAATCTTGACAATATCTTTTATTCTAATTTGTTACACTGTTTTTGATTAGCACTTCCTAAATGTACAGTGAAGCATTTGGCAGACTTGTATGTACGAAGCACGCCCTAAGTACATTTTCTCTGTGATAAACTGTCAAAGACTTAAGAGACACCTGGCTTGTTTTGTCTGGGCTCAGCTTCACAGTAAAATCGTTCTATTCCTTTCTCCAAGGATTAAGACAACGTCATTTGGATGCTTCCTACATGACCAGTAGCATTCAGAAAAATAAATGATTTAAAAAATCTGTAAAAGTAAGGAGAAAGAAACGAAATGAAGTTTTTATTAAAACAGATAACAGGATTGCTATCAGTACAGTGGTTTCCTATTGCCTGCTGAGCACAGTAATGAGGATTCAGGACTCTGTAAATGATACACTGTCAGAAAAAGACTCTGCATGCACAGCAAGAGCTATATAGCAGCTTTATTTTCCTGCAAAACCTAATCTTATGAAACATTTATTTAAGAAATACCAACCAGTTAAAAATGTGTGTGCATGCATGTGTGTGGACATGGTTTTTAAGAATCTGTGCTTCTTAGAGATTAATATGTTCTTTACAAGTATCCCTAGAATTAAAAGAAAGTGTCTTTGAAAGTGGTAAGTAAGAAATATATTAATCCATGCTCCAAAGAGAGGTCTGTGCTCAAAATAATAAAGTCCATAAGTTCTGAGGTTAACTGCATGTGCATAATAAAATAAACAGTAATTGTCACTGCTTGTCTCATTTAGCATGCTCAGATTCTGCTTCAAGAATCTGACCAGCATTGTTGTAAGCTGCCTATATAATTGAAAAAAAATTGCTGTGGGATTCATATCATACTATGGACAGGCTGAGTGCTGGCAGAAGGTATTTGTCCATTAAAAATCATCCTAGACCTAACCCTTTTGTCTCTTTTACATACTCTGATCTGCTTTCACAGAGTCACTCTCACCTGAGAGATGGAGACCCATGGTTTTGTGATGTTCACATGAGGTTTGGCAACTCTCCATGATCAACTGTATTTTAGGACATAGAAGCCATACTGATACTGTTCACAGCTGTTCAATGTCTGGCAGCTTGTTTCCCTCTAAACAAGTTTGAAGCAACTTTTCAGAATCCTTCTTCCTCTTCCTCCTAAAAATGCAGCAATTAAAATTTAAACATTGAAACAATCCTAATTTTATTTTGTATCTTTCACATTTGTTAAGTATTTGTGATGTTTCAAAAATAATTCTATCATATTTACAATATGCACTTCTCATACTGTGCCCTTCCTGCCACAGCTCCCATCCTTCATCCTTCCGATAAGCATTAGGAAGGAAAAGAAAACAGGGGAAGAACTGCCCTTCTTTACAGCCTCTTCTGATTAGAGATAAGACCATACATTTGGAAAGATTTAGAACATCCAGTTTATTGACATTGTGGACAGGGGAGGAAAGGTTATGTCAGTGACAAACCAGGCTTATCCAAGCTTATCCCTGACAGCCACTGGCAGTTTAGGACCCACATTAATAATATATGTGCTTTCCTTCATTGGTGCAGGCTGGCACAGACCCAGTGTATGAATACAGGAGGTGGTTTTGCTCCAGAAGTGAAAAATGGAGAGATCCAATCTGGGCTTAATCTAGCTGCAGCAAAAAAGAACAGAGTTGCCCAGTACAGCAAAAGACATGTTTTACTAAAGCCTTAACCTTCATACAGAAGGAACAGTGTAGCTAAAGCTTAATGAGTGGTCTAGGGTGCTTGCCCTAAGTAGCAGAAAAATGGTGTTTTCTCAGTACTAAATATAGGCCTTTTTGCCATTTCTATCTTCTTCTTAGGGACAAGTTTATAATTTTTATAATTTCACCCATTGTTACTTGCATTTTCTAATTCTCTTTTGCTGGTTACTAACACTTTGTGGATTGCATTTGGTCAGAAAAAGAAACACTGCCACTGCTCTCAGTCATGTACCCAGAGAGATGTTATTCCCATTCCATTCACTCCCCCATGCCTTTTCATTTTTAGGTCAGTCTAGTTCTCATCTCTTCTCCCCAGCTCTACTTATCTATCAACACACAAACATCAACACAAATGCACATTATATTGTGAAGTCTGGTTTCTGCAAACCATCAACAGCTGACTGCACAGATCATGACTCCCCTTTTCTGCTTGCAGAGGTTAGCTGATTTGGCTTTGTAAAAGGCCACGAGTGAAGGAGAACTACTTTTAAGATTTTATTTAAAATTCAGAGCACTCAGGGACTATGACTGAGTCATGCATTCAGAATGAGACAAAGCAGTAACCATGAAGAATGTAAAATATATTAGTCTTCATTTAAAACCTGGGAAGTCACTATTCCTCTTTTATATGCTTGATTGGTAATTTTGTGTGCATTAGTTTCAGAAAGTAATGTTTTATATCAGTAGATTTTGCCAATAAAATGTCACACTAACTAAGATGAGGAAAGTAAAATATCTGTAGCTACTGTTTTCCTGTTTTCACATAAAATAGCAATAGATTCAATATTATGTAATTACAGAGACTGAGAGAAATACAGTGTAATGAATGCTAATATGCTCTGTTTTGTAATCTGAAGAGGTATTAAACTTTTTATGTATTTCATTGCACTGCAAATGTGCTTACGCAGGGCAACACTGTCAAGGCCCTAGTTGATAGGAATGTATAAAAAGGTAAGAAAGTACAAGGATCATCTGGGATCACAAAACTTAATATTTTTCCCTGTAAGCTATTATGTGTGAGAGCACCTGGAATAAACAGCAAATGTTCAAATATTCTTCTGTATTCAATCACTTGATTTGCCACAGTTAACTTGAAGTTTTATGGATAGAACAGGAGAACTAGTTGCTGCTGGCTGTGGTCATTACTATTACTGTCAAACAGTCTCTAGCCAGAATGCAGCAGGTATACCTTTGTGTATTGTCACTTAAAGTACAGTGCTGCTGTCAACAGTAAATGGTATTTTCTTTAGGAAATTAAACAGTCATGGAGAATTTTAAAAATCCAGTAAAAAGAACAGGACACAAGGTCTATCACTCACGCACAGAATGTGAGAACAGTGTTCTCACAGTTCCTTCTGTCCTGTCCATAACATCCAAGGGACATAAAAACACAATTTTTGGACAGAACTATTTATGACCTTGGCATCCTCCTGGGCTAACTGAAGAAATTTCGTAATACATATTTGATAAAGAGGATATCTTTTTGTAGCCACTGGTACAAAGGTACAAGGCGTTAGTATCTAAGGAGAACCTTACTGAACACTTGAGTTTGCAGAAGCAAACCAAAAATATGCTTTCTAGGTCTGTTAAGGGAAGGGTCACAAAAGGCATCTGCATTGTGCACAGATGTAAGGGTTTTGGCGTTGTTTTGCAAGAATGGGCTTTTGTTGTTTTGAGCTTGGTCAATTATTTCTCTTTTTTTCCTTTTCTGTAGCATGGTGTGAATCATGGAGACACTACCTTGATTTCAGGAGCACTTACATTTCCAGTTCAGAAACCTACACAAGCACATTAAGAGTTCCGTTCAAAAAACAGAACTGAACTACATCTATATCTGCATGCACAACACTTGGGTCAAAACTTACACAGTGCTCTGAGATATTCCAAGCAGAGGTAATAAATACCATGATTAGAAATTTTGTTTTTTATCTGCCTGGTAGGAATAGCTAATACACAAGTAGCCATCATATAAAAATATCTTGCATGTTATCTTTTGTGAAGAAGTGAAGTCTCAATATATTTACATTAAAAAACATCAGTTTAAAATATCTGGTAAAACTTAAAATAGAATTTATTTTTGTCAAACATTAACTTGCAGTCTCACAAGCAATGGCTTTAGAAAAAAAAAAAGAAAACAGTTTGAACTTAAGGATAAAGTTAAAAGACTACAAAGTGATGGCAATTTGAGTAGATGATTTATTCTTTAAGACCATTAACACTGAATTAAAATTAATTCACTGGAATATACTACGAATTTTTCATGAGGCAAAGAAAAAGGTATTTCCAAAGATTCTGACACATAACTAGTCCTCCAAAAAGCCAAGATCCATCAGTTAAGCTCTTTATCTCTTCAGCAGTTGCTATTTGATTTTAGCCACTGACTTTGGACAGCAACTTCAATCACAGTTTGCAGGCAAGTGCCTTTATGCCAAGAACAACTTTGTTTGGCAGTGGGAGCTGACACGTGCTTTCGTTCTCCTGCAGTACCACAGGTGTCTTCTAAAAACTGTGGTCAGAGACCATAATAAAGATCTAGCTGTTACAGCATATTAGTGAGGAAGTATATAGTCCCTGACTTTAGGTCTGGAAAAGGATCTAAGCTTGGAGCTTTGTTTTTAACTCAGGCACCCTTTTTAGGTAGCATATTTCACTCAGTTTTTGATAGACTTTATTTGAAATGTTTTGGTACTAATATTGAGTACAGTTGGATGACAGTTTTCAGATAACATCTCTTTCACTGAATGTGTCATGCGGTCAGACAGAGTTCTCAGACCAAGGCGTAAAACGAACAAGGGAGAGGAGGGAGGACTAAATCCCAGCTGTCCTAAGGCTGTTCACCAGCTGGTGGTTCAGGCACTCATGAAGGACCTAGGACAACCCTCCTGATGTGAACTGATTTCTTAGTTGTTATATTTTATTTGTTTTCCAGTTGTAATATAGTGATGAACTTACACTTCCTATGTTAGAGCTGAATGCTCAGTATCACCATTATCTAGGCAAGGACAAAAAAAAAAAAAAAAGAATCCAGTCTTTCAATATACAATTTTCATACACTATTGATTTCCCAGTAGTCTCATCAAATAAAATCTTCATTCAGGAGGTTGATGGAATCCATTCTGTTTTACCCTAAAAACTGATTTGAATAGTAAAAGATTGCTTTTAGTTTGTTTGATTGTTTTTACAGCAACAGAAGACCATCCTTCATAGCAGGTTATCTGATCAAGGTGTCTAAACAGATTCCATTTGACCTATCTGATGGGGGTGGTTGTTTTTATTATGAAATCGGTCTTTGATCTGAAAATCTGCAGATTTAATCTTTGAGCAAAAATATCTGCTGAAATTTTATATGAGAAGGAAATTCAAAAAGTATGTATTTTCTAGTAATCTCATCCAAAATATACTTTTAAATTTTATCCCAACAGAATTAAACCTAAAGGAAATACATACTGAAGTTGTGTTTTGTCTAAAAATAACTTATCAACAAGCATAGGTATGGCCTTAGGCAAGGATCTCTTTACTTACTTCCTCCTACACATAGAGCTTTTTGTCACAAGAACATATATATCTCAGTAGGTAAAGCATACATTTCATAATATCTTTGTAATAGTAATAACATTCTCTGTATAATGTTACTTGCCAGGCAAAGAGAAAATTTTCATTTCACTGATAATGAAGCAATCTTCAGCACAATGTCAAAATATCCTAAATGGCTAATGGCTTTTCTTGTGATCCATCTGCTGAACATACTTCCCCTTGGGACAAAAAGGGAAACCTTTTTATTAAACGCAAATCAGTGTTTAGATAAACACTAGCCAGATGAAGAGGAAAACACTCTGACACCCTTCAGGTCTGGGGACTATAAATCTGCTCAGTCAGTGTCAAGCGTACCGTTTTTTTACACAGACAACCATCGTGAATGTCTAGCACTGCTCCTAACTTCATCTCTAACTGAGGGAAAAACAGATACTTATTTAAAATGTGATTATGCAAACATACCATGCATCTTTTACTATACCTTTATTTTAGAGCAACCTCTGGACACCACTGAGTAGAAATGTGTTCTGGCCTTACAAGAAAAAAGAAGCAGGAGGGCTGTAACATCATAAGCAGTTATTTTAAGGAGAGACCAATGATTCCTCTCCCTGGAGGCTGCTGTGGAAAGTGCTGGCTGCATATGCCAGTCCTGGTCCAGAGACAGCCAAGGGACTTAGGGGTGCCAGATGCAGATCTTGCATACCACGAAGATCCAGTGTCTAAGGCGCTAGTGAGAGAGATGCTTTGCTCTGTGCCTGGCTCCACTCCACCTGGCTCCACTCCACCTGAAACAGCAGCTCAGACTGTCCTGCGGCCATCTTGTTTTCACCCACTTTTTCTCCATTTTGTCAGATCTTTTTTGTCTCCGCAAGACAAAATTCAGTAGCACGTGCATTTCAAAAATGACATTATTAGTACACAAGAATACTTACGCCAATCTAATAAACTATACCTAGCTAGCCTAAATGAGGACTAGAGTCTAAAACTTCAGACTTTTTCTGTGGGTATTTCATAACCATTTTCCACCAATTTTTTGAAATAAAAAACATGAACAGTTGTATAGCTAAACTCCTACTCAATATAAATCATTTAAATTCACAACCAATGGATCCCAGAAAATGCTATGATTTATTTGCAATGTTCAAAAATACTGACTTGAGAAGTTAGTAAAAATGTTGATACAGCTATAATTTCTGAATAGTGACAATCACAACAAAAGTGCTTAATGCACTTGGGCTAGCTGGACAATACAGCTATTCTCATCACCTGCTCTCTGATTCCTAGAGGGCTGGAGAGATTTTGAGCAACAGCAAAAGATGTTCATTACCACTACCCCTGACTCTGAGCATGTGCCAGACACCTCCCTTACCATTGTGCTGCACATACTCAAGTGGATCTGCTGCATACACAGTGTTCATGACACACAAAAATCGCTAAATCAGCATCAAGAAAAATTAATCTTTTCCTAAGAATATTGAATTTACTGAGGATAGAAAGAAAAGCAGTGTGTAAAAAAGGTCCAGTGCTTCTTGTATGTGCTTCTTGGTAATTGGGATTAAGCATGTGACTAAGCAAATAAATTTTCAGGAAAAGCCATCATGGGGGAAGGGCTGTGGCATGCCATCTTCCCTTCATGATGGAAACAAAGCTAATATCCAATTTTATAAAATAACAAAATAACAAATATAGAGCTTTCCTTCTGTAAACAAATTAATACTTATTTGTTTTAGAAACCTGTTATTTCCAGAACCATTAACAAAAGATCTTTGCTTGATTTGGTCTGGAACATTATGGCAATTCCAATGAGCCTTAAAGGTTTTTCCATGTTCCATCTGAAGCCAGTATCAAACACCTCAGTTTTTTCTCACAGGCTTCACAATCCTTAATTGGCCTTCTGCATGCTCTCAAACATATTTGCATCAGCATTTGAAGGAACACCATCTTGAGGCCTTTAAATTAATCTCATTAAATATATAGTGTTTCCTTGAACATAATACTGGCTGAAAATAATCTGTTCAAACTGTCATGGTCTAAAGTGCTTATTTACCTTTGTGGGGTTTTATCCTTAGCACTAGTTCCATCAAACACACTTTCCTTTGGTCAAAGGAAGGTATGGTTTTCCACAATGCTTTTCCTCCAAACTGACAGATCTTGAATTGAGTGCTCTAAAGCACTATCATCAAGCAACGATGTAAATTTGCACAAAGCCATTGAATCCCTCCCCGCTTTGTTTTCAGTTTGCAAACCATATATTTGTAACTGAAAAAAAAATATATATCTTTGTTCATATGTGTTTGACATGCCCCTTTTGGCAATATTAATAAATGGCTTATGGTTTGTTTTGACTAACTGTAAAATAGCTATATGTTATGGCAGAGGTCAAGGGGGGGAGACAACAAAAAATAAATAGAAAGAATGAAAACTTCCTACAGAAATGAACTAAAGTCCTAGTGTCTTCCCTTCAGTGTATTTACTGGTAGAAATTTTGTGTTAGCACTGAGGCCAGATACTCTTGTCTACTTCTGAAAAACTAGCAAGAGTACACATCCCAGGAGGTACCCACCATGTAGGTTCTTCCAGTTACATTTCTAGTTACACAAGCAGTGTTTGCAAAAGCAAAATCTTCCCCCATTTCCTTGACTGTGTCTCATTGCCCTGCTTTAAAACTCCCAATGCTGAGCCTTTCGTTCTTCTGTCCTTGTTTTGGCTCATCCCTCCCCTTGGAAAATGCTTCTGGTGGGTCTTTTAAATATGAGACTGAGCTCTTCTGATGAGATGAGTCTTCAGTGTTGGCAATTGGATTAAAGCTGTGCTAAAGTCAATGACTTCAGGCATGGTAGGAGAGGCTAGCTTTCGCCCTGTTGTCCACGTGATGCATGAGATAAGTTTTCCATAGGTCTCCCTGTCAGAGCATACAGGGCGTTTACATGGTAAAACTCAAGGACTTCTGGGTCAAACTGTCATATTCCTCTGCATCTATAATTGTGAGAGATCTCCTCTGTTTCAGTGAAGTGATACAAGTATTTCCAGCGTTACAAGGGAAGTGCCTAGGCATGATTTTGCAGAACAGCAACTGCAAATTCAGAGCTTATTACACAAAGCCTGGATACTGCTCAGCTATTTCTTAACACTGTAGTCTATCTCCTGTCATGTGGTTTAGGTGGGATATAAAACAGTAACAAACTGTTAAGCTACACCTGTAAAGCTCTTTGTAAAAGTACCCAACATAAAGGGGATAAGAGGGAAAATAAATCATTTTAAATCCTCAGCACATTTTGGTACGGTTTGCTTGTATTTCTCAGTCACTAACAAGAAATATCCTATATTAGTGCTCCTTCTTCTGCCTGCAATGCATTTATTTTTGTACACTCTGTGGTGGTTTTACTCAGGTGGGCAGCTGAGCTCCACCACAGCTGCTCTCTCACCCCCTCCTCAAAGGGAAAGGAGAAGAAAATACAATGCAAGGGGCTCAAGGGTTGAGATAAGGACGGGGAGATCGCTCAACAATTACCGTGACGGGCAAAACAATCTCAGAGTAGGGAGACAGTAAGATTTATTGCCTATTACTAACAAGCTAGAGCAATGAGAAACAAAGGAAAGAAACTAAAGACACCTTCCCCCCATCCACTCTCTTATACATCCTCCCACCTGAGTAGCTCAGGGGAATGGGGAATGGCAGCTGCAGTCAGTCCCTGACGCTTCGTCTCTGCTGCTCCTTCAAGGTCACTCTGCCCCTGCTCCCCGTGGGGTCCCTCCCACGGGATGCCGTCCTTCCCGAACTGAGCCTGAGGGGGCTGCCCACAGGCAGCAGCTCTTCAAGAACTGCTCCCACATGGCTCCGTACCACGGGGTCCATCCATCCCCCAGGAGCAAACTGCTCCAGCACGGGTCCCCCACGGGTGGGCGGCAGCTCCCCCCAGACCCCCTGCTCCTGCGTGGGCTCCTCTCCACGGGCTGCAGCTCCGGCCCGGGGCCTGCTCCTGCGGGGGCTCTCCATGGGCCGCAGCCTCCTCCAGGCCACCTCCACCTGCTCCACCGGGGGCTCCTCCACGGGCTGCAGTGTGGAGATCTGCTCCGTGTGGGACCCATGGGCTGCAAGGGGACAGCCTGCTCCACCAGGGGCCTCTCCACAGTGTGCCACAGGGGAACAGCTGCTGCGTGCCTGGAGCACCTCCTGCCCTCCTCCCCTCCTCCTGCAATGACCTGGGGTCTGCAGGGCTGGCTCTCACCCCTCTCTAACTGCTGTTCCCCAGCAGTTTTCTTTTCCTTCCCTTCCCTTCCCTTCCCTTCCCTTCCCTTCCCTTCCCTTCCCTTCCCTTCCCTTCCCTTCCCTTCCCTTCCCTTCCCTTCCCTTCCCTTCCCTTCCCTTCCCTTCCCTTCCCTTCCCTTCCCTTCCCTTCCCTTCCCTTCCCTTCCCTTCCCTTCCCTTCCCTTCCCTTCCCTTCCCTTCCCTTCCCTTCCCTTCCCTTCCCTTCCCTTCCCTTCCCTTCCCTTCCCTTCCCTTCCCTTCCCTTCCCTTCCCTTCCCTTCCCTTCCCTTCCCTTCCCTTCCCTTCCCTTCCCTTCCCTTCCCTTCCCTTCCCTTCCCTTCCCTTCCCTTTCCTTTTTCCTGTCTTAAATATGCTCTCACAGAGGCACAAACAACATCACTTATTGTCTTGGCTCTGGCCAGTGGTGGGGCCCTTACCTAACATGGGGCAGGTTCTGGATTCTTCTTGCAGAACCTACCCATATGCCCCCTCCCCCCCCCCAAAACCTTGGCATGTAAACCCACTACACAGCCCTCCTTCCACACCCCTTGTACCTCACAAGTACAGCTCAGCAAGAACTTCTCCTTTCCTTATGAGTGTGGTCAGCCCTGGCAACAACTAGCTGATAGATGGGCTGTGGCTGGAATGTTTTTCAGAAGGGCTGTGCTTGGAATATTTTTCAAAAGGGCTGTACTGTTCCATAATCCCTTTTTGGTGAGGTCCAAACTCAAGAGCAGAAGTGTGGCACCACGGACTTTCCGTCTGTCATGAGATCTAGCGGTCTGGGACTTACTGCAGCTCTAGATAAGCTGAGTACTGCAGGGTACTATAACAAGGAGCAAAACTTTGCCACAGTTTGCTTAGATCTGCAAAATCTGGAGACAGTTACAGTCAGCCTCTTGGTAGGTCAATAGGGAAAAGACTGCATCCTGCATCTGCCAAAACTGGCTTCTGTTAGCCAAGCAGTTGAATAAAATAAATAAATAAATAAACAAACAAACAAACATATGTAACAAATAATCACAGAAATAACTACATTTAAAATTATGATGGGTGGTACTGATGGTACATGGTCATACATAAACCTGTCTAAGTATATGCTTAGGGTGATGATTGTTGGTTTCAGAATAATGTAAGTTGCTGGTAGGGCAGTGTACTATCTTTTCCTTAGGGGTGCACACTATTTCCCATAGAAAACAAAATTTTACCACCTGTTTTGTTATAACAAATGTACTGAAAATATAGTATGTAACATAACCACAAATTACCTGCTTAATACGTGGTTTATACTTAAAACTATAAAATATTATTTATGTACATAGACTAAGCTCTCCAAGAACACATCCATTAAACTCTGTACATATTTTTTGTATGAAGAGATAAGTCTTCAGTAACAGTTTGGGGAATCAATGTTGTATTAGTACCACATATGTACAGTCTGATCTCTTTCATGTCTGGAGGCAGAAGTTTCCAAAAGAAAGCCTAGAGTTCAAAGGTTTATGGGATTTTTTTCTTACATATGTTTTTCTGGCTTGATGTATTTGAAGATGTTTTCAAGCATCATTTCACCTTGATAGGTCAAATGTTTTCCAGCTTATTGATATATTACTGTACTTAAAAGACTTTCCTAAGAAAAGCACGTGAAAGTTCTACACAAGCATGAAGTTATTAAAGAAGGCTTTTTTTTCTGAAAAAAAAAAAAAAAAGGAATACTTTGGGAAAAGTATAAAGAAAGAGAAGTGAGTAGACTTATGAAAAAAGTTTATATCATAAAGAAACAATCTTCCAAGTGGGAACTACGAAAGTGGAAAAACTGTAAAAGTACTGAGATCAAACACACTGGGACAATTTTTCATCATAAATCTAATGGTAGGAATTATCTATGCTCTTCCTGCTGTTTGTGATGAAATTTGTGTAATTCTTCCTGCTTTGGGCAGAAGTGCTGTAGAGCATATACAGGGATGTGTTAAATCACACATAGATTTCTCTAATTTAATCAGCTCTACTCTCAAGGGAGTTAGTAGCAAATCTGTAAATCTTTCTAGCAGTTCTCTGCATTTGAGGAAAGATTGAAAGTATAGCTCCTAGTCAAATCAATGGTGAATTTGTCATTCACTCCAAAGGACCTGGGAGCAAAAGGCATGCCTGTAGCTTGGAAAAAAATGGGCCAAATATATACATAATTCAAATCCTACAACAGATATTTATGTTGTAGTTCACATTACATAAAGCACATTTTACAGTAGGTAAAGAACAGATGAGGTCTTCAAAATAAAGAAACTAATGATTAAATGATATCCTGGGTCTTTCCAATGCTACAAAACCAATGTAAATGCTAAATGATAGTAAAAACAATGGAAACCTTAATACAGTCTTTCACTATTTTTCGTTACAGTTCATCGTTCATTACAGTGTAGCTTTTGGTCAAAGAAAGGACAAAGGACCCAATAGCTAACTGTGAATGAAAGGGTTTCGTATAAATGAATCTGTATCTTGACACATGAAGCTTTGTCCTTACCTGGAAATGATGACAACATAGTGTTGGGCACATGATTTAACAAATACTACTTGCAGTGGCAAAGCCAGTCATTCAGTCAAATGTGGGCTCACACTACAGACCAGACTGGAGAGTTGTCAAGGTGACTTTTTGCAAAGCTCTTTTAAACTTAAGGCAGCTTTCCAATCCAGCTCACCAAGCTACCCGCATGTACAAGACTCTGTACAAATGTCTAAAGAAATGCTTATCAAATGACATTGCAAGGTTTATTTAATGTAAAAAAATGTGCCAAAAAAAAATAATCCAGAGAAGAGATGAAAAATTGTTTAAGAAAGTGAGATGGGGAATTTGGGAAACTGCAGGTTTTCTTCTCTTTGGGTGACAGTGATTCTCACAGCTTGCATGAGGTCTTTTATGGCACTTCATCCCCAAGAACTGTAACAGGTTTGGCAATGACAAAACCACGACCTTCACCTCAACTTGAACACTGCAGCATCAAGTGGGCAATTTGGAAACATATTTGAAACAGTCTGCAGTTACAGATAGAAATAAAAAATAAATAAATAAGGAAATTTAAACCTAATTTGTTCAATAATGTCAGAAAGCAGCCTTTCAATAATCCCAACAACAGAGGAAGGTAGCAACAAAAAGTGAGCCATCAGAAATTGTATTCCTTTGACTTGGCACAACTGCCCTGAAAATGGCATGTACTAAGCTATGGAATAAGATACTGACCTCTTTAGTCAGAGTTATGGATTCTGTTTCTCTGGCATACATTTCATCTGCCATTTTCTGAAAGTAAAGTTCAAGAGCAACACTCCCTTCCTTCAACAGACACCCAGAAAGACTAAATTACTATCAGTACAATGAAGACTATAGGTTTCTTCAAAAGAAAATGGTACTGCTCCTCTTGCTGCTTCCCAGCATGTGGTTTGTTGCAGTGCTGTCAGCTAAAATGTATTTATTAAAAGAGAAAGAAAAAGCAGAACACTAAATACCACTTCATGACAAAAGGAAATGTTAAGAGTGAGTACTGTATAATCATAGCAATGTCAGACTAGAGGGGACCTCAGCAGATCACCCTGCTCTGAGGCAGGTGCACATTTTCCTCACACATCTTGTAGTACAGCTACACTACACAACTCAGCATACAGACCAGGTACTAATGTTGGCTCTAGATAACTGGAACCAGTAGAGTCACGCGGCTTGGGAGTCAGCTTTTTCTAGCTCAAGTGCTGACTTTGTGCAGTGCTTTTTGTGTTGCAGTAGGAACAGTGGGGGAAAGTTCTGCAAAACACATAAATCCATACATCTAAGCAGACGATTGCCTGGTCATTTTTTATGATATTAGCCAGTGACGAGAATCTATGAAAATGCAAGAACTGGATAGTTTATTATGAAAAATGCAAGCTTTGGTACTTGCTGATATCAGAAAATGCAGTATATTTTGAAAAACTATGTGGTCTATATTTGCTCTAGAGTTTCGGAAGAGGAAGAAAAGGTATATCAGAATTTCTCTATCCACCACTATTCTGGAGTTTCTTGATTCAAGTTAATCATCAGTATGTCCTTCCTTTATCTTTCATTGTATTTTCAAAAGTACTGTTGACCCACTGTAGGCTACTCCTCCCTCCTGTCCCCATGTAAAAACACAGCCTAGTGATGGAAACCTAAAACTGTCACTAAAATATAACAAGATAGGATACTTTTGAAGTAAAAACAGAGGCTTTTTAAATTATTTTATTTGCCTATTTTCCTTCAAAGGCTACAATTGCAAAGTAGAATTTTAAGTTACTAAACTAATTTATTCTCTTTGTTAAACAATTCAAAATGACAGAAAGTACATGTAATATGAGTTTAGAAGTCTCACTTATCACACTTCAGTTTGGGTCAAGATTGCCTTCCATAAAGCCTAAGATAGACATAAACTTGATCTCTCATAATGAAGAGATAATAAAGTACTAAGAAACAAAATGTGAGAATGCACAGACATTACGAAATTTCTCACCAAGAACCCACTTCCAAGAAAAACTCTAAAAAGGGATGGGGGAAGGGAGGCAGACAGTCCTGCAGTGATTCACACCTTGATTTCATGGCTCATTCACTTCTGTATCAATAGTGTCCACACAAAAGATGCACTATTATTTCACATAATGGAGGGGGCAGCTAAATGATTGGCTTCAATGCACACTGCAGCTACTTTGACATTTGTAAAAATGTCCAAACCCAAAGGGATAAATAATTCACAACTTTGCTGAAAGATAGCATTAAAAGGTTTTTATAGGTTGATAAAGAAGAATGCAGCTGTAAAAGTCTGGCGAGTCCAAGCTGCAAAGAATTTGTACAAGCCTACTGTGCCCTCACTTTTCAAGAGAACTGTTAAACTAAAAACCCCTGGACTGGATTGCTCTTTCTCAACTGCAGTGATCCCAATGTTTAAACATGGGAAGATTAAAAATATACTTTTTTTTTTTTTAATCAGTAAAATGGATCTGTAGAGGAAGCTTCAAGAAGACACTGAGAGAGGGGGGTGGCTTGTATTTTTCTAATTACTTCTTTAAACACATTCTTAAATGTGAAAGAGAATTATAATGTAGAGTTCCTGTCTCTGGTTTGACAAATCGACAATTTGTCCATTGTAAAATTAATGATATGTTTCATTTATTTTCACTTGTTCTTTTAATAGAATATTTTGCTCTTAAAATTGCAAGGACAGCTGAAAAGCTTCTTTGAGATGGCAGCAATCTCTGCTTTGCAGAAACATCTGTGATGCCTAATTTTGTTAACAATGAATGTAATGGCTTTATTTGTTTCTCGTGGTATCTTATGCATTCTAAACACTTGAGGATACTCATTCAAATAGACATTTATCTGATTCTAACCCTGGACACCTCCTGTCCTGGCCATGTTCCTCCCAGTCAGAAATGGGGTGCATTTCAAAACCAGTCTTCATCAGATAGATGGACAACTGTTGAAGAATATAAGAGCAGCCAGTTCTACACAAATTATATTTTCCATCCCCCCTTTAAGTACTTCACCACCTGAAGCAACAGTAGGGTTGAGCAATAACACACTCTCCCACATGTTAATGCAGTACATAGGGCCTGAAAAGACCTGGGTCCAGTAGCATCAAGCCGAAGACCTCATGTTGCACACAATTATGAGCATTCTGTTTACTAACAGGTCTTTCTTCATGCCATTAAGAGACTTTGTAGTTTTGATGTTTCTTTTTGTAGATTTTCACATGCTGAAGCTTGCTTTCATCTGTAGCTGATACTGTCAGCCCAGAAGTCACTGTGGTTTGTGTTATTTTAAAAATGTGTACAATTTGATTATTTTCTTTTTTTTTCCCAATGTTTTCTGGCACAGAGAAGTCATAAATTAGCTTCAGACATGCTCTTTCCTCTAGGGCAAGCTCTGGGTTCTTCCTTCATTCCTTTCAAATGTTCTTTGAAAGCCCCATCCTATTTTTATTTTAGGATTCCCCAAAGCTACAGTATCCTATCTCTCAGATCTTCACATCTACTATATTATTTGGAAGTTCATCTACTATCTCTGGCTGCAGAGGCACAAATTTACCCTTTAATTCCAGACCTGATTTCCAAACTAACCTCTCATCATGTCTCTTTGACCTCCTGTGGATAACTATCAAATTAAGCTCAAAATGGCTGTATCTTCTTCCTGAGGCATTTTTGCTATTTTCTTACTCAATTACTGTGGACGATGGTATCATGTGTATTCATATCACAAAGATGTCATCTTTATCTTGGATTTCTCCTTAGCTTCAAACACCAAGAATATGCCTTAGGTTTTCTCAGAATCCTGCTAAACAACACCGCCAGATATGCTCTACCGCATATCCACACAAATAACTAGATGCATAAATATATGTATCTAGCTAGCTAGCTAGCTAGCTATTTAATTTTGTCCAAGTGATCATCTAATATCATCATTATTGCAGCTTTTTTTGTTTGTTTGTTTGGAATTGACAAAAGAATTCTCAACACATTGGTGTGTTCAAAACATTGTTGCTTGCAAAGATCGTTTCCCAGCTCACTGAGTGAAACAAACAATGCTTCACCTTTCAGCACAGCCTCTCTCTCCTCTACTGCCACCTAAGTGATTTTCTGTAACTGTTCACAGGTTTTCCTTGCCCTGTTCTACTATTAACTCTCATTCAGTTTTGAGAGGTCAAATCCCACATGCAGCTCATTATGACTTTCTTCATAATTTATCTGGTGGACTTTCAAACAAGCAGCCTCATGTGTTCACTCAGGATTTCCTTCATGCTTGGGAGCAGGTTGTAGTGAAAGCTACAAAACTACCACATAATTATTCAAGCAGTTCCAGAAGAGTGCCCTTTCTCTCATGAAAGCTGGGTGATGCTTAGACCATTGATTGGTACATCCATCCCATTAGCAGATTTTTTTAGCTATATCACTTCCTTCTTGATTTGTGCTCCCAGTCTTCCTTGTAGGCCAGCTGGCTAGGTAGCCAGAAGCCACAGTTTTGTGCTTTGCATATGTACTGAGGACCACAATGCAGGGAAATCATAGCTCATGTGTAGGCCCCCAGAAGCTGTGGTCATACAAACCCATTGAATATTAGCTGTAACATATCATGACAATAATGACCATAAACTATCTAAGTGAGAACAACTGCATTTTTAATACTTCGAACATCTTTCTTATGTCACCAAGCTTTTACATTGGAAATCCTATCACATTTCATCTGTGTAGAATGTCTAAAGTTGGCATTCAGGTCAACTGGCATCAGATATCTCCAATATACACACACCTCCATTTGTAGTAGTTGTCTAGACTTTGTGGGCGCTAGAGGAACAAATATTTCTGGGCATGGCTCATCTCATCCTACATATATATCCACAATATATGAATTGTGGCCTCTTTATTTCCTCTTATGGTTTATGAAAATAGATGGAAGAGTGGTGCAGAAGCACATATCTGCAATTCAGATGTCTAAAGTTAAGTGACGTAAATTACAGTCCTGTTGTAATATCTGGAGGCAAAGACAGGGTACTTTTCTCAAAACATTTCACATTGAGTTCTTTAAGTTGTTCTAAGCAAAAAACTTGCACTAGAGTTATACATATAGGGTAAGTTTGCCATTTTCAGATGCGGTAGCAGGAACATAATAGTTATTTTCTGTTGCACAAAGAGAATAGCAGCTGCTTGTTTCTGATATTAGAATATACACCGATCTTTAGTTTCAGCTGGTACAAGAACAACGAGCTTATATCTTGCATTTGCCTTAATCTTAATTTACCTTTAATTTATTTTAAAGTTTAATCACCATCATCCCTTTTGCCAGGTTTCTTGTATTTGACCTTAAACTAACCTTTAGACAAATGGAAAAGTAAAGAGAGCTCTGAAACACTACCTGTATGTCCTTTTGTCTTGGGATATGTAAATTAAGGCATTGGGTGAATAACACTGCTTGGTTTTGTGTCATGAAATGTAATTATGGGACTATGGCAGGGTCAAGATTTATGAAGCTATCAGGGCTGAAGTGGGCAGGGTGCCAGATTACACCTGCAGCACTCTTTTTGCTGCTTTCCAGACAAGTAACTGTGGAATAAGGAAAGATTTTTTCTGAGCTCACATTATTTAGCAGAACAGCAGGCACCTCTCCGAGATGAGCAAGGAATGTGCACACTGGGGAAGAAACACTGAAAATAAAAATAGGATTTGCAAACTTGAGTGTATGAATATCTTAGAGTTTCTACTTTTTTTTTTTTTAACAGGAAATATATTTGAATAGCAAAAAAGCTAATGAAATAATCAGAGATAAGAAAAAAAAATGTTTAGACTTGAATAAGAGGGAAAGATCAATTATGGCAAGGAAACAAAATGAAGTAATAGGTTTTTACTCCAGAGTAAGTTCTCAATAAAAGTTTATGCTTAACCAAAGGGACCAACACACACACACACACACACACAGATCCCAAATAAATAATAACATCAACATAAGTAAGTATCTCTGTCTCAGTGCCCAGGTTTTTATCACAGCCTGTGATACTGTTCTCTTTCTTACATATTCACAACTCACTGACTGGATTACACAACCAATAATTCCTGAGACTACTGGGCAGTAACCTTCATTTGAATCAAATGCACAAAATGAAGGAATAAGGAGAAGAGATTCAGCATTTCTTTTGTAAACTGTGTATTACCTTTCTGCTTATTATGTGGAGCTAACATTAATATGCCAGAAATCTGACAAGCCATTTGCAACAAATAACTAATTTATAGAAAGTAGTCTTTTTGTACTGACACAATACCTGACTAGTTCTAATTTACTTGAATGTATTCCATATACAAGTTTATATAAGATATCTTTGTATGACTACCCTGTTGATTGGGTGCAATTATTTAACATTTCCACTGAATACATATGTCAGATCAAATAGAATTATTTCTAGTTTTCACTTAATGAGTTGTATATTCATTTTAACAAGTTAATTTAAATTCTAGCCTTTAAGTGCTAGAGACTTTGCTTTTCCTAAAGATTTTTCTTCAGTCACAGAACACAAAAGGAACTGTGCACATGGTCAAAGAAGCTATCTAAAACAACAACAAACAAACAAACAAAAACCACTAAATTTGCCCATCTTTCTTTTTGTTCTTGGAGTCACGTTGCTATTAAAATTTTTTTTTCAAGACTCTAAATCTGCATATTAGGGAAGTTAGCTAAACTATCTTAGTTTTCCCTGATCTAAAAGAGATGACAATCTTGTCCGTTTGGTATTTTTTAATTCTATAATAAGGAGGAATATACACTCTTTATTCTGAAGTGAGCAAAAATCTGCAATGACTTATTGTAATCACACAACTGTGCCTCTTCTTATATGCTCACACTAGGTGGATATGTCAGATTCTCTCCTGTTTAGGAAGTCAAGAATCCAAGTCTGTTCCTCCACCTTCTCAAATATACTCCTGTTCATAATGGACAGCTGTCAGACAGACAAAAAAAATTAGATTAATACCATTAATTTCAAAGTCAGTGGGATTTTCAGATTCCAGGATTTGGCGTTGAAACGTTTCTATTTCATATTTTGAATTCATATATATATATATATACATATATATATACAACATATATATATTATTTTTTTTTACAAAATCACTAACTCTACCCATTAGCTCTCCCAAAGAAAACCTACTCTTAACACTATATAGGCTTTTTTTTTTTTTTGGGGTGGGGAGGGTAACATATTTTACTTGAGTTAAAAATTATCATAGCATTCATCAGAAAGATCTTCTACTCTCAGCCATTTGAGAGAAGTTTTTTTTAATAAAATCTAAGCAAGAAGACAGCACAGGAATGGTCATTAAATTATTTCCATTTGCAATAAAATGATCTATTTAATGTGTTGGTACCATCTGGCAATCATGAAGTTTCCATTGGCATGTAGAAAATTCAGAGTGCCAGTCTTGGCATTGCATTTCCCACTGGAAGCTTCCTTTGCAGTAAAGAGTACCACAAGAGACTACATAATTGGATGAAAATTATCTCATTATTTATGTTTTTTAAAAGTCAGAATTTTACCACCTCACAGTACTCAAAAAGAAGCATAAAATTTAGAAAGGGAGTATATGTTTAAATTCTGGACTTCAAGATAAATAGGAGACTGTACTTAGACTCCTAGAACTAGATTACCGATATACATTTTCATTGCTTGCTGCATTAACTAAACAATAGGTGTGAAAATGACAATTAAGTTGAAAAGCCTTACTTCTTACCACTTCAGTATATGAACTTCAGACTTTTTCCTCCTATTTATATCTAAATTTTAAATGAATAGAAAAACATTTATCATCTAATGCTTGACAGATCCTATTAGGATTTCTTCCTCCTCTTTAGTGTACTTCTTAGCTGTGCATACAGCAGAAAAGGGCAAAGAATTAATCAGAATGCCAGAAGAGTTGGGTTACACAGTATGTAGAAAGCACTTCGGCTACATTATTTGCACAATTTCTGTAGGGAGTTGTGAAATAGAGGTCTTAAATTTAATGTGTCTGGCCTACTTCCACCTGGATTCAGTTCAAACCCATTGCCTGCAGCTTGTTGAATACAGAGTGGGAAATCAGTCTTTATATTAAGAACTGATGGCAAATGATTCCAATTCACATTTTTCAGCTGGTATGTTTTTTAACCTGGAGCAACGCCAAATTGAAAAATTCTGTGATTCTGCAAGCTGGGCATAAAAGCTGTGTTGCAGACTAAATACATTTCCAGTTCTATGAAGACAACAAGGGTATTTTTCTTTAGCGTTTGTACAGTTGCTATGCTACACACTGAAGTTACAAGATGAGCTATATCATCAACTTCTATCCTGTTCTTTCTCTCCCTGTTATAAGTCAGTGTCAAAGGTGCTCAACTGCTATGATCTACGGTTTAGCGCTGACCCAATTTCAATACATTTATAAATGCCTGATATAGACTAAAATGCTATTTGCCACAAAGATAAAAATGTACCTGCTGCACTTTCTGATTTGAAGCATGCATTTTGGTTCTATAACATTGCATTACTTCTTTCTATGCTCAGTCAGAAACTGAGTGGTTACTCAAATACCTTTCAATAGCTGAGACATTATCTTACTCTATAAAGCACTGATTCTCACATTCCTCACTTAATTTTTTGATCAAACTGACATTTTTGAGTGCTTATGGACATGAATGAAAATGTTACTGGCAGGAATTTCATACAGTATAGAAAGAAAATCTGCCAAATATGCACTCTACTACTGATGTCATTTTAACCTGGGGAATGTAGTGGACGTATAATACCATACATCTTGAAATGCATATTGATTTTGTGATATTGACGACTGTAAATTTATGAGTTACAGGAGAATATTTTATCTATGTGACAAGACAACAGATCTAAAATATATTTCCAATATATGATATGTGTGTGAACTTGATACAAAACAAACAAACAAAACCAATACAAACCAACTAACTCTAATTATTGATTATTTTTCTTATGTGTGATCAATACAGTTCAAACAAAGAGCAACTTTTATTCTCATAAGAATTTAGTGTATATAAATCATCCCAATTAATGTATTTCTATATTTAGTGGCAGTATATAGGGAACGGAGACTTCATTTCAGCTTATCTGTAAGAGGAAATGCAACTTAAAAAATTGTAGTGGGACAAGGACATTCACAGAGTAGTGCCACTTAAATCAAAGTAGCTTTGCCTGGATGGCTTTATGTGATTCTTCAAATATCATGTCTAGCTGATGAAGCTAGTAGCTTGTTTCAGTACTTTTTTTTTTCTTTAATTTGTATTTCTGTAGAAGATAAATATGCTCAGAGAATTTGGGTGAAAAAGTATGAAACCATTGGTCATTTTAACACTTTTTATTGGTAGATCTCAACATGTGAAGAAAGAACTTACTTCCATGAGGAAAACTGGGAGAGAGAAAGAAGGAAGAAGTCATAAAGTGAATGAGTGCCAAAGTTAGGAGAAAAAAAAAAAAAAAAAGATTGAAAACAGAATGAGTAGAATAGACTTGAACAGACTTTTGTAGCTTTTTGTTGAATGAAAAGGCTTTCCCAGCTATTCCATCACAAAAAAAAAAAAAAAGACTACCAAAAGAAACTTGATCAAGGAGAGCAGAAGGTCAGCATTCTTGTCATACCTTCTACAATGGCCCTTTTCTGAGATAAACCTTCATCTGTCCCAGTGAAATCAGAGTCTGTGTTTGCATATTTAGGTACCTTTCCAGCAAAGGAAAGGCAAAGAGGTTCAATGGTTGACTTCTAACAGAATGAAAGAAGAAGATTGAGAAAGCATACTTCAGTATACATTTCGTTGGAAATGTCTTCAAAGTGGCAAGTATTTCAGCAAAAAAACTCTTTAGCAATTATGTTTTTCTACACATGACTTTCAACTGGAATCTGACATGGAAATCTGAAAGGAGAAAGGTGACTTTTCAACCATTCATTATTAGAGCAATGAATGTATCAGTGATATATCATGGAAAACTCTGTGGTTATGTCAGAGATGAGCTGGGAACTCAAACCCAGCTGCAGTGCATACTTCAGGATGAACTGTTCTCAATCAGAAAGCTAAAACTTGGTTCAGGGCCAAAACCAGAATGTTCTATTTCTAAATTTGATCCAGATGCAGCCCAAAAAGTTGGAGGTATTGTGATAAAAGCTGCTATTGTGAGAAAATCACATCTGAGATTACTTTGTTAACCCAAACTTTAAATTTGCATTGGTGGAGCCAGCGGAGAAGTAGAAGTGTCTGTCAAAATCCCACAAGGAAAAGGACCATGTCATGGGTAAGTTAAACCAATAAACAATACAAGAACTGGCTGTAGTTCTAATGCCTTGCTCAGTCAAGCTGTACCCAGTGTGCTTCCAGCACTGCCTGGCTTTAAAGTGATCTAAAAGCTAAGTCTTAAGTAAGACTGTCATTAGAGCAGTCATGAAAAGAAAGAGAATCCATCACTACAAGTGCCCCCAAATCATTTTTATTTCCAAGGAGAGAAGATAAACCAGTTTCAAGATCAAGTCACATAGTTTTGTGCAGTTGTAGGTTGTTAAGAAGTTCTGTACATTATCTGTTCATTTTGCACCGTGGTTTCTGCTTACGTGGTAGATCCACAATACAAACTCAGGCACTGTTAGAATTCATTCCTCAGTGACTCCTGATTAAAACTGAACCAGATTAAAGACTCTCACTCAGTACAAAGCATGAAAAGGAATTGAAAATATTAGATGTTCTTCTGAAAAAGCAGCTGCAGTATCTCAATTTCTGTATTCAGCTAAAAATAAACTTCTAATTTATGACAACATTTTGTGTTTTAAACTGAAATTAAAAGTTCTCATAAAGGACTATATAAAATCTTCTTGTTGGAGTGCATAAAAAACCACAATCTTCTTTGAAAGATATATTAACTGCTATTTTCTCAACACAGTTTCATGAACATATTTATACCACAGAGGTTGCTATTTAGGTCTCTGCTCTGAATCACGCACATACGTACTTTGACATCCACTAAAAAAAAAATCTAAAATAATCCACTAACAATTGGAAACTTCCATGTAATGGAAGCACATGCATGAGTTTTTCCAGGGCAGTGCCTGGAAGAAGATGATACATTCTTGAAAATTCCTACAGGAGGAGTATTTCTTAATTTTGGTATACTCACTTCTCTCAAGTGCTTCAAACTCAGCAAGTCTGTAGGATGTCTCTGGAAAGGCCTTGTTCTTCCATAAGATGGAAAATATGACATATTTTAAGACTTTGGGGTCATACAACAATTTGCTTAGAAAAGAAACTCAACTATAATATTTTATTTCCAGCTAAAAGCATGTTTCTGTTTCTGCCACTATATAAGCATATTGGGCTCCAATACACTAATTAATTAATAGATCTGTCCCAGAGGTAACTGAAAATGAAACAGAGCTTTAGTTTTCAGAGATGTCTTTTCCTTCTGTGTGCAAACCCTTAGGGTCAAAAAGTCATCATTCTTAATAATCTCTCTGATAAGATTTCTTCTGTCATGGTTTGGCCGGGACAGAGTTAATTTTCTTTCTAAAGGCTCATACAATGCTGTGTTTTGGATTTGTGATGAAAACAGTGGTGACAGCACATGGATGTTTCAGTTGTTGCAGAGCAATGCTCACACAAAGCCAAGGACATTTCAGCTTCTGGTGCTGCCCTGCCAGCGAGGAGGCTGGGTGTGCACCAGGAGCTGGGAGGGTACACAGCCAGGACAGCTGGCACAGGCTGGCCAAAGGGATGTCCTGTACCATATGAAGCTGCAATAAAAGTTGAGGTAAAGCAGGAGGAAGGGAGGATGTTCAGAGTGACGGCATTTGTCTGCCCAAGGAACCGCTGTATGTGCTGGGCCCTGCTTTCCTGGTAGTGGCTGAACGCCTGCCTGCCGATGGGAAGCAGGAAATGTATTTCTTGCTTTGCTTCGCTTGCACATGCAGCTTTTGCTTTACCTAGTGAACTGTCTCTATCCCAACCCATGTGTTCTCTCAGTTTTAACTCTCTGATCCTCTCCCCCATCCCACCTTGGAAGAGTGAGTGAGCTGCTCTGTGGCACTTTGCTTCCTGCTGGAGTTAAACCACAATGCATTCTTATATTCAACCCACTTCACTCCATTCTGGTAGCCCACAGGAACCAGTTTAATGGAAAATTTGCCCTTTTGATTTGTAGGTTTTTTCTTCTAGTCAAATTAGGACTTCAGCAGGGCTGGTGAAATCGCACTGTTTACAAAACTGACTCCCAAGCTTTTTGCACAAGTTTAACATTTGGGTGTTAGGAAGCAATTCTGCATCTCTAGTTTTCACCACATTTTATGCTTCAGTGAACAAGCTGAAAAAACAACAGAACAAATTCATTCCTGAAGTAATTTCCTTTATTAAAATTGACTTATGATATAGAAAGACATCTAGGAAAGAATTCTTAAACAAAATTTATGACATTTGCCCATGGAATATATATATATCTTTATTGCGTTCTATGTAGTTCAGTCTCAGATATCAGACTTGACCATACACCACAAAAAGCCAAAAATGTCTGCAAGAATTATTCCCATTTGACTTTACATGTAGATATTTACAGATGTTTTCATTCATTGTTCAGGTTAAAGGACATAGCAGTACCCTGGTGACTAAAATATGTGCCATCTCTACTAATTTACATTGTTTTTTACCGCCACCAAACGTTTTGGTCTGTTGAGCATTTTATAGCTTGCTGTCAGACTGGTAGAAACATATTCAAATAGTCACACCTAATGTTCAACAGAAGCTTTTCTTTTGTTTTTGACTTTGTCATAATTTTAGCACCTTATCGTCTGCATCAGACTGCATAAAGAATCAAGAACATACAATGTATCTTTTAAAAACTACCGATGCTCTCTAGTTCATGATCCATTTGATATTGTAGATAGACTCAGCAAGCACTGTGATCACTTTTAAATTTTCGGATAAATATTTCATCGTTCACCTATGGAACTCGTAGAAACTAGTAATCTAGGAAAACAAAACTTGCTCGATGACATATGAAAAGCATATGTGTTGGTACTGTAGTTTGGAAATTTTCAGTGCCTGGAGCTGTGAAAAACTGAAAAGTGATATGCCCCGACATTTAATTTTCTCTTTTTCTTATTAGGTATAAAATAATACTTAATTTTCTGTTTACATTTAATATCATGTGATCTATACCCACATGAAGTGAATCTCTCTTTCTAATACACAGAGAGTTAACCAGAATTTGCATTCTACTGTTCTGTTGCTGTTTTCAGTCTCTAAAGTGCCAGTTTTCTGTTTTTCATTGATTTTGCTGAAGAGTTGGCAAGGAAAAACAAAGCATGATCATACCTTTTCAGCACACAAATGATACAGTGTATCTTGTGCACGTAACATTTATACACATATCTGTATGGTATCATTTTACTGTAACTTCTTCTTACAGATGAAAGCTACGTAAGTCTTTACCTGATCAATACAAACAAGGGTCATAACACATAAAGATTTACTGCTGAACCTCACATGAAAGGTGCAACAAGTGTGTTCCCCAGAGCTCCGTACTGAGGCCAGTTTTGTATAATATTTTTATCAGAGTTTTCAATGAGGGGATCAAGTGCACCCCCAGTAAGTTTTCAGGCAACACCGAGTTGGGCGGGAGTGTTGATATGCTTGGGGGTAAGAAAGCCCTGCAGAGGGATCTGAATAGGCTAGATCGAAGAGCCAGATCTAGTCATATGGCATTCAACAAGGCAAAATACTGGGTTCTGCACCTTGGTCATAACAACCCCATGCAGCAGTAGTCTTGGGGAAGAGTGTCTGGAATGCTGCCCAACAAAAAAGGACCTGGTTGTTCTGGTCAAAAACCAACTGAACGTGAGCCCAGTATGCCCAGGTGGCCAAGAAGGCCAAGGGCATCTTAGCGTGTATCAGAAATTATGTGGCGAACATCACTAGGGAAGTGATCTCACTTTGTACACGATACTTGTGAGACCACACCTCAAATACTGTATTCAGTTTTGGGCCCCTCATTACAAGAAGGATATAGACTTGCTAGAGTATGTGAAGAGAAGAAAGCTCATGAAGGGACTAAAAAACAGGACTTATGAGGAGTTACTGAGGGAACTGGGGTTGTTTAGTGAGGAATAGGAGGATGAGGGGAGATTTCATCACTCTCTACAGCTACCTGAAAGGAAGTTGTAGTGAGGAGTGTGTTTGTCTCCTTTCCCAGGTGACAAGAGATAGGATTTGATGAAACGGCCTCAAGCTGTGCCAGGAGAGGCTTAGATTGGATATCAGGAAGAATTTCTTCATGGAAAGGGTGTTTAGTCATTGGAAGGGGTTGTCCAGGGAAGTGGTGGAGTCACTGTCTCTGGAGGTATTTAAGAGACGTGTATGTGGGACTAAGGGATGTGGTTTAATGGTGGACATGGTAGTATTAGGCTGATGGTTGGACTTGGCGATCTTAAGGGTCTTTTCCAAGATAAATGATTCTGTGATTCTATGAAAAATTGTCAGACAGCCTCCAGCAATGTAATTATCAGAATGCTGAATAACTTTGATATGTTTGTTTATTCTCCTTTACAAGGTACAATGTTAATATACAATGGTATATTAAACTATGGTTACCTAACATAAAACCTGTCAGCTGTCATTGATAGCCACTTCAGCAACTTTAAAGCAATAACCAGCTTAAAGTTTTGCTCTTGTAGAATACAAATACATCTTCAGGATGGGTGACTGATTACTGATGTTTGTAGATTCTATCACAAGGCAAAAATCAAAAGTTTGAAGGGCAAGCAAAACCAACATTTTTGACAAGGTATTATGTTAACAATTATGGCATAATAACTATATGTGCTTAAAAGTTGGTTGCTGTTTTTGATTGGTTGGTTTGTTTTGTTTTAAATATGGTAAGTTTACCCAGCCCTCGTAGAAAAGAAGAAAGTGAGTAATCTGTCAAATCAAACCATGAGTTTGCTAGTGGT
The DNA here is from genome assembly GCF_964034855.1 of Anser brachyrhynchus. Lineage (NCBI taxonomy): Eukaryota > Metazoa > Chordata > Aves > Anseriformes > Anatidae > Anser > Anser brachyrhynchus. Next base: position 60,149,889 of record NC_137697.1, read on the forward strand.
AAACAAAATCTCTTATGATCTAGTGTGTTCTAACTTTGAGCTGAACTTCTGGTGGTGAATTTTAGTCAGCTCACTTTAATAACGTCTGTAGAAACCAGGGAGATACCTTTTCTGCCCAGAGGTATATCATCAGGAATCAATGGACCTCGTTTTCTCTGCAAGTAACCCCATACATACACTGTAACATCCTGACTCTCTTTTTCCCTCTGTCATTTTCGACATATGCATATTTCCTACTATGGTAGTCAGAGAGTTTTTGAAGATATAATGAATATACACTCATTATGCCCCTAGAGATAAGAAAGTAACAAATCTCTATACTACACAGTAGAATTTGGCTTGAAATTATATTGTTAGTTTTTGGAAGAACAGATATAATCTAAATACAAATTTATTTGTCCCAAAATTTCTGGTTTATACAGACAGGAATTAAGAGATAAAGGAATAAAAAGAACTGAAGACAAGAAAATACCAAAGCAGAGCTAACCAAAAATATATATGGGAGATATTTTCTTGTAAAAACATTATTGGTAACACTATCTCATCTGCACAAGCCAAACTACAGCAGCCTGACTAACAAAATTCAGCAAGTGTATAATTCCATCCCTTGTTTTCTGGAACAACTTTTTAAAAACTCAAAGAAAACAAAATTTGAAAATGTCCATTTAATTTTCCATAAGAACTTCTAACTTTTATAGGAATACCGAAAAGTCCGCCTTTGAGGAAAATAGTTTAGGAGCATTTTACTCTGAAAATAGAAAACCTTTTGTTGCAATACAGAAAAAAAATCTGCAAATGTATTTACATAGAAAATAATTCTTTTGCATAAATAGTATCTGTGATTAGAGAAATTATTGATATGGCTGGCAAAAGGAAACAGAATTCTGAGGATTTTAAATCTAGGCACATGCCTGAGACAAGAATGAATTTTACATTTTACTATTTGGTGTTAAAAAAATTAAAGAGATGACTTATGCTGAACTTCTAGAAATCACAGGATTTGAATTTCACCTTATTTTCTGTAGCAGACATGAAATAGTTCACCTGTTTAAAGTATTTACCTGTTTACTCCACATACTGGGCACAATTACTTACCTAAGAGAAAAGTAGGTGTAGACAAACTAAAATACGTTGTGTCCTACACACCCACTCCTAATTAGCTGGCATGAACCAGTCCAGAAGCTGGTGTCTGGCCAAAGATCATCTCTGGCCAGGCAAATATGCTGTGCTGCATGCCTAAACTAATCAGTTTTGCTGGAAATATGTTCCTTTAAACACAGTGCTGTGGTAACACGTTATCCAGACCAGTTTAGGACCCTGACCTGAGACAGCTAAAGGCTCTCCTTAACAAACTTTCCCCCTATGTGTGCTCGAGCTAACAGGTTTAAATATAGCTCAAATATACTTTATTAGCTTTATGTTTATCTTTTTTTACAGAGATAGCAATGTCTTTGCAACAAAAATTCTCTGTAATTTTCTTTCTTTGAGATCAACCTGCTTACAAATTGTGTATGCTCATTGGCTCTACTTCTTGTGTTATGGTGATATGAGGAAGTTCTCTTTCCATCAAAACAAGTATGCTAACACAATTTCATCCATTGTATCAAACCATTTTGACCACAAACAAGTGTAATAAAGTTTTGCTACTTATCATTGAAAAACTCTAAAATTCTTTATGCTGATGGATTTTAAAAGCATGAATGTTTCAATTTTCAGATGCCAATAGCTTAAAATTACGGAGTTTTGCAATAAAGAAAACAAGCTGTTTTCCTATGTAGTTTGTTGATGATGGATTTCTTCAGTATATCAGCTGAAAATCCCAACACCCAAAACATTTATTTTCCTGATTCTTGACACAGGACCATGTAGAATTGTTGCTCATGTGGTTTATGTCCCCACTGCCTTTTAGAAGAGAAGGTTGACAGCCAGAGCACAGCTCTCATGGTGCTGTCCAGCTAGGTACATGCAGCTCCCTTCCACAAGAGCACAGTCAGTTGATGGAAGGCTGAATATACCAGGAAAGTGAGAATCAATTTCTCAGGTAAAAGCCAATTTTTTGTTAAATACACTTTTCTGCTTCATCTTTGCTATACTTAAAAACAGGCATTTTTACAAACCTTCATCATCCATGCCACCTGCTCTTGTGTGTTTCTGATGCTGAGGCAGGGTGTGTGGTGTTGGTGCATGGACATTTCCAGGGATCTTTCTTGAGGAAGTGTTTAACACCTGGTGACACTTCTTAGCAGATTGCTAACTCCAGGGCTTGCTGAAACCACCAGAGCAGCTACGTGGAATTGCTGCATTAAGCCATTATGATCATGTAAACAAAAGTTTGCTAAGTCCATTAAATATTTAGAAGATAAATGTCTTGCCATCCTGTTCCATTTACAAACCTTTCTGCAATGTAATGTTTTTTTCTGTGATGAGCCTTGACAGATTTGACTACGTTAGAGAGGAATGATTTTTGTTGGGATAACAGATCTAAATCGCAGGATGCAGTTTCCTTTCAAATCAACTGCTGAATTTGTTTCTGGCTGTGCTTAAGGAACTCATGCTAATAGTCCATTCAGAAACAAGGGAAGAGCAGCATACCACAACCAAAGGTAAGTTCACGGACTTAAACACTGAATGTTTATTTTCCTGGTAAGAAAGAAATCCTAAAACTGCAAACCTATTTTTTTTTCCATTGGTATCAGAAAGCAATGAAAACATAAAACTGGTCAGAGAGAGAGTGCTAGATTTCTTGTATTTTTTTGGGTGTTGTTTGTTTCTTTTATTTTATTTTATTGGGGAGAAAAAAAAAACATTTTGGGATTGGGAGAATTATCATAAACAAATAAATATACTTTTTAGTGTTTCTTCTTATCAGAACTAACTGAAGTCTAAAAGCTACAAGTCATTTTACAAATAATTTCCCATAGTGAAAGTTACATTAAAAGAGACATAACAGAAAAAACTTTCTCTCACAGTAAAGAAATATTTACAGCATCTGGCCTGTTAACAAAAAGTTTCAAATTCTCTTTTTTTTTTTTGATTAAGAATTAAACTGACCTTGTTTTAAAAAATATGTAATATATGACTTTACAAGGAACAGAGAATTAAATTTGTTTTATGATAAAACATTTTTATATGCTTTAATAGGATATTATGGTATACTTACAAGTCTTAAAATATGGCTGTAACTGTGTAGTTAAAAAGAAAAAAATATTTCCAGGTAGGAAGGGAGAACAAACAAGCATGATATTGAAACAGTGAAATAAGAGCATTGTTTATTCTGTATGTGTGCTGTGCACACAAGAATTCTCCATGGCTTTCTGAATGACCTAGCCTAGTTCTTACACTGGAAGGAAAACTGTGAATTTGTGGGAATGCAAAATCATTACCCAAAGGACACGCTGTCTGACTGAGAGCAGAGGCTTAAACTTGTCTTTCCGTTTGAATTGCATGTCCTACCCAACAGGTCACTGAGAGAGTGTATTTTTTTCTGTTTGTTTATTTTTTTTTATATATTTTTTTTTCTTAAGGGAAATATATAGATATATATGCACATAAACACATATGTAAGAACAGGAGTTTTAACATTTTGCATCTTTAAAAGCTGTGACTGAACATAGCAGAACTTCTTATCTTCCTTCAAGACCAGACAAATCAACCCACTTGTGAGAAGACTGCAAGTGCAGATCCCCAGCCCAGCCCCCAGAGTGGCTGTTGAAGCCTCTGCTCCCCAGCTCAGCATCTGCTCTAACTGCTGGCTTAGTTGAGTAGCTGTGGCCCCCGATCACATCGCACAGAAATGCTGTGAACTTGCAATATATTACATTGCTGAAGTTCCAGCCAGTGTCTGAAAAGCCTCAGTAAAGAGCTAGTGAACCTTATGTTACAGCAGAAATTTTGGGTAATTATCAGTACCGATTAATCTCTACTTGCTGCAGGTCTGGGGCAGACTGGTGCGCCATGCCCACAACCAGCTTTGCTGCTTGTCACAAACCCCACAACACTGGAGATGGAAATGGGAGATGACCGGTGTTGGACCAAACCCCCTTTCTCCCTTTCAGCTCATATCTGCAGGACGGGCTTGCCCCTGCACTACCACTTGCCCTTGCAAAGAGTTTGGAGAGGGTAAGTGTGCCAGCACAGGGGGGAACAAGGCGGGTGTCAGTGCCTTGCCTGCTGTGCAGCACCAGCACCCACAGATTAAAGCACATATACCTTTCCGCAGGCTTCAGAAGGGCTCCACTTGTCATTTTAGAGGCAAAACCCATCTTGCACTAGCTTTGATCATCTGTAATAGGTTCTTTCTGACTGGTTGTCAACCTGAAAATTAAAAAGGCTGGTTGAGAAAGCACAACAGCCGCTGCAGCAGAGAAAGATTAATCATTTGTTCTGACTAATGAAGACATCACCACTACTGTAAATCAAACTGGTCCGATATTATTAACCACTGATATTTCCCTTAGAAACCAAAATGCCTTCCTCCATAAAAGCAAAGGCCAGCATACAAATTTCAGTATATTTGTTTTGCTAATGACAAAATTAAAATGATTTCCCTTCCTTCATAGCCGCAGGCCTGGACATAGAAAACATCAACAGACTTTGCACATCCTATGATAAGATAAACAAAGACATAAAATGAGGAGATAAAAAAAGAGATACACTTATGAATGCTAAGTTATTCCAATATTTAAATTAATTACACGGTTAAAGAGTGATTGCCTCTTTTTATCTTCTACTAACTACAAACAAGAAAAAAGATCAAGAAACACAGCTGAGCATTTATTAATTCCATTCTTCCCCCTGCAATTAAACTTTAATCAGTTTCAAAGAATATTTGGGTTCTGTCCAATAAGTTGGCATGCTTAAAACAGAGCTTAAAGAAAAAAAAAAGAAAAGATACATATATTACCTGCGGGAGGATGTGAGGGGATTTGCTTTCTGGAAGAGAAATACTTTGCAGCAAAAGAAGCACAGGCTTTTATACAGTAGAAATATGTAATAGTTACAATTCATGTTTCAGCAAATAAAGGTCTGACTTTTATTTTGTGAGGCAAAATCTGGGAAGTTTTATTTAAATATTGTATCTAATATGAGTAGCCTTTAGAATCAAGCATCAGAATAACAGCATCATGTTCCCTGAATTGAGGTTGGTCATAAATAGCCTTTGAAAACTTAAAAGCTGGTATAAAACTTATATAATCAAAACCAGGACTTTGATCACAAGTCGTGTTTTTTTTAAATCCAAATATTTATTAATAAATCCAAAGCTTTTCTTCTCAAAATGAGGAAAAGTAACAGCATTGGAAAGCAGCCTGGTTTTCCTCTTCCTGCAGACAAAACACTTGCTGCTAGTGGTTGCAAAGCTAACTCTTCACCACGGGCTGGGGCAGAGAGACCTGTCTGTCTTACCCTAGGACTGAAATGCAGTCCAGAAAGGAAAGATATGTAATCACACTGCTGCAAAACATCAATATCTGCCAGGCCACAAGAAGCTTCTGCTGCCTTGGACACCAAATTAGATCAATTGGCCATCTGGGGTGAACACATGGAAGAACATACAATGAGCAGTGTGCAACAATTAGTCTCCTAAGGGTTTCAGGAAGGAGATTAATCAGTAACTCCAAGATCTCATCCCTAACAGTAGTACAATTTGGAGAAGAACTTTTGCCCTTAATGAGATTTGCAATCCCCAAACAGAGAATACCCACCTAATAAGATAGCTGCCTGTTTATGTCTCACTTTCCAGAGAAAAGGAGAGCTGCCCCTGTGCTGCTGCATTCACAAAAAGAAGGTCAGGACCTGAATACCCCATGGTGATACAGAGAATGTAAAAAAAAACCTCAAAACTTGGTCAGCTGGCCTTGAGTCAGAGTGCTGGGTAAGTTTGCTGCAGCTGTACCCTTCATACTGGGACGGGGCGGGGAGTGTTGAGAGACAGAGACACGATATTCTCAGACATGCAAAAACTTCAAAAGCCCCAGACCCTCCTTGCAGTGGAGATGCAGACAAAGTATGCCCCCAGCAGAATGGAAAGTGCAGCAGCTGGGGTGTTGGATGTGAAGGTGAAAGATGGGAGCTGATGACTTCTGGCATAAAGAGCCTGGTGTCTCCTGTCTCCTGCTCCACCTCAAGGCCTGCAACTACAAAAGTGGTTCACTGCTCTCAAGGCTGAGGATGTGCCCTGTGTGCTTTCAAGGGACGTGTCTGACCTACTGCCCCTGAGGCATGCAAGATGACCAGGAGGAAGACGCAAATGGCAGTAGTGGGCAGCTCCCTTCATCAGGGGGTGCAGAAAGCTGTCTGACAACCTGACCTGTCACATAGAGAAGTTCACTACGCCCAGATCGGGGATGCTGTAATGAGACTGCCAAGACTTGTTTGACCCTCTAAATATTACCCTTGATGTTCTTCCACGTGGCCGCCAATGACACTACCAGGGGGAACCTGCTGAGTATTGAAGAGACTACAGAACTCCTGGGGTCATGATCTGGGATTTGGTGCCCAGGTGCTGTTCTCCTCAGTACTGCTGGTAAGGGGAAAGTAGGAGGGCACAGGTCATGCATGTCAACAATTGGTTGTTGACATGACAGAGCTGGTGTGAGGTCTGCTTCAAACCAGAGGTACCTTATAATCTTAGCTACTTTATGATTCTGTGAACACACAGCAGCAACTGCAATGTATATTAATCTGATCCCAGTTGAAGGATGCCCATTTTCTGCAATTTTTATCTAAACTTATAACTGAAAAAATACAAGAAATAGAATACAGTACTCATATAATATATTGTCAAAGGAGTATTTTAAATTGCAACATTGTATTTAAATTGCAATAGAAACAGAAAAACAAACAAACAAACAAAAATCCTCAGGCTCTGCAGCTGGCAGTTAGGGTGAGGGCTAAACATTATGGTCAGATTTCAGTTACTGGAGGGATACATAACTCTCCCCAAGGTGTAGTCATGGCTTGCTCTATGAGAGATGGCAGAACAAATGCTCCTTCTCATTCCCCTAGAGTGCTCCACCCCAAACCATTCAGCCCTAGATCCTCTCTCCCTTGCTGGAGGAGTTTTCTGCAATTCAAAGGAGAACAGCTGACCAGAGTCTACCAAAATTCTACTTTCTTCAGGCACTGCCCTTCTACAGATGATTTATGGATTCACACCTTATCTCTAGCCAAACTGGCTGGGGGATGTGTGAGAGTCACTGGGTTACAGACAGTAAATGAGATCTGTGCACTTACGGAGAGAGCGGGAAACTTGGGCTGGGTTAAATAATCCTGGCTTCCCGCACGCTTACTCCTGGAAGCAACAAAACAGCAAAATGAAAACTGGGTGATTAATTCTCCTCTCCCACCAGTGTGAATTGGGCACAGCTCCTTAGAGGTCAACGAATTTGAAAGGGTATAAACTGGGGTAGCCAGGTTAAGAAACCTCTCCCAGTAGTAAGATTTTAGAGGCTTTTTTTTTTTTTTTTCTTAATCAAAACAATAGCTACAAGGGGATTTACCTAGGTATCGGATTTTTCAGTTATTTTGATTTAAGCAAAATTCTGGGACCAGATCCTATAGTATTTTTTTAATAAAACAAGTCATTTAAGATTGTTTCTGGGTGATCTGGTAAAAAACAGTGAAACATACCAAGATTTCAAATTGTACTCAGACTCTGGAAAAACATAAATAATGAATTTTTTGTCTAATTACTACACTCATTCATTGCCACATAAATTGGAAACTATTATTCAACAGCAAACCATTTGCTTAACCTGGTGCTGCATATTTTCTATCAAACCGTTGAGGGCTTCTTTTTTTTCTCCTACTTTGGTTAAGCTATATAGCTCCCTTTGGAATTGTTAGATTAATTTGATTTGTTTTATAGTTAGTGTGTGTATGGTTCACAGACCATAGGGCCTGGCTTTCCCTTTTATAAATAATTTCCTTTTTATGGTGTAATTAGGATGCTGTGTGTTTTTGCAATGAACTTCAGAGGTAAGCATGACAAACAGGAGATATTAAAAGTACTGTTTCTTTTCCTCCCTGAAACAAGGAGAACCTGAAGAAACCAGAATAAGGATTATAATCCTGCTTCTGAATATATTCAATTCACAATTTCTACAGTGTACCGTAAGTGTTGTGCTGATATTTTACTTTGCTTCTGTATTTGACTTGATATTCACTTCTGTATAGGGGGATCTTTGTATCGATCTATTTACATATGCCAGCACAGATCAATACATGCATTTTGTGAGGAATCCAAAGTTATTTTTGTGAATGTTAACAGGTGTATACAAAGTACATACAGATAGATATTTATGATGTTTCTTAGTCACTACCAAAACTGACTACAGCAAATGCTAAGAACACAAGAGTGCTTATAGGTTATAATGTCTGTATAAAAGGTGATGAGATGTTGTGGAATTTTTTAGTGGGCAATTACATCTATACCCATCCTAATGGGTATACATATTTTTCTGCCTGGATGAAAAGGTGTATACATGAGATACCCTCAAGGCACAGGTAAGGTGTTTTACCAATTTATTTTTGACAGAAAGACAGAAAAGAAAAAATCTTCATCTTCTTTATGTAAAGGAATACACAAATTGATACAAAGAAGCTCCTTTGCAGAACAGTGCTTCACAGTGCACATGAAAGGTCTTTACTTCAAGTTTTAAAGAACAAAAACTGTAGAAGAATATAATTCTAGATGAAGAGATCATTTGTTACAATGTGTAGGTCTTAGTCATTCTTTTGTAAAATCTGCAGACCCTTTCTTCCACCGCTCTGTCACAGTTCATGTTCTAGTGCGAGGACTTTTATTAAAAATATTCCCATGGCCGTACTGAAATTTCCATTTTCCATTCTCTCTCTTAGAAAAGTTGCTGTCACAAAATCATGAAACAACAACAGCATCACGTGACACAGGTAAACATCGTACATTTAAAACACTTGTGGTTTCTGAGAATCTTTTTCATTATTCAGATGCATTTTCCCCTTAAACGAATAAAGTGCTTGAACAATTTTAAATAGCAAACAAAGTGCATTTTAATCCATCTGCATGCTGTTAACAGCGTGCAAACAGAAATATGAACTACAATCACTGAATACATCATTTGCAATGAATGCTTGTTCAGCTCCAGTACACTGTCAGAAATTACAGGGTTGTGGTGGCCATCAAATCACAAGTCAGACCTTAAGAATTAAAGTCTCCACTAATACCAAATGTACACAGGAAAATACACCCAGTTAATACCATTTGCTACACCAAATAAATCTGCATTCATCTCATGAAGAATCAGAAATTGATGGGTGCTGATGGTTGTCTGGTCCCATTACAACCTTGTCACCAGCTCACACTCCAGATGAGCACAGGGCACAAAAAAAGAAACAAAAGCGTTTTGGGGTCTGAATGGCTTTGGGGTATGAGGTGGGAAGCAAAGAGAAGTAATGTGCCACCATTCCAGCTCTCTCTCTGTCCTAACAAGAGGCATTTATCTCATCCAGGAAAGTCCTCCAAGTTCACAATGATTCTCATAAAACTTTTATTTGACATCTTGTTTGGTTAAATAACACGACCTGGGATCAGATTTTCTGAAGCTGCAAGTTTCTAAGTCGAAATATCAAACCAAACTAAAATAAAATAAAATCCAACAAATAAACAAACCTATCATGGAGCTATTAACAGTCATTACTGCCTGCAAGATATTGTGCCTATCCAAACCCATTTATACCAGAAGGAGAGAAGCTAATGTTCTGGAAAAATCTTTCCTACCAGACTTCCCTTCCTCTACGTCTAGGCTACACCATTCAGCTGTCTCAATCACTGTTAGGTTATTAAGAAGGTGAGAATAGCATTGCTTTATCACAGAGATGGTACTATGGTACAGAATACTTTTTCATGTGTGGCTTCATAAGCATGGGAACTAGAAGTCCTTGAGCTCTCCCTTGCTCTACTTAGTGTCAGACAGTGATCAGGTGCAATGATATCTGGCAAACACTGTACTGAAAACTTGACTCAGGAAGGGGAAAAAAAAAAGGCTTGGGAGGGTCCACTGTTGACCTCAAAATAACACATTTCTTTATGCTGGCTCATCTGGCTCCTTATAAATTGTTACTGCATGAGGAGTCTGATTCTACCCTGTTGAGCAATCCCTGAAGCTCAATATAAAGAAATGCCCTTATATTTCTATTGTACCCATGTGCTTTGAGAATGCATATCCACAAAATATATTTTCTTATTTTATTTTTCTCTCTGGCTGTTCTAGTATAAATGTATGCTATGCAGACATTTTCCTTACTGTATTACCAGAGGCTTATAGATTCCACAAACAGCTCCCAATTTCTTTTATTATCCATTTTACATTTTACTTACGTAAATGCAGAAAGAGAGATCTTGGAGAAAAGAATGCCTGAGGACTCAAATGAGGGTTGTACAGTGAGCAGAGAACTTGGAAATGGAAGGCTGGGTAACAGTATGTGTACTCTGTTAATACACTCAATTAGTTACTAAGGCTGAAGCCACATTACCTGGAACTGAGCAAGACAATTTTTTTATTTTTTTCTTTAAATTTCAACCTGATGGATAGTTTGTTTTTAAAAGCAAGTTGCCATGCTACTGAAAAACACTGGTAAATGTAGATATCTACTGAAAACAAGCACATTTGGCAGGTTTTTAAAACATTTTTAAACATTTTAAAACATTTTTTGAAAGAACTTGTCTCTGCTCTCCATAAACAACATCTTTGTGTCCTTATAAGAACAAATGTCCTTTCTGTCAGGTCCAGTCATGATAAAATATAGATTTATTTTTTTTTAATAGGAACACGCATTCTACATGCATTGATATAGACATCTGTATGCCTTATACCTGTGGCTGCTACTGAAGACAGTATGAAAATAGAGAGGAAAGCCTGGAGGCAGCAAGTAAAATCACTATACATGTACACACATACATACTCTACTAAGTCAAAGCTAACCTTTTTCATTCATTTCACAGAACTATGTTCTTCTCTTTTACATTTTCAATTAAGTTTTTCAGAGTAGGCAGTCCTTTAAGTTGATATATTTTATGTTACTGAACACATCCTCAGAGCTTAATAAGAAGCCAAGGATTCTGTGGGAATTTGTGGCTCAGCAAGAGGGTGGCTCAAAAGGGAGGTTTGTAGAGAGACATGGAAAGGCTGTTCAGACACAGAAAAGGCTGTGGGGCAGGGATGTGTGGAGAAGTTGCATTCTTAGTCTTGATTTTGGAGATGCAATACTGAAGAAAATGTCAACGATCTCTTCATATGCTGAAAAAATAAAAATAAAAAAAAAATTGAACTGTTGAAATGGGGAATCCATGGCCTAGGAATAGAAGGTAGATAATGATTTTTACCAGAGTATTTCTAATACTGTGTATCAATAAATGTTGTGCCAAAGTGGTAAACAAAGTTCAGATTCGAGGGCAGTTTTTTTCCTTGTTATTACAGTATGAATGTCATAATTAATCAGAAACACCTTTTTTTTTTTTTTTTTTTTTGTGAGCTTGATATTTTCAGTGGCGAATTGCCCCCATCTCACCTGTCTTCAGAGGACAATAGACAAAAGTATTCATATCTTGGAAGTAACAGCAACACCAGTGCAGCAGGCTTGTAACATTAGACAAGCTCATCTCCCAGAAGCACAAAGTGGAGCAGATTCTGACTGGATCTATATTAATCCTGAAGTTATCAGTCAGCCTCTGCATGCACTAGCCCTCCTAATGTAAAACTTGTGACAAACATAAATGAAGTAAAACATTTTGTTCCACCATCATCTTTCAGACAGAGAAGACCAGAACAAAGCAGAAAAACATACATTTGGAGAAGAAAGTTAGAACCAGCTACAAAAATGTAAAACATTCTTTTTCTGTGTTTTTATCTTATTCAGACTTGAACTCTGTCATCACACTTGACAACTCTGCACAAATGAAAACAGAGAATGTCTCTTTACCCCTCATGCTTCAGTCTGATCTAAGAACCTCTTTGTCCACAAAACAAGAGCAAAGCAAAACAAAACCTCCTAGACAGAATGCTTGGAGGGGTCATCCTGTCATTTACTGTGTTGTATAACTGAATCAGCAACCCTGGAGGTATTTAAAAGACTTGTAGGTGTGGTGCTTAGGGACATGGTTTAGTGGTAGACTTGGTAGTGATAGGTTAAAGGTTGGACTTGTTGATCTTAGAGGTCCTTTCCACACTAAATGATTCTATGATTCTATGTTTATGAAATCGTAAATCCAGGAAGTGCAATCATAATCAGGAATTGGCACTGTGAAACCAGGGCTCTCATCACAATCTCTCAGCTGCACTATCCTCTGTACCTGTAGTAACTGGGTGTGGTTGGTAGCAAACTCCCAAATGGCTTTTGTAGCACTTCAGAAGGCAGGAATCTCTGAAATTCACTCCTCATGCCATTGTCTCAACTGTCTCAGGTCATGGCTGTCTCCAGTCTTTAGAACTTAAGACATAAGTAGATGGTTACAGTAATACCAAGAATAGATACGTGGATGGGTAGACAAATGTTTAAAAATGAAGTTCTTCCGTAAGGTTTTGTTTCAGTAGGTTTTTTTGGTTTGATACTAGCCCAGAAAGCAGAAGAGGATTGGTGCACTGAGAAAAGTAATTTAGGATATTAAAGTTGCACAGTTCATTTGAACACAAGCATGGTAAATTTAATGAGATTTTTATAGTTAATATGATGTGAAACCCTCAGCTGGAAATAAATCTGTCCAGATCTTTCTTAGCTGATTCAAGAGACAGCCTCAATGTTTATAAACTATCAACAATACGTTATTTTTCAGATTGCCTTCAAGCACATTTCTGTATCCCAGAAATGCTTACATTTTATATTTGCTGTGTTCAGCAAAAGTTGCAATGGGAATTTCTGGGGAACATGATGGTTATGACACTATTTGAGAAGGAGTTTGCAGGCAGGTGTGAAATCAGCATTTTCCGTGTCAATTAGAGCACTGTTTTGTATTTGAAGGATAAATACTTTTTTTTTTTTCCTTTCATCAGGGCTCTGAAGCATATCATAAGGCTACAATGTCCAGAAAGTGTCTAGTTCATTTTGAACTGGATGGTAAACATTTTGCATTTAACATTGTCTGATAAGAATTCAGCAAAATATCTGTTTGTTTCATAAAATGCATACACACAACTCATGCACAAAACATACAGACAGACAAAGAAAGAAAGAAAAAAAAAAAACCACAACAACAACAACAGATCCTTATGAGATATAGAATATCCTGTGTGAAGATCCCAGGAAATGTACTTTTTGTAGCACTTTTTTTCCCCAGTCAAACTCAAGCTCAGGGGAAGTTGTTCTTAGGCATTAGTAATGTTTGCTTTGAACTATGAGTATTTTTCTATTAGTTTCCCTTGGTGCATGGCTGCAGGTGTTGTGCACACTCATTTTAGTTCTCCATGCACTTAGCTGCAAGCATGACAACCTTGGAAAGATTGGGAAGAGGAAGAAAAGGGCAAAAGGATGGAAATAAATCCATACAAATGCTGCTTGTAATCTGAGGGTGTTATCAAAACACGTCTGAAGGAACAAAACATTTTGCTATCCTTGTCCAGCTCAAGCAGTGCTCTACTCTGTTTCAGTGCTGCAGCATGAGTACCCACTCTCCATGACCATTTATAAGCATTGCTTGTCCTGTGAGCAACACATATTTGCTTTCTGTTGTTGTGAGAGAGTGCCTTGGCATCTGAAAAGAGTAAAATCCTTCTCCTTGGCACGTAACTTCTTGTGTTTCTGCCCATTAGCCATTTCTAAAAGTGTTTTCCTTACACCCATCCATCTGATACTGCTTCTCTTGTTTTGTCATTATTTTCATTGTTAGCACAGTGAAGACTGGACACAAGGCTGATCTCACCAGCAACTGCCAAACAGGAGTATCCCTGGGACCCCTGGAAGAATTTGGGAACACAGGAGTCTATTGGATGGAACTCAACTTATAGCTAATCAGGGGACCAGGAGAGATGTTTCAGAGTGAAGAAAATGAAATTCACTTAGACCAGATAGCCCCATAATATCTTAGGAACATTGGGTTATGCTCTAAACCTCAAAGTTAATTAAACTGAGATCTTAGCCTTATTTCAGAAAAGACGAAGAAAGAGGCTTTGACCCCAGAGGACTGAAGGTGAAGTAATAGAAATTCTGGTCCACCTTACCTGTTTGATCTTGTTCAACATCCTCCCTTTTTATAGAGTTTAATAGGATGAGTTGGTTATTTTTCCCAAAATTTTGTGAAATCCCATTAAGAGTCTTATTATCTGTAACTGACAATCACGCTCCGGTTTTGTGCCAAATGCAGAACTAACAATAGTCGTCTTGAAGTCATTATTATTTCATCTTTATCTTTAAAAATAATCATGTCTTCCTACCAGATTCATCACAACTTCATGTTATATAAAACGAACACTAAGTCAAAACATCTACCAGAACATGCGCAAAACAAGAATAACAAAATCACTGTTTATTTCTTGAATACTTCTCTCCTGTTATCTCAATATTAACTGCTTCTGCACTGACACTTACTGATTGATGCAACTGCTTTATGTATTTTTAAGGTTTAACTTCTACCTCATATTTTCTGTTATTACATCAAAAAGTTTTATCAGTAAATATTTAATATTTGCAGCCACATTACAGATCATGTTTCTATTTCTTTTGCTTAAATTTGTATTTCTTTTGTAAACATATTCCATTTGAGTTTTAACATCAAATTTCAGAAAAACAAAAATCATTCAAAAAGCAGTATCATATTGAGGATAGACAGAAAAGGAGTTGTCTTGTGCTTTTTATCCTTTGGTGGAAGGCACTGCTGATACCTGATAGACATTCTGTGCCCTTATCTGACCTGGATATAAGAAACTCTGTGCTTTGCCTCCAGATTTTATTTTCTCTTGTCTGTCATTTTCTCCAGATTCTTACTATCTGTGATATGACATTCTGTGCACTGATAGATATTGGCAGGTCCTGATTAAAATTCATTTTACATCACCTGTTATTACTTCAAAGGAACAAAGGTCTTTTTTGAGTCCTAAGAACTGAAAACCCAGGTTTTCTTAGAGATGCTGAGCATGAAAACTATGTCTTTGTTTGATAAGCTACATCAGATGATTCATCTCTTTTCAACTCAACTACTGGCCACTGTTGAAAATCTGCAAAACTGACTTTTGGTTATGTCACCTCCAGGTATTGCTGACAGCTTACAAACTGCTATTTGACAAGCCATGCTTATCTTTACCAACTTCCTACAGCAAAAGAAAAATAAAGGTACCACAGCTTGAGACACAGAATTTGTTTCCAGGTGAGCTCACTATTTTATTTTCTCGATGGAAGTTGCTTCATTTCAATGTAATTCTCTTTTATTCAAGGCCATACACTGGTAGTTAAATGCCGTTCTCCTTTCACCCTACTCACCAATTTCCTGTAACCTCCCAATCACTTATACATCTCTTCCCTTACCCTGAAAAAGTTTAACACAATTTTGTGTTATATGGCACCTAAATGGAAAGAGAACGTTAGTAAAAAGTTTGTCATTTGAGACTGGACTGTGCCAGGCCAAAAAACAGTACACTTTGCTTGCATTTGTTGCGTGATCTCAATCTGATTTGAATGATTTCCAAACAACAAAATCACAACCAAAATTTTCAACAATGAATCTTTGTACATTGGCATTTAAGTCTACATCCAAGCTTTAAATGAAAGAACAATGATTTTCTATTGGACAGAAGCAAGTATGGTTTCAGGCAATGTTAACATGCACCCAAACTGCACTGTACAAATAGAAAACACAACCAAACTTATGGTGGTGCTAAGTTGCTGAGTTAGGTACATATTGGAAGGATTAGCTGATTGCTTTTCAGCTCAGAAAGTCTCCTGAGATCTTTCCCCCATCTGCCCAACACACAGAGGAGAAAAAACAATTCACCTGAAATGGCTCCTCTCTCTAGGTACATGTAGTGGCTTTACCCACCAGGGGCATATGCAAAGTACAAGTATAGACTGTTAGGTCTTGACTCTTGCTTTGACTAATGCTCTCCTGATTTCTCTGTACTCTGTTACTTATTGCCATCATTAAGCATACAATGCAGCCGACGGCCAAGATAAGAAAGTCCTTTTAAAAAAAGATAATGTGTTCACATTTTCAAGGCCTACCAAGGAAACATAATGGATTTCTAAAACATTACTTTACCCATTGGTTGCTTTAATGATTGTATTTCTTTGGTCACACTCAGTACTCAGCAAGCTTGTTGAAAATCTGAGCAATAAAACACCAGCTTAATGGGTCAGACTTGGTTTCAGCAAAAAAGTTTTCCATGCTGCCAGACTTCCCTGACACCAAAGGCAACTGTTGGCACAATAGCCCATAGGTTACAAAAAAGGCCTTCCATTAGTATCCTCCAGTAACTATCTAGATGGTCTGTCGAGTCTGCTTGCTGCAGTCCACTGCACAGAAGTCATCTCCCAGGAGGTTCTCACTTGTAAACATGGTTCCTTCTGTTTCCACAGTACCCAGAGAAACCCCAGAAAGTGATGTGTTTCCCATTAAGAGTGATCAGATGCAGTTTGCATTAATCAGTAGCCTGTGTCAGCTCCTAAATATTTATTGCCAGATATTGCCCATGGGCCCTGGTGATATCGTAGGGAGGCAAAATAATAACAATAATAATAATAATAATAAATAAATAAATAAAAATGACAGTTCTAGGTGTTCTAGGTGAACTCAGCAGTAAGGTCTATTAGCAAACCAGGTGTTTGAGCTACCAGTCTACCAGCAGGGTATGAACAAGACTACAGTTAAGAAGAAATTAAGGGTTTGAAGCCCAAATAAGTTTGACATAAGTGAAAGAGTTTAGGTGACAATGAAGAACATCTAAGCTGTTTGTTTCAGAGGTAACTAAATCTTATGAACAAAGCCCAGGTAAGAGTAACAACAGATCTAAGTAATGCTTGAGGACACACATGTATGTTGAAGCAATGTTTTCCATCCTTATTACTTGCTCTTCCATGTAACCATGTGTGAAACTACAGAAAACATAAAACAATTTTGTCATAGAGTGGTTTGTCTGAGAACACATGCTCAATCAACAAAGCTCGGCAGAATGGATAAAGAGATGGATGGGCAAAATCCAAGACTATAACACATGGTATCCCAGTGCATACACAACCCTAACAAGATTAGTACAGAAAGAAGAGAAGGAACATAAAGATGAGGTGTCCAGTATGTATATACATGTATTTTATTGCAGTACGGACACGTGAGATCTGTCTTTCCCTGTAGTGGACACTGAGCAGAGGGCACTGCCAAACTTACACAGCTGAATACAACCTTCCATTAGGAACAACTGTCTTTGTTTTCTACCCACTTACCCATCCTCTCAACATATGCAGGAGAACGTGTCCTTACTCTTCCAACCTGCTTTCTTTTCCTTAGTACTTTACTGGGTTTAATATCTGTCAGAGCATCTCCGTCCCCTCTTTTTGGCTACAGCTTTCTCAGTTCGACTGGAAGTGCTGAGCTCAGTGTGGGTATTGCCTTGCTGAGTCATTCTGACATAATCCACTTGAAGGCAGCTGGCAAACAAGGGAAAATATATGAGATAAAAAATAGCAGAGATATAAGTGTGTTGCTAAGCATTATTCATACAGCTGGACAGTAAGTCAGTTTGCATCCTCTGGGACACTAATATGTTTCACATCAGAGTGAAACCAGGGTCTTAAAGAAATATATGTGATTTATATTAAAATATTATAAAATAATTATGTTTAGATTTTTTTCCCTTTTTTTTTTTTTTTTCCAGGGAAAAAATGGGAAATCACATATCATGTCCATGCAGACCTCGTTTAGTCCAAGACTCGGTGATTAGAGTCCTCACGTAGGAGTCAGGTGACTTTGCTGTTATTTTGTCCCCTATCTGAATATACAACAGCCACGTAAATGGCATGGCCACTGAATTATGCATGCAGTGAGATGAAAAATGATTTTTCTTTCCCACAGTTTGGTCACAAAGCCAAAAGCCTTTCCCAGCAAGACACTCAGAGCATTTTGAAAGGGAAAGCATTCTGCTAAGATAGCCTTCTCAACATACTTCCTCATAACTTAACCAATTTTTGTTATATGTCATTATTCCCTACTACAGATTTGAGAAGTTCTGCCCCTTCTAGCTCACCACTCACTCAGTCAGTCTTCTGCAGCCTAGATGAGGGCTCTAGGAATGGTGCTGGTGGCTATTCTGAAGTAGATGTTATTTATATGTGGAGTGAGCCTATGTGTTTGATTTCCCCCATCTATGTAAAGAACTTTCTTGTTTGAAGACAATATGGCTGAGAACCATGTTGTATATAACAGTTTGTTTGTCACAGTCTAGATTACAACAAAAAACATGCTATTAATTCAGTATGCACTGAAGACCTTACCTTGTTGTTGTTGTTTAAATTTACTTCACAAAAAACAGAAGAGGCAGCGGTAATTTTAAGCACATCAAATGTTACTGGATTGTTCCTGAGAACCACATGGATCACCAGCTTGATTTCAAGTACCAAAAAGCAGATTGTGCATATTCACAGTCAATCTCGTGTTATTGCAGCTGACTCAGTTTCTTCATCTCTGCTTAACCTAGGAATAGTTTTGGAAAATAAGGCAAAAGTCATGTGCAGCAAGGACTATCAACAGTGGGAGAAAGTATTGAGTGCATATACTATTATGGTAATACAGAAGGAATAAATTCTGCTCTTTTTCTTTTGAAGGAATACAAAGGATCGAATTTGTGAAATCACAAACTCATACCTGGACATGCCATGTTGACATCATAAACTATGCCATGAGATATCCCAGACTGTACCTCTTGCCACCTGAGGTACTGACTGCCTTGAGCTTGTTTTGACAAAGGGTACATGACTCCCATCAACAGCTCAGGCACCCCAAGGCAGCACAAGTATTGAATCTCTTCAATGCTCTTTGGTGTGGCTATCTGAAACATGCCTCACGATGCTATTCATATTTTGATAATGCCATCATCCACCCTACAACTCCCTGACATGACACAGGCAGCCAATTTAAAAAGCATGACTTCAGAGGTCTAACTCTAATAAGCAGTCAGCATTTATTTTCTCTCGTGGAAGTACTGGAAATGCCATTCTTATGGTATGGTTTGGAGAATAGCATAGATTAGCTAGGAGAGATGTAGCCAGAGAGTATCATAATCACCCCATCATAATTACAGAGAAAATGCTGTAATTGTGCTGGTTCACTTGGTAACAGCCTATTTTTCCAGTGCAGGCATACCTCCTATAGCTGGCAAAGACCCAAAATCTATGACAGCTTTATTCAACACAAAACAAGGCAGAAAGCAATAGAGTGTAGAACCACAATAGCAGCTGCATCTTTACAGTGTAATTACTACAAAAGGTTGAAGAATTTGCTTTTTAAAATATTTGTGAAACTAAGTATCTCACAAAGCAAGATTCATATTTTTTTTTTCAGTGTATTCACTATTCAAACATATTTCGTCTGCACTGGTTTCCAAATTACAGATTATTAGCTGTCCTTCAGTGTTACAATTATGGGTGATGAGGTCAGTTTGTATACATGACAATTAACTCTCCTGCCTTTCTTATCACTGCACCCTGTTTTCTTTTGTCCCCATCCTGTACAAGGCTTTTAGAGTGCCTTGTAGACAATAGACTCATTTACCTCTTGCTGGAGGAGATAAACACCTTCCCTACCACCTCCACTTCTTCTTGACCCTGATAGCTCTACTTGTCAGAATCAGGTTCCTAAACCATAGCCAAAACCATCAAGGCGATAACAAGCAGGCATATCAAGAGAACAGCAATAGGAATGGCAAAGCAGGGAAAAGAGAGACTGAGAGGGAAAAAACAAGTTTGTAAAGGTGTAAGATCTACCAACTGACCAGATCCTGCTGCTGAGTGACAGATTTTCCACTAATCAGCAGCCAGGATAAGAGTCATTTGAGGTAGCTTTTTTTCCTGCATTTTATTTGCCAGAGTAACCACATTAACAAGGGTCAATAGTTACAACACTTATAATGTCTAGCACATAAACCATCATCTAACTGTCTGACTTGCTTATTACCATCTGTCACTTGAAGAGCTCTTATTTGAACTCGGCTGCTGTCAGTTCCTCATAAAGACTTATTTTTTGTAATTAGACTCTTAAATAGCATGAAAAAATAAGATTTCTACAGGAATTTTATCTCAGTGATGATTCACAAGAGGGTGGTGTTTTTGCAGGCTATTTTAGTATATTAAATGCAATCCATTTAATGACTAAAACTGAAGTTAAGACCTGAAATCATCTATGGTAACAGCTTTGAACAAAATGCTGATCACTAGTGTTGTATTTGCATCTCAGTGCATCACGATCTGTGTAATGCTTAAAACCAAATAAACAAACAAAATAAATAACAGCATGCACTTAAACGTGCTTATAGAATTATGGGGCTCTGAAAAATGACATGGTATTCTGCTAGAAGCTATAAAAAATCCCAGCTGTTTGATACTGTGGGGAAAATATATTGGTTTTACATTTTATAATTTCAAACCCTGTTGTCAACAGGCAACTTATGTTACTTTATATTCCACTCATCACAGCCCGCCATAATTCCTCCTGGCACAGCCAAGTAAAATATATCCCTCTGTGCTGACACTACTTATTGTTTTTTGTCTCCTATAAATGATTTGTGGCTGTGTTTTGAATTTTTGTAAGAGTATTTCCAGAAGCTTTTAAAAGAAACAGTATATTCAGCAGAGCAGACATACCAATATTTTAAGAAATAGGAAAAAACCTTCAGTTCATTGTATGCCCCGGCTTCATTTTCCTCCTGCTACCTCTTGCCAGAGTCCCTCTGGCCCCTCTTTTGTGCACAGACTCATCAAGTAGTCATGGAATCTATTAAACTGCTTGCTTCAGGCTATATGAGCACGTTAGTGCTGCTCACTCCAGCCCATATGTCATATATTGAAATGAATCGAGAATGAGTTTTTCTGTTTCTGTATAATGAAGTACTGGTTAGGCACACCTACGTCCCATCCACCGGGGAAGGAAATACCACACACGATGAAAACAGCCAGGAGCATGAAAAGGGCTGACTCTGTCATCTTGGTACCTTAAGCTAATTAAAAGAGTCCATTAGCAGTTCCTAGTCTCAATTGTTTTCAAACACCTTATTCGCTTCTAAAGCATTCATCTTGAATTTTAGACCTCCACTTGGGTTTGTCAAAGCTGCCAGATACAGGAAATGTCTTTGTGCTTGCCAACGTGACCCACATGATTTGAAGCCTGGAAATCCTTTTTTTTTTTTTTTTTTTTTACTTTTTTTTTCCTCATATACTATCATTTCCCAGCTTTTACTCTTCCCGTGATGGAAGAAAAGTATAGCACCCATTGTATTGCATCTGCAGTAAAAAAGGTTTGCCCACATTTCCTGAACTTTTCCATGCCAAAATTTTTGGAATAGAAAGTCAAAACAAAGTCCATGGCAAAGACAAAGCAAACTTCTTAAGTTAACCCATTAGTCTTACTCTCTTTCATTTTAACATATGACATAATGGAGATGGGACAACTGGTTGATTTAAACGCCTTTACTACCTATATAATTAGACTAATATTTATGAAACTAATTTTTCAATATTAATAGAAAGTTTCACTACATAACTGAAAAAAAAAAAAAAAAAAGAAAAAAACAGCATTACCCCCACAGCTGACAGATTCAAGCAACTATTTCACCAACAACACTAGACACATTATCGGTGTCGTGATCTTTGGCCTTTGATACTTTCAGGAGTTGTCCCTAGGGAAATCTTCTGCTGGAATGTTAATCTGTTGCTTCTCTGACCTTCTACACATGTACCACATTATTACTATAACCCACATGCTTCCCTTTTCATGCTGTCATTCTGACAATGGGGCCAACAGGCATTCGTCTCCAGACCAGATAGTTAGAACAAAGTAGGTACCAGTAAATGAAATCAGATCGGAAACGGGTATTTTTTTTAAATCACAGTAAGACTCCTTTCCTTCAAAAGGCACAGCTTTCTAATTACACACCATGCAAGGTAATAGGTGGGTGGCACATACATAACAATGGTTCATAGATGATTCATGGAATGACCATAGTCCCAACATTCTTTCAAGCTTTTCACAGCTTATTCATAAAACACAAATTTCTCTCTGACCAGAACCTGAGAAGATTTATCACCTGAGTTTTCCTAGACCATGTCATAACTTTTCTTTTTGCCAGATGTTTGTTTCATCTTCCAAGCTTATCAGGACTGCCTGCATCTTGATGGGCCTTAAAAATAAAAGCAGCAATAATAAATTAATATTAACAATAGCAATAATAATAAGACGTGCTGTCTATCAGAGACTGATTTTTGGTGGTGGTGGTGGTTTTTTTTGTTTGTTTGTTTGTTTGTTTTTTAAAGTTTATGCTTGTAGTGATCAACATGCTGTTAGAGCTTCTTCATGATGACTCCTTGTGTAGAAGCACACATTTCCCCTCTCAGAGGCAGTGCTGAAGTGAAGCATATCATTTCTACTTCTTCCCCATCAGCCTTCAGAGGAGTAGAAGGGGAATGTGAGGAGCATTCTTCAATGTTTTGAAAACCCCTGTGAAAATGTTTTGTGCTGCTTTTACCCCAAATCAGCTTGCTTTTTCATTTTGCCCTGCACCCATGAATTGCTACGTCAGCCACTAATCCAGCTAGCTTAACTGAGAAAACGATGGCATTTTTTGCAAAAGATCCAAATATTTTTGTGTGCTTTGACTTTGTAACCTCACTTCATTTGGGATATTAAATAGTGTGATGGTATTTTGTCCAGTACATGTCCACTTCACAAGTCTTCCCTGATACTTGCAACTCTAGAGCAACAGTTTGAAAATATGCTTAATAGCATAATCAAACTATGTAATCTATTTTGATTTTATTCACTTCAGTTTTGAATTATAGGTTTCTGATTCAACTTACAGAATTTGTTTCAGGATGTGTTTTTCCTCCACTTAAACTTAAGGGAGGTTTAGTTCTCAAAGCGGTACAAAGTTTTTTGGCAACCAGCATGATTCATTTATACTGAACATTTAAATGTTTAGCTTACATTGAACAGATTTGTTTTGGAACTGTCACTACACAAGAAAACAATCAGAATAAATTTTGTGCCTTGATTTCCTAAGTGACACAGACATTAAAAATAAATTTCATGCAGTTTTTCCCTCCAAAATATAGGCTGTTTCCTAAGTTATAACTAAAATAACCTTTTGAGGCCTTTTATTTTCAGATCAAAGTGATGAAAAAAAAAAAAAAACCTTCTTAAGAAAGAGAATGGAGGATTAAAGGGCAGCAGATGACAGAGTTCAAATAGAGCATAGTTAAGAAAAAGGTGCTGCAGAAGACTGACAAGAATGTTGGGCTTTTGTCCTACTTTCAAAGAAAAACTTCAAATGAATCTCTATCATAGCTCTAATAGCTCTAATACATTTGAATGATACATTAAATTATTTAGGATCCAATCTTAAATTTTGGGATCTCAACATGCAAACTGACATTTCATCACTTTTGAAAATTTCTCTAATATTTCTTTTAGTGAAGTTGATAGGAAACCTTGGTAAATATTCAAATATATGTATCTGGTACAAAACACATGGCAAATTTCCAAATTATATTTAACAATGCCTAGTCATTGGCTGGGGATGAAATCTTTAGTCTGAGTTGGCCTGCAACTGTAAAAAGTCCATATAAGTGAGGAGGGTTGTTCTAACACTGCTCTGTAAGTTTGAATCAAGTTCCAGTAACCGTTTGTTTTATTTATTTATTTATTTTGTAACCGATAACATTAGAATGGCAAACTGACCCTGGAAAATTTTTGACAGGTAATGAAAAAGTGAAAAGTATAAAGGGGTTCATATCAAAGTAAATGTTTTTAGAAAAGTAGTTGGAAAGAGAGAAGAGTTAAAAGCTGTTAGCCTTCTAGGTCAGGAATTACAGGTAGTAAAATTACAGGTAGTCTGCGTTATTAAATCAGAAATTAAAATTAGAACTAAAGTTTTTCTGCCCATAAACCACGCTTACAGTAAAAGATAGGGAAATCCCTAACCAGAAAGCAAAAGACAGTCTAGGGAATCTTGCCTTGAAAAATATTTTAATCACAGGGAGGAAAATTACTGACAAATCTGTGAAACTAAAGTCATTTGACATTTCACAGCATTAAACTGTGGAGATATTGGCAAGCATATACTATATGCTGCATCCATAGAAACAGTGAATATTCACACACACATAAAAAAAGGAAAGTTATTAACCAGGGACTTGTTTTTGAAATTGAAACAAAGCGTGTCACCAAAAAAAAAAAAAGAAGACTGAGAGCCTAATTAAGGATAAATCATAAAAGACCAGTATAATTCTGCAAGGTCAAATAAGCAGAATCGAGAAGTGAAACCCTGTCAGTGTCTTGAGATAAGTCATTTGTCTGTGCTTTAAAGGAGTTGATAGCAGTAACTGGGTGGGTAGAATTCAGTTAGATTTTCTTAAGGTATTTGAAAAGTGTCTCAAAAATGGTTACACACGATTAAGGAGTGTAACAACAATGAAAGGAACAATATAACATTGTGGATAGAGAACTAGTAAAGGAAAGAAAGATATAATGAATGAGCCACATTGAACTTAAGTCCCTCACCGTAGATAAGACACATAAGTCTCCTCAGTGCTGGACAATGAATACAAATGAGCAAGGACGAGGTTACTGCAAAGAGCCATCTTGCCAAATTTTCAAAGAATCATAAATCAAGTCCTGAGAAGCATCATGTGTTTTTACAAGTTTTGATATCTTCAAAAATTACATACACTGTTTATTTCACTTCTGGTTCAGCATCCTTTAAAATTAAACTTTCTACTCTTTTTTTTTTCTTTTTTTTTTCTTTTTTTTTTTTTTCCATGTAGGGAAGCCAGAAACAAATACTGAGTCAACTGAAAGATGATCAAAGAATCATTAAGATTGGAAAAGACCTTCAAGATCATCTCTTCCAACCATCCCCCTACCACCCACTGAACCATATTCCTAAGCACCACGTCCAGTCTTGCCCTAAACACCCCCAGAGATGATGACTCCACCACTTCCCTGGTAAACCCGTACCAATGCCTAACCACTCCTTCTGAGAAGAAATTTCTCCTAATTTCCAACCTAAACCTCCCCTGGTGCAGCTTGAGGCCATTCCCTCTAGTCCTATCACTAGGTATCTGTGAGAAGAGGCTGACCCCCAGCTCCCCACACTTTCCTTTCAGGTAGTTGCAGAGAGCAATAAGGTCTCCCCTGAGCCTCCTCTTCTCCAGACTAAACAGCCCCAGTTACCTCAGCTGCTCCTCATAGGACTTGTGTTCCAGGTCCTTCACCAGCTTCGTAGCCCTTCTCTGGACATGTTCCAGGGCCTCGATGTCCTTCTTGTAGTGAGGGGCCCAAAACTGAACACAGCACTTGAGGTGCAGCCTCCCTGGTCCTGCTGGCTACACTATTCCTGATACAAGACAGGATGCCATTGGCCTTCTTGGCCACCTGGGCACACTGCCGCCTCATGTTCAGGTGAGCACCGACCAACATCCCCAGATCCTTTTCCTCTGCACAGCTTTCCAGCCACTCTCCCCCAAGCCTGTAGTGCTGCATGGGGTTATTGTGGCCAAAGCGCACTTAGCCATGTTGAACCTCATCCCATCGGCCTCTGCCCATCGACCCATCCTGTCCAGGTCCCTCTGCAGGGCCTTCCTACCCTCCAGCAGCTCGACACTTCCCCCCCAGCTTGGCGTCGTCTACAAATGTACTGAGGGTGCACTCCATTCCCTCATCCAAATCATCAATGAAGATATTGACGTTGACAGCCAGGCCACAGGAACAGATGTGTCTGGTACCCAGACCCCAAGATGGGTGGCATGCACCCAGTTTTAGTGCAGTTGCCTATGCAGTTGACAGCTGCATCACCACTGCAGATCCTGCTGCCTCTCCACCTTTCCAGCAGCCTTCTCACCCCGCAGACAGGGTGCCCATGCTAGGAAACACAAATGGACTGGAAACGAACAGGGAGCATGAGAGGTGCAGTGCTGTGAGAAGTGTTAGTTTGGAAAAGAGACGAGAGCTGGAAAAGGAAATCTGAATAGTAGCTACTGTGAGGAACACCAGAAAACAAAATGCCCTGGACTCCAGCACAAGCCTCTCCACAAAGAACAGTCCACATGGAGTGTGTTCTTGCTCTCAGCTCTGCCCAGCCTTTAGTCTCCTCACTGGCATTGTAGCAGAGTTGTGCCTAGGCTCTAGCAGTGTGCTGTAAAGGGCAATGATATTTCTCCTTCCAGTTCTCCAACAATGCCCTGTGGAGAGGGGAAAGGCAGCGTCCAGGCTTGCTTCAGTACAAGCAAATTAGAGAACATGCCTATTTTAGGAAGCGAAAAGACCTCCTAAAGACCCCTGCATCACCACTGTGCTTTCACAGGCTGGTTTGTAGGCTGCCACAGGACCACACTTGTCCATGGTTGTGCCTTCTAAATAAGAGGTATTTACCTTTCATTTAGACAGCCTCTGTCTTGCACAGAGGCTGTACTTGCTTCTGCCATTGACTTCAACCTGCCATGGGGAAGATGCTCCTAAAGAGCACCAGCACTCTAAAAGACCCAGTAGGTCATCTAAGAACAACTTACAACTTTCTTCAACATCTTTCTGGGAGCTTGTTACTTTTCTTGTGCCCCACAACATGACCTTGCTGTGGTTTTTTTTTTCACCTGAACTGTTCATGATGTTTCTCCTTAATTACCTGGATATTTATTCATTACAGTATATAACCAAATCTTTCCAAAGGTTTGCCAAATTTTTTGAACAGAACACAGTGTATTTGATCCTTGCTTCCTCAGCTCATTACTTGTTTCAGGACTTTGGATGCTTTAACACCAGTGTGAGAGTTCTGTACTTCAACTGCTCACATCTTGTTCTTGGAAGAACTGGCATTTATTTTCATCCCTGAGAAAGGTCATAACTCATAAATCACAGGAATAATTAAGAGAAATTAAAGTGTTTTTCCTATAGCACAGATGGTAAGATCCCCAAACTGATTACAGTATATTATCTATAAAAAATGGCATTTCATAAAATGTGATTCCTGAGCTTAAATGTTTGCAATTATTATTATTTTCAAGAGAAATATTTGTTAATAGATATTAAAAATGACTTATATACATATATATGTAAATATATGTACATATATAGTTTTGTGGAGAGCCTTAAAAATGGTTTTACTCCTTGAGGATTTGAGAAATTTTATTTTCCAAGTTGCCTTTTTCTATTATCAGAAAGCAAAACTGAAACACCAGGAACTAATGGCTTGAGATAAAAATATGCTGGAATAAAAGTATGTTTATCTCACGTTTCAAAGTAAAGCTTTCAGAGAGATATCAACAACAGTTCAAACAAAATATCAAAAGTGATTGTGTGGCACCCAATCTTAAACCATTCTTGTCAGAAGATAAGCAGAAAAAAATATATATACAAATATATATATATGTATATATGTAGATATATAAAATTGAGATGATATGAGAGAAAAACCAGCAACATTTCAGGAGGCAAAAATCAGTGGAGGAAGCAAAAAAAAGTTCATCATTTTCACTATGTGTGATTCTGGGAATTATGTCATAATGCCTGTTGCATTTGTAATTAATTCAACATGATTCTCCTTTCACACTGGTCCATAAAAGTGAAATCAATTATTCACTGACTTGAAGTGAAACAGTTAACAATTTTGCTGGGACAAACCTTTTAACGTAATCTCACTTTCAGTAAAACTAACAAAAACTTTCTGTTTTACTTCAAAAATAAGGAACTCTGTACTTTCTGCAGGCAGTCATCACTTGAGGCAGGCAAATTTTTTCAGGTGCTGATGTACTTTAGTACTCTATATCTCATATCTGTGTTTATGTATTTATGTGTTTATGTGTAACTCATATCTGTGTTACATTGCCCTTTACCTAGACCTTTTTTATCTGATGGATGTATCTCTGCTCTGGGATGCTTCTAGAGATACCAAAACTATATGGGATTTTTAAATGGACCCACTTTAATTTTTGGAAATCTCTGTATAGACATATTTCTCTCAAGGAGATTTTTCTTCAGTATAGTTTCAGATAATGCCAAATGCTGGTTTAAACAAAATAAAAATTCATATAAATTGTTTTCCCACTGTCTCTGAAGAGGTTTCTGCTAAGAGTAACAAGAATGACTCTGTATTTTCATATCTAAAACCTGTAGCCCAGACAACCTAGGAAACATTGAATATACAGTCCATGAACGTAAGTCCTAAAATAATCTACAGAAAATTAAAGGCCAAAGAAACTAACAGGTTAAAAGGAGTTTAGAGGTAAATTTATCTTTGTATTGTCCACAAACATCCTACACTTCTAAGTAGCAGGCTAGGGCTTGTGATTCTTTGCTTGGCTGTTTGGTCTTGGAGTGTAGAGTCGCTTGGGTTTTGCGTTCTTTTTCTTCTTTTTCTTTTTTTCTTTTTCTTTCTTACTCTTTCTCTTTTTCTTTCTTTCTTTCTTTCTTTCTTTCTTTCTTTCTTTCTTTCTTTCTTTCTTTCTTTCTTTCTTTCTTTCTTTCTTTCTTTCTTTCTTTCTTTCTTTCTTTCTTTCTTTCTTTCTTTCTTTCTTTCTCTCTCTCTCTCTCTCTCTCTCTTTCTCTCTCTCTCTTCCCTCCCCCCCCCCAACACAGGGGAAGTTAGTTTATTATTATTATTTTTTTTTTTTTTCATGCTTCCAACTATACACTATACACATAAAACCAGTCTTACTTTAGGGCATACCACCATTGTTTCAGCTGGACTCAAAGGAGATGTTAACAACTTTGTGAGATTAGTTAGGTAACAGGCTGTAACAAATAGGGCATGTGTTCACTGAATTCCATTTCAAGGAGAGTTAAAAACATAGCCACACTCAGGAGTGAGAGGAATCTTCCATTGAATGATGGAGTAGCTGAAGGCAGCAATAAAAGTCTCCCCTTAGCCTTTTCCTTTTTGAATTTTCTGCTTTGTGAAGGGAGTGTTTACCAAAACAGCATAATCCATTTTATGGAGCAATTAGGCAGGAATAAACAAAGAAGGATTTTTTTTTTTTTAAACTGCAGCAAGAAAGAATGGAGCAAAAGGTATGACAAACTAAGTAGAGAAACTTTATGTAAGAAAAGTAAGCAGCTGAGGAAGGGGCTACAGAAAAATGTTAGATAGTCAGCTGGCTGAGCCTATCGGAGGGCTGGCAGAGGCAGATGAGAAAACACACATAGCACGTCCTCCACATAGTACACAAACCACTCACATGAACACAGGAACTGGAGGTTTGAGTGTCTTCTAGTGATAAGCTAGATGACCAGACACTCTTGGAGCACTTCAGTGTCCCACATATGGATTTGACCTTCCATACCCATATGAATGTAATTCACCTTCTTCCGAAAAGAATGTGCTCTGAGGGACATTTACGGACCCAACAAAACATGAGGCAAATGGAGATTAATTAAGGAAATTACTTGAAATTCATACAGCTGCTCCAACTCACATACATAACACTGAGACACTTTTAACAGGAATTAAGAATAGATTAAAAAATACAAGCTATGTATTCAACAAAATTTGAAGCATGTTGTGCTGGTTTTACTCAAGTGGGCAGCTGAGCTCCACCACAGCCTCTCTCTCACTTTCCCTCCTCAAAGGGAAAGGGGGAGAAAATACGATGAAAAGGGCTCAAGGATCGAGATAATACCAAGAGATCACTTAACAATTATTATCACAGGCAAAACAGACTCAACATAGGGAGAGTAATATAATTTATTACCTATTACTAACAGAATACAACGAGAACTAAAAGCAAATTAGAAACACTTTCTCCCAATCCACCCTCTTCTGCTTTCTCTCTCTGAGGGATGCAGGGGAATGGGGAATGGAGGCTGCGGTCAGTCCCTGACTCTTTGTCTCCCCCGCTCCTTCACAGGCACTCTCTGCCCCTGCTCCACGTGGGGTCCCTTCCACGGGATGCCGTCCTTCCCAAACTGAGCCTGCGGGGGCTGCCCACAGGCAGCAGCTCTTCAAGAACTGCTCCCACACGGCTCCGTACCACGGGGTCCATCCTTCCTCCAGGAGCAAACTGCTCCAGCACGGGTCCCCCACGGGTGGGCGGCAGCTCCCCCCAGACCCCCTGCTCCTGCGTGGGCTCCTCTCCACGGGCTGCAGCTCCGGCCCGGGGCCTGCTCCTGCGGGGGCTCTCCATGGGCCGCAGCCTCCTCCAGGCCACATCCACCTGCTCCACCGGGGGCTCCTCCACGGGGGGGCTGCAGTGTGGAGATCTGCTCCATGTGGGAGCCATGGGCTGCAGGGGGACAGCCTGCTCCACCAGGGGCCTCTCCACAGTATGCCGCAGGGGAACTTCTGTTCTTGTGCCTGGAACACCTCCTCCCCCACCTTCTTCATTGACCTTGGTGTCTGCAAGCCTGCTTCTCGTTCCTCTCTCTCCCAGCTGCTGTTGAGCAGCATTTTTTTGTTTGTTTGTTTTCTTTTCCTTTTTCTTAAATATCCTCTCACAGAGGTGCAAACAACACTACATATTGGCTCAGCTCTGGCCAGTAGTGGGGCCCTTATCTAATACGGAGCAGCTTCTGGATTCTTCTCCCAGAACTCCGCTGGTTTGTCTTGGGCAGAGAGACCATGACATGGTAGTTCTCTATTCTTGATGAAGTCAGGAGGGGCGTCAGTAAAACTGCTATCTTGGACTTCCGGAGGGCAGACTTTGAACTGTTCAGGACACTGGTAGGGAGGGTCCCTTGGGAGTCAGTCCTGAAGGGCAGAGGGGTCCAGAAAGGCTGGCCACTCCTCAAGAAGGAAGTCTTAGAGGCATGGAAGCAGGCTGTCCCCATGTGCAGTACGATGAACTGGTGGGGAAGACCAGCAAGGCTGAACAAGGAAATTTTGCTGTGTGTCCAGGAGAAAAAGAGTGTTTACGTACAGTGGAAGAAGGGATGGGCAACTCAGGGAGAATACAAGGAAGTTGCCAGCATATGCAGACAAAAAATCAAGAAGGCCAAAGCCCAGTACGAGCTCAACCTGTCCACTATGGTTAAGGATAACAAAAAATGTTTTTATAAATATATTAATGGCAAGAGGAGGGCCAAAGAGAATCTCCATTCTTTACTGGACACAGAGGGGAACATAACTACAGAGGATAAGAAAAAGGCTGAGGTTCTTAATGCCTTCTTTGCATCTGTCTTTACTAACCAGACCACTTATTCTCAGGGTACTCAGTCTCCCAACCTGGAAATCTGGGATGAGGAGCAGAAGAACCCCCACACAGTTCAGGTGGAAACAGTTAGAGAGCTGCTGCTCCACCTGGACTGTCACAAGTCAATGGGGCCAGATGGGATCCACCCAAGGGTGCTGAAGGAGTTGGCAGATGTGATTGCTGAGCCACTTTCCGTCATCTATCAGAGGTCTTGGTCTTCTGGAGAGGTCTCAGATGACTGGAGACTTGCTAACGTGATGCCCATCTATAATAAGGGTCATAAGGAGGACCCAGAGAACTATAGGCCTGTCAGCCTGACCTCAGTGCTAGGAAAGGTGATGGAGCTGGTCATCTTGAATGCAATCACGCAGCACATGTGGGACAACCAGGGGATCAGGCCCAGTCAGCATGGGTTCACGAAAGGCAAGTCCTGCCTGACCAACCTCATCTCCTTCTATGACTGGGTGACCTACCTGGTGGATGAGGGAAAAGTTGTTGACATAGTCTACCTAGACTTCCGTAAGGTTTTTGACAGTCTTCCATGGTATTCTCCTGGAGAAGCTGGCAGCCCATGTCTTGGACAGGTACACTCTTTGCTGGGTTAAAAACTGGCTGGATGGCCGGGCCTAGAGAGTGGTGGTGAATGGAGTGAAATCTAGCTGGTGACCAGTCACAAGTGGTGTTTCCCAGGAGCCCATGTTGGGGTCCATCCTCTTTAATATCTTAATTGATGATTTGGATGAGGGAATTGAGTGTAACATCAGTAAATTTGCAAACGACACCAAGCTGGGGGGAAGTGTCAGGCTGCCAGAGGGTAGGAAGACCCGGACAGGATGGGTCGATGGGCAGAGGCCAATGGGATGAGGTTCAACATGGTTAAGTGCCAGGTCCTGCACTTTGGTCACAACAACCCCATGCAATGGTACAGGCTTGGGGGAGAGTGGCTGGAAAGCTGTGCAGAGGAAAAGGATCTGGGGGTGTTGGTCGGTGCTCACCTGAACATGAACTGACATGGTGTCTGGTTGGCCAAGAAGGCCAATGTCATCCTGCTTTGTATCAGGAATAGTGTAGTCAGCAGGACCAGGGAGGTGATCATACCTCTGTACTCTGGTCTGGTGAGGCTGCACCTCGAGTACTGTGTTCAGTTTTGGGTCCCTCACTACAAGAAGGACATCGAGGCCTTGGAGCGTGCCCAGAGAAGGGCTACGAAGCTGGTGAAGGGCCTGGAACACAAGTCCTGTGAGGAGCGGCTGAGGGAACCGGGGTTGTTTAGTTTGGGGAAGATGAGGCTCAGGGGAGAACTTACTGCTCTGTACAACTACCTGAAAGGAAGGTGTGGGGAGCTGGGGGTCGGCCTCTTCTCACAGGCAGCTAGTGATAGAACTAGAGTGAATGGCCTCAAGTTGTGCTGGGGAGGTTCAGGTTGGAAAACAGGAGACATTTCTTCTCAGAAAGCAGTCAAGCATTGGAACGAGTTGCCCAGTAAGGTGGTGGAGTCACTGTCCCTGGGGGTGTTCAAAACAAGGTTGCATGTGGTGCTTAGGGACATGGTTTAGTGGGTGCCATTGGTAGTAGGGTGATGGTTGGCCCAGTTGTTCTTGAAGGTCTTTTCCAGCCTTAATGATTCGATGATTCTAGCTTTGTTCCTCCTTTCATTCTCCTAGCCAATAGCTGAAAAATAATGGATTTTTTCTTTATATATTATTGCTCCCCTAAGGAAAATGCATGTTGTGATACAGTTAATTTTCTTAAGTGAAACACCTTTCATCTAACATATTGTGCCTACTGTAGGCACAATCTCTAATTCTGAGAAATGACACCTCTGCCATGTCAAGTTTTATAGCCTGAAAACTGTGCAATAGATAGCTAATTTTAAATGTGCTTTTTTGTAACGTTGTTGTTTAAACTTTTAAATTATAATTACTTCTAAGCAGATAATATTCTTCATGAACTGTCCTCTGTATCAGTACTAAAACTCTTCTTACAGCATTTCAAAAGTACATACTCTTTCATTTGTGAGTTTAGATTTTCATCAAAGAGAACCATCTTATTACCTTCTCCAAGTCAGAAGCTTCTAGAAGTGTCTCACAAAAGTATTTGATAAAGATCTAAAGACAGAGCAAAGCCTTTGATTTAGAAAGAAATAATTTTGAATTATCCTTCCACACACAAGAGCAAGACAATGTATCTTTTTAAAGAAGCAAAATCTACTTGGCATATAGCATCAATTCAGAGGCTCTTTTTCTCATTTGCTGCTGAGATGAAGAAATTGCAGTGAACTGACATTAATTCACAAAATCAATCACTGATTACTAAAAAAATAATTAGATAAAAAAAAAAACTCATCTTTATTTCTTGAAAAGAAAAGCAGAGAAATGTAGAATTTGATTGAGAAACATTAACATGGACTGAAAGAGAAAAAAAAGGATGGAAGGAAGGAAAGAAAGAAGGAAAGAAAGGGAAAGAAGGAAAGAACGAAAGAGAAGGAAAGAAGAAAAAAGAAAAGAGAAAGAAAGGAAGAAAAAAGAAAGAAAGAGAAAGAAAGAAATAGAAATAAAGAAAGAAAAAAAGAAAAGACAAAGCTGTGGTTAAAAATAGGAGCATGATATCAATATACAATTTGTGATCTGGGAAGAACTAACACAAAATGAGTTTACATGAAGCTTTGTGTCAAGTTGACAATTTTATACTTGTTTTCATTGACTACCAGATGGCTGGCAGAAGAGCTGATGTAGAAATTTGAAGAACCGAGCAGAAGATCATAGAGGAAGTATTTTATCTCATTAAATGTGGTGCAGAAAGACTGGTAGACTGTATTTAATTCCACACCGTGAATATTCCATGCAGAGTGAACATATAGGCACCTGTGTTCTTCCACTCATAAAAAGAACATGTACCTCAAGCACTGCTTTGTTATATAAATTTAAGACAAATTCTTTTCATCAACATTTTCTACTTCCAGATTCTTCATTTACATATATATGTGTATATATTTATTTATTTATTTTACTTGTGCCTCTTCTAACTTGCTCTATATCTTAATATAATCCCTTATGATCAGCCTTGTTACTCATCTACACTTTTTTCTGTTACCACTTTTTTTCAGTAAAATACAGCATTAACAAGGTAATTTTTTACTTGAAACTTGTTATTATTTTCACAGTTAGGATAGTCTGAAAATTGTGTGATAGTCACAAATCAACCTCCAGCACTGAATACAGTGCCAAATTTCAAATGTTTTTCTCTGAGTAGCCACCTTTGTTAACTAACCTCTGCATCACAAATTTACTTCAAACTATACTTCCAGTGAATACTTCAGTGCATCAAATTCAAGCACATGCTGTTACAAACACTGATGCCAATAAAACAAGAATGATGAAGTGCTCATGGAGACAGAAGGCCTGAAGTTAAGTGCACAATCTAACCACACTTCTGTGAATTGCAACAAATATCAAATGATTGTTTTTTCTGCTTTTTCAAGCCTGGTTGTTTAATTTGTTTCCAGCCTCTTTGCTGCCTTTCTCTCCTTTCCTTTCTCATTTTCCTCCAACATCCACATTGTGCTGACCAGGCACTCTTCGTCATTCCAAGAGTGATGTTAACAGAGCAACACTGATTAGAACCACTGATTAGAGTGGATGTCAGTGAGAATCCCAATGCAGCATCACTTCTAACCTCTGCCAACAGGAGAGGAGAAAGACAGCCAATTGAAAAGAAAATCATAAGAATTCCAGTGATCACTTGTAACTTCACCAGCTTGAAGCAATACACATTCGTCTAATAATCTCACCATTTAGAAATTAAGTAATTTCTTCATGTTAAAATCTGTGCTGCCTCAGATCATTTTAAACAGAATGAATGTCAGATTCTTAAGTCTGTGCAGCTGCCTTTTCCAAAAAACCTCACTGGACAGTGACCATTACAGTTAGGTTTCCTGAGAATTTGCTGTAACAGATATTAGGTATCTTTCTTGTTTAATGTTGATTGCAATACTAGTATTGTTTTATCTCTGAGCTGGATGAGGTCCAGGTAGGAAATGCCTTCTTCACAATGACTTATAATTGGAACTGTGGAAAGTGAAAGAAGTTCCGAAGTTTTCACTCTCCACCTTTTATCAGGGCTTTCTTTTCATTCATCTGGGTTTATAGTTCACTATGCACTTCTACCACAGTGAATGCTTTAAAGTCCAAACTGCTGACCTGTGTGAACTTTTCTGGTTCTTTTTTCGCTCATTCCCTATTTTGGCTAGGTCCAAATATTTTGGTTTCCACATCTTTTAGGAACCCAAGCAATTTTGTAAAGAATTATTTTTTTTTGCTTGGTCATATGTGCTAGAAAACAGTGAAAATCTCTCATAACTGTGGGAGTACCCAGAGACTTGTTACTAGAAACCAGTGATCTGCAGCATTAGCTTTTTCTCTTGGATCTTAAAAGACGCCTATAGAGACCAGCAGCCATCTGTACAGGCTGAAAGTTTTTAAGATTCCAGATAGTGTAGTCTTGGACTTTGCTGGCGAAGCTAAAGCAGAATTCATCTCTGCTAGTGCAGTGTAGTTCAGTCCCTTGCTACAGGGACTACTTTCCTCCCCACCTGTGGAGTACAATTATTAATGAAGTTGCCTGTTGTGCCATGAACTACCTTCAGTTTTGAGGTGTTTTTACCAGGATATCCTGCATAATACTTACATCAAATCCCATTATGAGCTATCTTATCACTGTAAGACATTATGGAAGGGGTCAGATGCATGATCAAGGTGCAATAGCATGATGAATTCCCTATCAGCTACACTACTGTACTAAGCCGTGTGTTGGCTCTTAACCCATTAAAATGTGAGGTAATATAAATCTCTTTTATTCAAGTTAAAGAAAAGGTTTTTTAACTCACTTTGTCAGCAGCTAGAAGCAAACAGCCAGTCAGCTACTGCAGTTCAGCTGATACAGAGCAACATGATGTCATGTTTGAATTTGTCCAAGAAGTCAATGAATAGTTTATCTTGCATTTTTCATGCACGGGGAGGATGAGTTTGCTTATCTGTGCATTGTCAAGAGTAGCTTTTTATGCTGGTCCAGAAGAGTGTTTCCTTCCCAGCCTCTACACTGCACTGAGGAAGAAGTCCTACTGCCCACATCCATTTAGTTACAGCGGTACAGAGATGAAACTATTCATTCCATCTCTCTCTACCTTCCTCCAAAGGAAGAAAGGAAGGATGAACTGTCTGTTGAGAGTTCATTCATCCCTCCAGGCAGTAGGAAGGAAAGGGAATAAAAGCATAACAGAGTAAGTTACAATTTACCCTAGAGATATAGCTAAAACAAATCATTCACTACATCAAAAATCTTTACAAATCTTTACAATCTTTACAAACCACTACCATATATAAGCCCTAACTTACATATTATGTTATCAGATGAGGACTAGGTCAGTAAAGAGACCGATGTTTCAATAGCAGACAGCCCCAGTTCTTCTTTTCTATTTAATTATTAATTTATTTTAAACATCATTTGATTTCCTTCTCTTCTACATTTTGCTTCATTTCTATACACAAAAAGAACTCAATTTGTTGGTGATTCCACAGAAGGCATTTTTTCTAACTAATGAAGGTTTCCAACACAGATATGATGAAATTTCTGTAATTTACTACAAGTTATTATACATGTTATGCCATTGCAAACTCCCTCTCTTGAACCTCCCAAAATATTTCTCAATTTCCTTTGTTAAGAATTGGAAAAACAAGCAAAAATAAACTGAAAAGAAAAAAAAAAAAGAAGAAGAAGAAAGAAGAAGAAGAAAGAAGAAGAAGAAGGGAGATTTTAACATCAGCCAAGTTGTGCTAATAATAATAATACTAACAATAATAATAATAAAAGTCTTGCCTACTTCTTTCTCTCCAGCTCCTTCAATTTTCAGTTAAAATCATCAAGGCCCTCACTACCTGGTCTTGTAGATGATACAGAGAATGTAGCACAGCAATGAAATAGAATCACAGAAAGAAAATCAGCGTTTTGAAAAAGTGGATTCATGATTTAGAAGTGGTCGAAGTCCATGCTGAACTTCAGCTATAGTACTCCAACCCCATTGCGAAGCATCATTCAGTTATTTCAGATGTCCATTTCACAAAGAAATTCATGAATTGCAGATAAACTTGTACTTAAAGATTAAACCTCCTGTTCACCAGAAGTCAGAGTTCTGGCAAACAAAGAACTTCTAGATTACCAGGGGATACCCAGATTCCTGCTGTTTTTCACCTCATTATACTCTCTGCAGGTTTGTGCAGTTAGTTTAAATGTGTGTAAGAGTGGGTATTGGGCTGTTCATCTTAGAGAACTTTTGCAATCCTTTCGTTTTTTGTGAAGAAACTTTTCAGTAGCACGTTTTCATCATAAGTATGAAAGAACATGGAAGGAAGTCTGAAAGGAAATGGAAGGATAACAGGCAAAGAAGAATAGTGGGAAAGAAGAGGAGGAGAAAGTAAAAAAGCCAAGGGAAGAAAGAAAAAGCTCTCACAAGATGATAAACAATAATTGCCACAACCTCCTAGGGAGAATTAGCAAAGGGCTGAGTTTCAGGGTGTGCAGCACAGAAATACGAAAAACGTTTGAGTGAATAGACCAAGGAGAGAGTGTGTAAAGGAGAGTAATCGAGTGTGTCCTTTAACTGTACATCTCCAGTCATCTCACATAAAAAGATAAGTATCATTACCAAATAGAGATAAGAAGAAAGAACTCCAAGGGTAGAGTATGTGGATGAAAAAAATAAGAGGGAATAGATTAAATATGACATCTGGGAATGAAAGATAAAGGAAGGATGTAAAAAAGGCTGCAGGGAAGAAGGAGGCATAGGACAAGAATAAGAATAAGAATAAGAATAAGAATAAGAATAAGAATAAGAATAAGAATAAGAATAAGAATAAGAATAAGAATAAGAATAAGAATAAGAATAAGAATAAGAATAAGAATAAGAAACAGACAAATGAGGGATTGAGCAGAAGAGGGAAGGAGAGTAAGATGAGTAGCAGAACAAACAGGAAAGAGATTGTTGAACTCAAAGTGGCATGAAAGAGAAAGGGAAACTTGGAAACTTTATAGATCATTTATTCCAGTCATTTTCTGATCAAGTTCTTGGTCTCCACACTATGCTGTCTCAAAGAAGACAGTGACCTTTGAATTGGGAAAAAAGAGAGGAACCAAATTCTCTGCAGAGCACAGAGAGCCCCAGGGCAGCAGTATTGCAGCTTTGACAGCTATGCAGACCTTACGCCAGACTGTATCGCCAATAACTTAGAGTTCTGACAAAGGTGGCCACATACCCCTTTACGTACTGGGTGTCACCTACTCACTTGGCATAGACCTGCCCTTCTTTTCAGGACAACATCAGAGACCCTGTAGTGCCATTTCAAGATGCACAGAAGATTGAA
Source organism: Anser brachyrhynchus (assembly GCF_964034855.1). Taxonomy (NCBI): domain Eukaryota; kingdom Metazoa; phylum Chordata; class Aves; order Anseriformes; family Anatidae; genus Anser; species Anser brachyrhynchus. The sequence goes on from NC_137697.1 coordinate 60,188,639, forward strand.
TACCCATGCACAGCTCTTTTCTTATAAATAAAAATGTAGTAGGTCCAATGCTATTTCAGCCACATACAGAATTTAGCTCTTAGGCTAACTCAAGAGAGAAATCATGCTTGCTTCAAATCCACAGGGTCTGCTCAAAACAGAAAAAGCCCTATTTATGTGGCATGCAGAAACCCTCATATCTTGAGCTCTCTGATCTAACTGTGCAGCTCAGCTACAGTCTCAGTCAGTAGAAAAGAGTATCATCTTTAATTTGGGCTTGCTGAGTTCTGAAACATTCAAGCCCTTTCTTTCCATCCCTTTCAAAATTCTGCCTGCACTGTACTTTGCTACTCTGTGCCTGCAGTGTCCTATGAAAGCAGACTAATCAATCAGTTTATAGTTGCTTTGTACAGTGTTCAGGTTATCTCATCAGCAGTTTTTTTCCCCTCATCTGAGCATATATTTATTTTAGATTAGGACATCAAAAACACCTCTCTGTGTTTCCATCTCACCCCGCTCCACCCTCACCCCCACTTCTCCCCACAGACACACACACACATTTGCACTGTTTTGGAAGGGCAACTTTGATTTGTTTTCCCTTTCCCAAGGCGAGAGTTAGAGTGAAGCATGCTGTGATAACATGTATAGGATTTACCATATACATTTACTCCTCTGATTGCTCTATTTCCACTCTTGCATAACCTTGTCAGTGTCTATGTCCACTTCTGCACATTTAAACTAACAGCACAAACCTGCAGGGAGTATAATGAAGTGAAAAACAGCAGGAATCTACATTTCCCCTGGTAGTTTAGAAGTTCTTTGTTTGGCAAAAAAAATCCGTTAATTCTAACACTTTCTCCACTAAGGTCAACAGGCACAGCATCTTTGAGGATACTTTATTAAAATGCCCTGAAATTCCAAAACTGTTTTGAAGTAGAGCAATAGGAAGTTGGCTGAGTAAGTGGAAAATCAAAGATACTTCCCTCATGGCTAAAATGAGCAAAGCCTTTTTTTAAAAAAAAAAAAAAAAAAACTAGACTTTTTCATGAAAAATAACTCTCTAAAAGGCATGAGAATGGGCAAAACCCGGCCATGTCACCATTATTGTGTATTTCAAATCTCTAAAAGACTTTTAGTTTTCTTCTTTAGTTGCCATCATTCCTACTGTCACAAACTTCCCCAGTTAATAGCTTTTTTCCCCATCTCTGTTCCAAGAGCTCAGACATGATAACTTTCCTTTACACAGAGCTAAGGTAAAGTTAATGTTGCAATTCAGGCCATGTTATGTTACTTCTTTGTAGATTAATGCACTCTGGCTGTGACACCTTAATATTGAAATAAATTAACTAAGTGGAAGAAAATAAGCTTCATGTTTTGTTACTTCTGCCCACATAGTCATTCTTTCCTTAACCAAAACCGTCCTGTTTTCCTTGTACCAGTCTTGTCAGAGGTAGACATTTAATTTATCTTCAGTGTGCTGCTACCTGTATAACAGTTTCCATCTCTGCCCTCCACACATCCAGTGTTTGTACACAGCAAGAGAAAACACAAGAGATGGAAATTCTTGGAAACTGTACGTTACTGTCCTTACAGCAGAATTAATTTTCTGCAGAATGGAATTTGTGCCCACACCACAGTCATTCCTGTTTGTAGATCAACACATAGGCAAAAGCATACTGTCCTTGAAGGTGAGGCTATGACCTAGGACCGAGCACCTGTGAAGTGAGCACGTTGTCCTGTTCTTCTTGCTGTGGCTCCTGCAGTGGTAAGCCCTCCCAGACAGCCAGGGCTAGCATGATAGAAAGGACAACTATGGCTGGCAAAATTCATTAGAGCACTAGGGAACTATGGTCAGCAGAAATTTATTTTGATTGGCTGTCTTAAGCTGTCTTATGAGGACTTTTTCTCTTGCTTGAAGGTAGCTGCATGCACTGTATTTTTAATAAGGTCAGCAGGATCATATCTTCAAAGGAAGGACCAGTCCCATCTAGTTACAAAACACACAGCTGTTTATTGCTTGGTTTTACTGTCCAGGAGAGGCCCAGAACTGTTCACAGCTGGGGCCTGTGATGAAAGGGATAATATTAATTAACTCTTCACCTCAAAGAATGTGTGTAGGCTCAATTAACTTGCACTTAAAAGTGCTTTGAAACTCTCACATAAAAGTAACAGTACCCTTCATTAGTTAATCCAAATCAGTTATTCCATTTTAATGACTTTCTTTTTCTTCTGCTTGTCTTCTATAAACAAATAAAAAATAAAAAAATAAAAAAATAAATCAGCTAATAAAAGGGACCCCATCATTTTTACATTACCAGGAAATTTGCTAAAGGCCTGTATACCATAGATGGTATACAAAACATGAAAACAAATCAACAAAATATTGAGGAATGACCAAAAATTTAGGAAGACGTTACTGAATCAGTTCTCTAGTAAACCCCAAACTCCCAATTGAGATTTAAATAACAATAGTTCTCAAGTACTTTAATAAACATTGATTTTTGGTTTTGCATGCTAATCTACTTGGTAATTATGAAGCTAAACACAGACATCAAGGTAGCAAAGTAACACTTCTACAATGATGATTTTAAAAAGGCTGTAGTAAGTGATACTGTAACTTTTTTTCCATAGGCAGGAAAAAATTCTGCCTCACTCCCTTGGTTCAAAATCAAAAAAAGAAAGATTATGTACAGTTCGTGTCCTTCAATCACTTGTTACATTAAAAATTCTACATTTCATTACTTTAGATAAATGGCTACCAATGCTTAAATACTGTTTACAGAACTAAAACATTGGGAATGATCCTGATGACGGTGCACAAACATTTCCAGACATGCTGTGAAGATATGACACTAATTCTTACTCATTTTGGTGCCTGGTTTCGAATACCTTGCTAGCAATTCAGGACTGTGTGCCTGTTTCACACCCATCATATGCAAATATAGACATAAGCAAGGAGAAGTGCATATTTAATCTTTAAATAAAGAGGAGGGGATTCACATATGTTTTGCCACAGACTCCTAGTTCATAGGAAGTAGTAGCCTACAGAGAACATCAAAGCAGTAAACAGATCAGAGCGCTCCCACTGAACCTTTAGCTTAGCTGCACTTTCAATAGCCTTTCTAAGGACTGAGTTGAGGGAAAGAATTAGCTGCAGAGATCAAAAAGACTAGGTATATCTTTGAAATCCCTTCACAGTCCAGTATTTTGTTTATTACCAAAGCCCCTGAGCTGAACGTGAAAGCTGGTTTCCATGGATATTTAAATGACACTTTTATCAGGCATATCAGAATGACACACTTTGATATTTTGAAGTCTTGCAAGGTCACCCCTCAGCCATCCCTGAATTCATTTGTGTCTAGCAATCAACGTTTATTGTAAGGAACAAGCAGTGTTTGTGGCTTGTCAGTGTTGACCAAATTGCAAAAGAATCAAAAATGTGGAGTACTGAAGCAGAGATTAACCACACCAGCAACTTGTGACAGAAAATCCAAACCCTTTGCTATCTGTTCTTTTCCTTGCCTCCTGCTCCCCCACACTGCCTGGTGCGCCCTGTGCTGCAGAACAGGCCATGGGTAATTTTCTGCTGTGAGCAGATACCTTTGTAAACTGAAGCACAAGACTGAAGCACTGACTGCAACCATGTTCATCTACCTTCCCTACTGTGATGGTCCCACTGAAATAAATCGGATTGCTCACTTAGCAAATCAGATATGTTTGAGGAATTGAGCCTTGCACTGGTACATGACATGCTTTAAGAAAGCACCATTTCGAGGCTGGAAAAATATGGCATCTCAGGCCTCCAGTGCAAATTTTCTGTCATCACCTGCAAAAAATAAAATTAAATTAAAAAAAAGAAATCAACGACAGTAAAAGCTGAAATAAAATTATTGGAAAGAAATTAGCAGCAATGAAAATGCTTTTCAAAGTAATGCTTCGATTTTGAAACAGCTATTATAAACATTTGTGCTTGCTATGGCTTGCAGTTAAATTTTAAAAATAGCACGTAAATATGCATGTTAATAACATCCAGAAGGCATTTCTTTCAAGCCTGTTTGGGCTGTTGAAGGGTTTAATTTAACCGCAGCATTCATTTATGTCTAGCAGTTAGAATTTTCTTTTAAGCTCAAAGGAACCGAGAGTTGTAACTATGATCTAATTGGTAAGGAATGAAGAATGTTTTTCATGTTTTATAGACAACATGAATCCTGATCATTTTACAGCAGTAAATTATAGAGTGCTCTGTTCACTGTGTCTCCCTCTGGAAATACAGGCCTATATCTCATTAAACTATAAAAATAACTTGCTGTGTTCGGCAGCTCCTCGAAAGCTATCCTGCCAAGGTGTGTTATTTTTATACCACTAATGCACGTTAGCTAGTCAGTCCAGAGAAAGTTAGGTTCTTTATGGCCTCAAACTAAATTAATTTACAGCTACATCCACATGTCAGAGGGGACGCATGAGGAACTTCAACTGCTATAGAAAACGATAATTTATTATTGATTTTCAGCTTCTTTTTAAAAGCAGCTACAATTCATTGGTTTCTTGGTTCTTTCCTCTCTGGTACAAATGATCTATACAATGCCAGCAATGTGACAAAGCACCTCCTGTGGGTAAGGTAAAGGACATAAAAGTCAGGTGTGCTTTACTTCTTTTTGGCTTAAGAAAAATGGTTCATTACTTTATCATGAAAAAAATATTAGATGTGAGATGTTATGAGGTTTTTATTTTTATTCGGGTTTTCTTGTTTGCTTTTGGTTTATTGCTTTTAATGCATACGTGATTAGGCAAAATGTCTCCTTTAAATGAATTATTTACTTTTAAAATAAAACCTAGTATTTCACACATTTTTAAAACTATTTAATCATCATGTGGTTGTGTAATTTAGCTGCATTTAACTCCAGTAAAAGCAGTACACCATGAACAACAGATTGCAGGTCCTTAATCCTACTGCAGTGTTTTGGTTTTGTGTTAATATATATATATACTTTTGATTTTTTTTTTCATCTGTTTGAAAGCAGATGTTACAGAATAGATGCTGCAACTACTGAAGTCTAGGCTGGCAACCCCTTAACAAAAGGGTGAAGTGGACTGGAAAATAAAAAAGTGACTCCAGAACCAGCATAGGAACAAGCCTAGCATGAGGAATGCTCTTCAAGGAGCAAAGCAATAAGGTAAGTGCAATAATTTTCTCTTTTCTCCTGAGGGCATAGTAATTAACCATAAACACCTCCTTTCTTAGCAAAATAGCTTAAAGAGTAAGCCAAATGATTCCCATCATAAGTGTAAACAGCAAATCATTCAGTGATAGCTTTTGGGGGAGGAATAAGAAACAAAAATGGTAACAATCATTTTAAAGCCTGGGTTCAAACACAGGCCTTTCTGTGTTCATCTCCTTCTGTGGAGGAACAGAGACAATCCAAGGTTTAGCCCTCATTACTTCTTGACAGGTTTTTGCTGCAAGTGCCGTAGTTCCACCACTGAATGGCTACAGGCCCAGACCCCTCCCTCCAAGATAGGCCACAGTCCTGTTTTGAACACGGTTTTCTCTTCAGAGAGCAAGGGGGCGGCCTCCCAGGTGCAGAGGCCAGACACATTGTCACTGACCAGTGCAAGACCCACTGCGTTCTGCCTCTTTGTGGGCATCAGCACACGTAACTCCACCACGGAGCTGCAGGCTGTGGCTGGTCGTGGTGCCTCTGGGGCTAATGCAACCCTCCGAGATTAGGGGTGTGACACCAAGCTATCCCGGCCTTCACCTCAGGGTCACACACAGCTGACAATGAAAACAGGGGAAGATCATTCAGATAGGTCAGGTATGAGGCCAGATTGAAAGTTATATTTAAACTTAAAATTCTCTTCAATTTGTTCTCCTATACCAGCTGGAGAAACCTATGGGCACTGGCCTTGTCATCTCTGAGCCACCTGTGAAACAGCATGGTTGAGAGGACAATGCTACACATGACCAAATCCTCCTTCCTGCTTCTGAAAGCAAAGAGGGGGAAGGGAAGGGAAGGGAAGGGAAGGGAAGGGAAGGGAAGGGAAGGGAAGGGAAGGGAAGGGAAGGGAAGGGAAGGGAAGGGAAGGGAAGGGAAGGGAAGGGAAGGGAAGGGAAGGGAAGGGAAGGGAAGGGAAGGGAAGGGAAGGGAAGGGAAGGGAAGGGAAGGGAAGGGAAGGGAAGGGAAGGGAAGGGAAGGGAAGGGAAGGGAAGGGAAGGGAAGGGAAGGGAAGGGAAGGGAAGGGAAGGGAAGGGAAGGGTTCACAGAAATATTTATACACATAAGAAACAGGAGGAATATGGAACAGAAGCAGAGACAACGCCAAATGACGTAGCTCCTGATTTGTGAGTCATTACAGAATACAGCTGGAGTAGTTACATCCCAATAACAACCATCAAATCTATGTTTGGAAAGAACAGAAGAAATGGCAGCAAATTCTAACAGCCACATTACAAATATTAGGATATTAATCCTACCGCTGTAGTCTTCAGCAGTGCAGCAGTTAGAAGTCTTGGCAAATAATCTCTTTCTTTTCCTCTAATATCCTTTAAATTCAAGATGCTTGCCTTAAACAGAATCTGATCTGTTTTTGATGGGGTTAATGAGCAAAAAGTATCACTCAGTTAAGAGAGTGTGATAAAAACTACAGTGTAAAAGTTTGGATCCCAAATATACAGAGATTTATAGGAGTGGAACTCAAACACATATAGAAGTTATAAATGACTGTAATTACACAAAGTACATAAGTACCAACATAGGATAGGAGAAAGTACACATAAATTCAGGGAAACTTGATTAATATTGGCTCAACATTACAAAGTGTAACCATCAAGTATGATCCAATATAATTATAGTTTGGAAAACTGTAATTTACTCAGTTTTGAAAAGGCAATGATATAGTACGTTATAAAAATGTACAGATGCTGCCACTCAAATACTTTCAGTGCTGTAGCTCTTAAAGTATTTTGTATTTAATTTTGCTTAAGCCTGTGTATTTGTAATCTATCTGAAAATTCAGTGTGAATGAGACTGAAATAAGTCCTGTTCCAGCTGAGCTAAATGTCTGTTGAATTTTAATGAGACAGATTGTCTGTTTTAATGTGTTTTTCTACAAACTGATTATATTAAAATATACAGTAATTAAATTATATATTAGGCCATTATTTAGAATTACTTGTTATGTTATTAGACCAAAATTCCTATTTAAATATTGCAATTTCTAAATATTTAAAATATTCAAATTAGAAATAGGTAAATTAAATAAAATTGATCTCTTTGTGTTATTTGAAAGTGCAAGTATATGTAATTTTTAGATTTTTTTCACCCCACTTTTTTATTTGCATTTTTCCTTTTATTCTGTGTAGACTGATCTTGAACTCAGGAAAAGAAACAAGGCCAAGACCTTTGAAAGACATCTCAGTCAAAGATAAACTGTTATCTTTACATCCATTATCATTATTAGAGATCATTTTTTCACAGCTTCAAAATTCTCCCCAGTGGGCAGTAGTCCATCTTACTAAACTACCTACGCATAATTCAAACCAATTTCATGCAATTGTCTGTCTAGGCTTATGAAAGTCCAGTTCTGAACTACAATGGAGACTATTTTCCAATGCCTCCAGGGAGGGAGCTAATTTTGTTGGCTGCCTCCTTTCCATTTGTCTTTTCATGAATAAAGCAAGGCTTGCCTTTTCCCTAGTGCTGCACACTTTCAGAAATACAAACTTCACTTCAGTGGAAAGCACTAAATTAATACAAATACTGAAATGCCTGAGTAAAAAGCTATTCATTCTCCTGCAAACTTGTAAGCAGCTTTCAGAACCACAGTAGCAACTGACAGCTCTTGCAGCCACAGGTCTAGGTTTCATGAAGACGAAAATTAATAATGAAGTCCTGTGGAAAAAAAAAGTCCATGGCCAGAGTCAAACTGAACTAAAGTTCTTCAAGCAAATCATCTTTTCTTATGAGTAATATGAAACCTAATTGATAAAACTGAAAATAGGAAAATGAGACTGTTTTAAGTTTCCTTTCAGTACAGAACAGGGAATTCTTCCAGTTCAGCTTATTCTAAGGATTTTAAGCAATCAAAGACCATTACCACAGTAAGAGCATCTGACTGAATAGACAGATTCAGATTACGGCATTCTCATTCATTTCTTACTGGTTTGACATGAAAAAATTTGATCCATAGTGGTAAGAGGAAAACAAATCATTTAGGTGATGAAACTAATTTGCTATATTAATGATTAAAAAAAAAAAAAAAGGGAAAAAAAAAAACAGCCATGAACTCTTCTTCTAGATCTTAATTTGCAGTTCTCACAAGAATCTACAGACAAGTTAAGTGAATGGGATACCATTTTGCTTGCACGAACAGATCATTCATAACATACTTGAAGCTTTTGACCCTTATTCAGTTATGGGCCATAAAAGATCTAATTTAAAAATGATATATGCTGTCTTATTTCCATTTACATTACTGGAGTAGACAAAGATTCTTGTTATGAAGGATGGCTACCTAAGATTGCAAAGAGCAATTCTATGTTATTGTATAAACAATGAAAAAATTACAGCAACTACTTATCAAGTGTGGAATGAAGCTAGCTTAGTGCAAATATATTAAAAGAGAGAGAAAAATTGATGCATGAACAGCAGGAAAAAGAAAGGCTTTTGTATGGAAGCTATAAACATAGAGTTCATTTGAACATTTTCTGTAAAAGGGTGTGATTTAGTGCTTCAGCAGTGTTGTTTTCCAACAAACACTGACACATTACTGCTTACAGTAGGTCATGGAAACTCAGAAGAATAAGATTTTACTGCTTCCTATGCACTGCATTCATCAGGAATAAAATAAAATAAAATAAAATAAAATAAAATAAAATAAAATAAAATAAAATAAAATAAAATAAAATAAAATAAAATAAATAAAATAAAATAAAATAAAATAAAATAAAATAAAATAAAATAAAATAAAATAAAATAAAATAAATCATCCTGAAGGTAAATGAATCACACTGCAACCCTGCAAGGTTAGCCAAGCAGCTTAAGTTTAGATGTGTATGTATCTATGTATGTATTATCAGTGTTGTAAGCTCTTTTAGGTGAAGACTGTCCTTCTATATGATGCCCAAAACAATCTGTTTGGAATCACAACTCATGCATCTACCTACTAGCAGAGAACAAATCAGTAATAATTTCTTTTGCATACATAGGTCTGTTAACAATGCATATGCATTTTCCTATGTGTCACATCAATAACTTACACATTCAATTACACTCTGATCATCTCCTCTATGTCAGAACAGCTACATTAATTTTAGGAAACTATTCCTAATTTGCATATGTCACTCAAATAACAATGGGTCCTGTGCTGTGAAATAAACAATGGACGTACATGTTCATCATTGTCTCTAATGCAACCCCTTCTCCAGAACATGACTAAATCGGTAGGCAGCATATAAGGTTCACTCAGCTGAAGCAGGACTTTCTGGTTGTTAGCCTTGGAAACAGGTTGCAAAACCAAGTGCCCCTCATTGAAATTCCTTGCCTGCAGTCCCTTTGCATTTATAACTGTGGGAAATCAGCTCTGCCACCTGAGCTGGCCTCAGCTGCCACAGCATCCCATGAAGATAGATGGGATCACTTACAGAGGTACAATAGGGAGCACTCTTCTGCTCTGCTTTCATCTTGCTCCCTGATCGCAGATCAAAGCTAGGAGGCAAGCAGAGTAAGGGCATGTCTACACAGGGACATTACATCAATCTAGTTTGTTCTCTCAAAGTGCAGCAATTTAAATACATCTCACTGAAAGACTTTTGCACAGATTTGTCATGCTAGCTTAAAATACGTTCCTTATTAATCATAACACCCAAACAACTCTATACTTGTCTGAACTAACTACCCTAACTTCTCAGCCAATATTTCATGGCTTAGTCTTTGCAACTGTGATTTTCTCGTGTAGGAGACCCACTTGAAATTACAGAAATTTGTGGTTGAGGGAGCAAAACAGAATCGAATGAATGCACTCCTTGAAATCTTTTCCTGGTATCCATTAATATCATCAAAACCATTACACACCTGCTGTCATGCAATATGGATGACCCATTATTCAACACTGTAATTATTGTAATATGAACTGAACAAGACACAAGATACATTTACCATAACACCAGTGGCCAGATTTTCCTCTTCTGAAGAAACAAGATGACTCCCAGCAGAGTTTCAGCATGGGAAGACCTCATTTTCTCATGGGAAAAATAAATAAACAAATAAAATAGAGCAGAGATGATCTGTGCAGAGCTCACAAGGAGCTGCAGATGATGAGCACCACCATGAAGCTTCTTCCCAAGAGTGATGGTTACCACCCATAGCCATCATCAGGCATGAATTAATTCATTTGGCGTTGGAACATCAACTGTCAGGAGTCCTGTTCTGAAGTTTTGCAGTGTCACCTGGAGAGACTTTGTCTGATGCCTGTCTGATGCCATGCTATTGTCCTTTCTGCAGCAGGTTTTTAGTCCTGCTCCTTCAAGACCTGTCAGATCATGGCAGAAGCGTCATAAATGAATGAAATGGGTGGTTTAGACAACTACTGTATACTAAAAGATTTAGAAACTAAAGTCTGCATTAATATGGGAATGTGAACTCCCCACACAGTTGGGAACTCATATGAAGCTATTCTTCCCATCATTCTAAGGTGGAAGCTGCTGCTGAATATTTAGAATTTAATAGATGGAAATTTCTAAGAAATTCAGTTTCATGAGAAGAGTTCTAATCATATCCAAGGCAATATGAATCTGTCTCTGAAAAATCAATAATTTTAGGGACATCATAGTCAACTGTGATTAAAGAAAACATAGAATAATAGACTCATAGAACAGTTTGGGTTGGAATGGTCCTTAAAGTTCATGTAGTTCCAACCCCCCTGCCATGGGCAGGGATGCCACCCATCAGGTTGCCCAGAGCCTCATCCAACCTGGTCTTGAAAACCTCCAGGGATGGGGCATCCACAGCTAATCTGGACAACCTGTTCCAGTGCCTCACCAATCTCCGAAAGAAGAATTTCGTCATAATATCTAAATAATCTAAATCTCTTTTAGTTTAAAACCATTCCCCTTTGTCCTATCACTATCAAACCTCTAGGGGGAATTTAAATTATGAGTTTAAGGTAAACAGGATACATTTTTCGTCTCTGTTAATGAACCTATCCAAATAAAAAACCATAAGGGTTTACAATAAAATCAATATATTTTTTAAATTACTGTATTTTCCTACAGTCTTTGAAAACATACCATCTCAGCTATTTAAGACATTTGATGTGTTTGAGCAAAAGGAGCACATCCTGCTCACTGATCAGAAGACCAACAAGTTTCGTATAGCCATACTGTTGAAAACACATATTCTGGTGAAACACATTCTCTGAAACTTCATGGTTGCATTTGGGAATCAACAGTCACTCACAGGGCCAAAAATATTTGTAAATGATGCATATTGTGACCCCAGTTGAGAGAAGCAACTAAATTCAAGTCATTTCTTAGTATTGATTCATTTTCTGTTTCCCAGTTACCTTCATCCTTGTTCTCCATGGATAAAGATATCTCAAATGGAATAAATATTTCATTGTCTCTCCACTGTCAAACTGTATCACACATGTCCATACTTCTGACAATGTAAACAATGCTTGACTTGGTGCTAAAGTTACACAAAATTGTTTCCAGGCAATCAGTAATGGAAATAAGTTTATCATTTACTTCCAATAACTTGAGCCACTAAGTCATCCAAAATGCATGTTTTGGCAAAAGTTATTACAATCCTAAACGTATATATATATGTCTGCATAAAGTATCACAAAATGTATTAGTAATTTTTTCAAAGAGACAAATTACGTGGTTAGAGGAAACATTTATGACATTGTAAATTTGGTGAAAAACAAAGAAAACAACCTGGAGACAAAAAAAAAAAAAATTCAATTAGAAACTGCCTTTTTTCTTTCTTGTCATAATTGTGCTTCACAGCTCTTTTAAATTTAGAATTAAATAAAACATGGCCACAAATAATGTTTTTATAACAAAACAAAACAAAAAATCTTGTATCCTTATAATTTATTGTTAATGATGTCAAGTATACCTTTTATGCAAATCTCTGTCCTGTTTTAATGCCATTATTGCCCTGGAAGAAATTCATTCAACCCTTAACGAGATATGCAAGCCAATTAGTAAGCAAATAAACAAGGAAAAGTAGTTTTATTTTTAAAACCTGAATACCAGGAGTCAATTGAACTTTATTGTCTTCCCCTATGAGTGAGAACACAACTAGATCAATTTCATGTGGAGTAATATACATTTTTTCACAACAAATAAAAAACTAAAGTTGTTATGCAAGTTGCAACAGGCATATGAGAATTTCCTGTAAAAAGGGACAAAAAATAAAAATAAAATGTTGGATTGGGTCAACTTGTATTATGTCCTTGGACATAACCTAATCTGACACATAAAAAGCTTACATGGAAGACTTCACTTGTTAAAAGTGATATTGTGGAAAGTGGGAAGGATATGATAAAGAACAGGCAGGAAAAAATAGGTTTTTGAAGAACTGCAGAGGCTGTGAAGGAATGAATCTCACTATCACTTAGTGATTTACTCTTTGGAGTCTCTCTGACAACAAATGGGGATGGTATACTTAAACCTACATAAGGCTTTTTCCAGTCCTATTCAGAACACTCTAGGTAACCTTCATTGCAGGTAAATATTATAGCATTATTACAGCTTCTCAATAGAGAATAAAAATTTCTAGTCAACAGAATATTAATTGTTATTCTGTAATGCACATAAACACGAGGGAGCATGGAATACTGTCTTGGAGTAAAGTAGTAATGGTTCTGTATTACCAGCTTCAAAACATTTAGATTCATTTCATCTTCACATGGTGCTGGACCACATAACTTATTTTGTTAAATAAACTTAACCTGTTAGCTTATTTAGATTAAATTAATTTGACTTATTTTGTTAAGAATTTTCTTTCTACAGACGCAAAACTAAGAGAATTTATAGTAAAGTACTTTAAATATTAATTAGCCTATGACAAAAATATTTGTAAAAGCAAGAGGCTGGATGTAAAAAAAAAAACAACAATGGAAAAAAAAATAACTCCCGCCAGATAACCCAAACACAAAGATTGATTCTTTATGAGCATACAAGAACCATCACTTTGTGTCCACATCCTTAGGAAGAACAACAGTCATAGTTTCTATGAACTGAGCATGCAAAAGTGGGCGTGTCATTTGTATTCGCAAATAGAGCTGTATTTTGTGTAATCACAGTAAAAGTTAACCCATCGGCTGCATACAAAGCTTCAACAGAAAAAAAGAAGAAAAAAGAAAAAGAAAAAAAAAAACTTTACAGAAATTTTTTTCTGTACTGAACTTTTATTCTCCTACCTTGAGATCATATTGGTCATTGAAATGACAGAACCACATAACATATTTACAGAACACATTTTTAGAACATTTTCACCTTCTGCATGACTCAAGCATTATCTTCTTAGCTATGTTTCTGCCTGAATGTTTGGCAGGGATGGCTTAAAAATCAATGTGCACTTTGCTAATACCAATTGCTAAAAAGTGCCTGGTAAAATTATTCTTAAAGTAGTGACCTTCAGATTGAAATAAGCAGTTACAGTAGCCCTCACATAATATGGAAGTGATTTCATGTCACTAAAAACCCTGAGAGAGAGAGAGCCCAGTTTCAATTTCTTCAGGGACAGAAATTACGCACACAGTGATTGCTTTGAAGTTATAACTTATGTGTAATTAGCAAACCATTCATAGCTGAAAAATGCAAATATGATACAAAGAAGATACTAATTATAATGATTTGTTAACCTTTCCTTTTTCAAATGTGTGAGGTGACTTGGAAATAACCCCGTGTCTTCTTAAATTAGTTCACAATCACAGCTTTGTTCAAGTTTGACATTTAATACTCTTTTTTACATTATCACAATTATGCCAAACACTCATCATGGTTAGTTGGTGGGTCAGTGCTGGTCTCCTGCATTTCTAAATAATAGCCAGATTTGTACTTATTGTCAGGATAAATTTTAGGACCAGAAGGTAATGACAAATAAACTTCAGTAGGCCACTAATTGCGTGTGTATATATATATATATATATATATATATATATTGTTTTATAATATATTTTATTTTATATATATATAACTTGAACGGCATTTTCTGGCTACAGGAATCTTGTTTTGCCAAGGATGGTATATTCATTTTCTCAGTAGCAGAAATCATTAAGGAAACATGAATATACTAGTTGTCTTGGATGCAATGCTTTCATGACGGTTTTACAAATAAAATAAAATAAAATAAAATAAAATAAAAATAAAATGTAAACCATAAAATCACAGAAAAATATATTTTCTTCAGTTAGTTTTAATTTATAAAATTACAAGTTGGTAGAAATTACCCAAGTCTGTTAAACATACTTTTACTGTATACTGCAGAAAAAACAACATAAAAAACCCACCACTAAGTGCAGAAAGCCTAAAAGAGGCCACAAAGTGCTTACAAAAAAATACACGTTTAAATATATATATATATTTCCTCCATAGGTCAAAAAAAAAAAAAATCACACATGAGAATTAAATTGGAGACAGAGATCGGCTACAGCTGCATATGCTTCTTTAAATTAAGCAACACAATAGCATTGCTTCTCAGGTCAGGCTTTGGATTAGTTCTGCCAGCCAAAACCAGTAATTACTTGAGACTTTCAGGTCTGCAGAAGGACCACTAAGTGTGTCCCCCCCCCAAAAAAAAAATCAAAACTGAGTAGTCAGAGAGCTTGATTTTAATGGATGCTGACATGAGGATGAAAATAAATAAATAAATAAATGAAAATAAAAAAATGTTAGACACTGTCTTTGCCTCTGTTAACCAATCCCATGGGTAGGCACAAAGCAGGGCACACCTAAGTCCATTATCTATTATCACAAGCCAAAATCAGACTATAATGTTTTGAATGATGCTGTGACATATATTGAGGCAATAGATAGCATCAGTCTTATCAAGATAAACATCATGTTTTCCTCAAATCAGCACTACTGAGATAAAAGGTTTGGCAACAAGCAGATGTAAAGCAATATACTGCAGAGAGCACTAGGGAAACAGGGTGAATCCATTCACTCTCTGGCACTTCCAGCTTCATGAACAGCACTGCATGATGGATCATGGTGCAATTTGTTTTACTGTTGTAAGCAAATAAATAATCTTTGCAGTCACAAAAGCAGCAAGTGCTTTCAATAGAGGGACTGGGCTGAGAGAAAACAAAGGCTCTTCTGTTCATGGCAAGAAACAGATCTCAAAACCACAGAAAGAGCATCCTTCTTCCAGTATAATGTGATCATCCAGAAAGCCTTCAGGAACCTCAGAAAATTGTGAAGAAATAGGAGGCTGGATGTGAATCCTTTAGCAAATGTCAGGGAATGAAGAAATGGTTATTTTTGCTAAACAAGGTATTTTAGTGAATTAAACTTATTTTATCACCTACTACTACTGGTCCTATACAGGTAGCAACCTGAAACATGATAGAGATGATGATGAGAATGAGATCTCATAAGAATTTATTTAATATAATTTAATACAGTTCCATACATCAGAACAAATTTATCATGAGAAAATTTTGCTAATTGCTCTAATAATACCCATGATGTTGGCAACAGCTTCTCTATTTCAATCTGAGAAATGCACAAATTCTTTCCGTATAGATTAAAAATGCAACTTGGTTTGCATAGCTATGAAAAAATGTAAGCATACAGGGAAAAAAGATGGAAATTTTCCTTACATCATTTTGTGACACATATTTGAGTTGTTCAGCTCAGTTGATTGAGATGAATTACTTCAATTAAGATGCATCTGTCTGAATGTGTTGCTATTGCAGGGGGCACCGGGTGACACTGCCACACTTTGGCTTACAAGTTCTTTTTCTAGACAGGTGAGCAGCATTTGTTTTATGCAAAAATATCAATCCATTGTTACTTTTTTTCACCCACATTTCTTGGGAACAGTGTGAAAGCTTTCTGTGCATTTTAGTCTTTCATGTCAGCCTATTTCCCAAAAACAAATGCTCCCTTGGAACTGGGCAGTCAGGTTTGTGATCACCTCTGCCAAAAGACAAGCATGCACCCTCCTCATCAGCTAATTGCATTAACATAACATAACACTAGTTTCTCCAGCATAGTTTACCATGCCCCAGCTTCTGCTGTCAGTTACTGGAGTGTGATTGTAAAAAAATAATATTTGTGTAACATATGTTAAAATATTCATATGTAATTTCTATTCTTCTTCTTTTTCTTTTTTTTTTTTTTCCCTGCATTTTTTCCTGCTAAACATGGGCATTGGTCTGAGACTTTGTTCAAATACAGCAGCACAGATCATTTTGATTATTTTGCTAGGAGAAAAAATAGCTATTGCTTCCAAACCACCAGGGAAAAAAAAAAAAAAAAATCAAATAAATCAGATCTGGTGTAAGTGTAACTCCCACAGATATCACTACACTAAATTCTTTACTGACAAGATTGCTAGCATAAGTTACATGTCCAACATTAAAGACTGAGAAAAAGGTGGTAAATGGGAAAGTAATATCATTTGCACTGATAAAGTAGCACTGTAAAGACAGCTGTAATCTGCACAAAGACAGGATAGATGAGGCCGTAAAAGTAGCAAATACAAATTCTGTAATTCTTTGGAAGCTTCATTATTCAGATCCCTACACAAACACACACACACATCCCTTTTTCTCCGACCCCTAATAAGCACTTCTTTATGACTGAAAGAAATGCTAGTCATTCTTCAAAAACACTCATCATTTTCTTTATAAAAGTTCATTCCTGAGGTGAGCTCTCAGATGGACCAAAAGGTGTAATTGTACCTGGTTTTGGAAGATTCATACATTTATAATTTAAATGCAGTAAAGCAATAACCATGCAATAAAATTACAGTGTAATACTGAATATTGGTTTATTCCTATTTCGGAAAAAAAAATTCTTATTGCAAATTTTTAAAATTTAACATTTGCAAAGTAATAAGGATGTCCGGATGTCCCCTTGGTGAAAGACAACCAAGTCAGGGAATACTTAAACAAACTGGACATATGTAAGCCCATGAGCCCTGATAGGATGTACCCACAAGTGCTGCAGGAGCTGGCAGATGTCATTACAAGGCCCCTCTAAATAATTCTTGTTCAGTCAAAGTGACTATGAGATCGACTCAAAGATGGGAGGAAAGCAAATATATGTGCTACCTTCAAGACATGGGGAACTACAGGTCAGTCAGCCTCACCTTGATCCCTGGATAGGTGATGGAACAGTTAATCCAGGAAGCCATTTGCAGGCACATGAACAGCAAGAAAATAATTAGGAGTAGTCAGCATGGATTCTCGGAGGGGAGCTGAGCTTAACCGACTTACAGGAAAGCAGGAGAAAGAATCCTTATCAGGCAGTGTAGTGATAGGGCAAGGAGTAATGGGTTTAAACTAAAAGAGGGTAGATTTAGATTAGATATTAGGAAGAAATGTTTTATCCTAAGGGTTGTGAGACACTGGAAAGGGGTTACCCAGAGAAGCTGTGGATGTCCCATCCCTGGAAGTGTTCAAGCCCAAGTTGGATGGGGCTTTGAGAAACCTCATCCTGTGGAAGGTGTCCCTGCATACAGGGGTTGGAATTAGATGATCTTTAAGATGACCGCCTCTGCAGGAGTTTGGAATTAGATGATCTTTATGGTCCTTTCCAATCCAAACCATGCTATGATTCTATGACTTGACAAGCTTCTGTGGTGAAATGACTGGGTTGACAGATAAGGTAAAGCTGTGGATATTGTCTGCCTGAACTTCAGTAAGACCTTTGACAATATGACATTTGTCATAAGATCCTCATAGAGAAGCTGTTCATGTATGGGCTGGATGGGCAGACAGTGAGGTAGATTGAAAACTGATCAAAAGGCTGGGCTAAGAGGGTGGTGATCAGTGGCACAAAGTCTAGTTGTAGACCAGTCACCAGCAGTGTACCCCAGGGATGAGTATTCGGTTTGAAATTGCTTAAAATCTTCAGTAATGACATGGATGATGGGGCAGAGTACACTCTCAGCAAGTGTGGAGATCACACAAAACTGGAATAGTGGTGGGTTACACTGCCATCCAGAGGGACTTTGACAGACTGGAGGAATGGACTGACAGGAACCTCATGAAGTTCAACAAAGGGAAGTGCAGTGTCCTGCACCTGGGAGGAACAACCCCAAGCATCCACCTGGAAAGCAGTTTTACAGAAAAGGCCCTGAATGTTCTGCTGTAAACCAAGTAGAACATGAACCAGAAATGTGCGTTTGCCACAGAAAAAGCTAATGGTATCCTGGGCTGCATTTGGTAAAGTCTTGCTGGAATGTCAAGGAAGGTGATCCTTCCCCTCTACTAAACACTGGTGAGGCCACACCTGGAGCACTGTATCCAGTTCCCAGTAGTAGAGAGACATGGACACACTGGAGTGAATACAGGGATGGGCCATAAAGACAATGAAGGGACTGGAGCATCTCTCTTACGAAGAAAGGCTGAGAGCTGGGCCTGTTCAGCTTGGAGAATAGCCGGTTCAAGGAGGGTGCAAAAAGTGTGGAGCCAGCCTCATTTCAGTGGTGCTCAGTGCCAGGACAAGAGGCATTGTGCACAAGAAGAAATACAGGAGGTTCCTTCCAAACACCAAGAAGCACTTTACTGTGTGGGTAGTTGAGCACTGGCATAGGTTTCCCAGAGAGATTGTGGAGTCTTCATCCTTGGAGATCTCCAAAACCACCTGGACATGGTCCTGGGTAGGCTGCTCTGGGCGGCCCTGCTTGATAAGGGAGGTTGGATCAAATGACCTCCAGAGTTCCCTGTCAACCTTAACCATTCTGTGATTCTGTGATTTTGTAAAATATTTGGGCTTGTGAAGGAGTTAATTTTTTATTTTAAGGATAAACAGAATTCACACTGAGTCAAAATGTATCAATATATCAATCCGAGTTTCAATCTCATCTTTCAGGGCAACAGCTATAGCTTTTGGATTTGACTCCTGCACCTGAAACATTGCAATCTTGTTCTTCACTTCATCCAACACTTAAGTTCTTTGTTAATACTTTTCTACTCATTCCTCAGGTTCTACCCCTGACATTCACCAGAGTGCTGGCCAGGAAGGGGTTGCCTCTTGTCCATTTTCCAGCCAGCACGGAATCCCAGAATGGTTGAGTTTGGAAGGGACTGCTGGACATCATCTGCTCGAACACCCCTGTTCAAGCAGGGCCACCTAGAGAGAAGAAACAAACATGGGAGCTCTGGCACCATGGAGCCAGAGGAGTGGGTTGGACTGCTGCTGCAGCTCATTTCTGAAAGGTTCCTGCTCTCCAAGAAGCTTTGTTCCCTGTTACAAACCCATTCATATGAGCTTGTGGAGCAGCAGCCCGGAAGAGCACTCCAACAGGTCCATGGTTAAACACTTACCCATAGCTCTTTAAAAACATTTTCTATTAAAACTTGATGCAAGAAAGGTTCTTCACCCCAGTAATGGCCTGACACTTAGTACAAGCCATTCAGCACACACACACCTATACAATCACCAAGACCCTAATTTTTTATCACCCTACCTCAGAGCATATGGGAAAAGCCTTTTGTTGAATCAGTATATTATTTTATTCTGCTGTTATTCAATAAGCCCACATAATACCATCTTTTGAGCCAAGGACCTCCTTGGGTTACACCCAGAAATACATGTCAGAGTGTCCCACATCTAGCACACACACACACAAAAAAAAAAAATGATTTTTTTTAATTAGCAGTCCTAAATGGGAGAGATGTAATAACAACACTTCTTTCCAAGTATCCCCTATTATTTTTCTCTTGGGTAACAGATGAGGGCTGGTAATGTTTTTCCCAAACCCATCTCTATCTCAGAGCACTATTCTGATTAATGGGCTAATATGTGTAAAATTTATTTTTAAACTCTGTTACTATTTCTTCCTTTCAAACAACACGCTACATTGATCTTAGCATGTCAATAGGGAAGAAGGCTGTTCCTGTTGTTCCTTGGCATTTAGGGGACATTCAATGCAGATAAGGATTGTTTGGGAATGTAGAGGGTTTGCTGAAGACAATCACTGGAGATAGAACCTTAATTTAACCTCAAGCCTGCAGTATTTCCCCCGGGATATGGATGACTGATAACACAGCAGAGGGCAAGGAAAGCACAAAATTATTGAGAAATGGAAGCAGCAAATCTAGAGTGCTGAATTTCTTCCTCTAAATCATTGTTTATAAGAATAGTCATGCATGTCTGACTCAGTCTGGAGACACTAAGAAGCATCTTAAAAGAGTAGTTTTACAATGCACTGACAGTGGATGTTCCTGAAAGTCATTTCCAAAGCATATGAAATATAGTTGTCATATCCTCATCTTAAAACTAAATGTCATTACAGCATCAAAACACAATTGCTCATAATATCCTAAGTACAAGGTAGGTCAGCAATTGCTAATTTAAATGAAGTAAGTCCTTAACAGAGAGCGTGATAACATTTCACTAATCTAAATGAAGTCCTTAAGAGAGAGCTTGATAACATTTCCCATGGGAACATTAGAAAATAGTGTTAATGAGCATTATTAAAACCTGCTTCTGTAAGCAAATAGATCTTTATTAACTGAGGTTGTATGTGATGTTTTCCTGCATTATAGCTCTAAAGGGGCTACATAAAAAACTGCAGAGAGTATTTTGTTTTAAACAAAAAGGTTTTTTCTGTGTTCTAACCTAAAAATAAAGCTATTCTGTTAGGGTTTAAGGTTAAATAACCCTTTTATTTGCTAATGATAAATTTAATTGCCTGAAGTAAAATTTAATGCAAGCTGATTTATGTTTTTCTTTCTATAGGGATAAAAAGAAACATCCTTAGGAGAAACAGCTAGAAAAGGCTGCCCCAGCTTCAGAACCCTTGCTTTCAGAATAGAAGAATTTATTCACTAAAAACAGAATATGTGAATATCCTTTACCAGATGAAAAGGTGTAAGGAAAAATGTCCTATCTGCTGCAAGAAACAAAGGATGAATTTTACTGCAATTTCCAGTACAGGTTTTCTTTTAATCACCTTTTATGAGTGGGGGAGGGGGGGGGAACATGGGGGGGGGGGGGGTGAAGGCAATTTACAATTTATCCTCCTGCTGTCAACCATAAAACATCCAAATCCCTGGGAAAAAATAAATAAACACATATGTGTGTATATATATATATATATGTATATAAAGGGGGAGACGGGCAAGAATGGGAATAACTGCATTAATTGTGACCCCAAATTTTAGAGAGAAATTTTACACCAAGTAATAATTGAGACAGTAGTCTCTTAGTATAAAAATCAATTGCATGCTGTTAAAGGAACATTTGTGTTCCATTGTTAGAGGTTTGTGCCATTTGTTTCTTGATAATAAAAAGCAAAATACCAAATCAACACCTCCAGCTGATATTCTAAAATATTTGAATATTTACAGAATAAACAGAGGTAGTATTTTGAGAAGACTTCTAGCTCAGCAGAAGGGCAGGGCAAAATGTAACCCCTTAAGACAGCATACTGTGCTTCATATTGAGCAACAGCTAATGAAATCCTAAGAGGGTTTGTTACGTAAGTTACAGTGGACTGAACAAACCTTTAACATGCAGGAAACTGGAGTTAATTAAACTGTTATGGGTATCCTATCCATCATCCCACCAGACTGCTCTATTCTAAACCTATTTACATTTTGCAATTGAAAAAATGTACTTGGGGCGGTTGATAAACCATGTTTACTGTCCTTATTGATTTGACATTTGTGCATACCCTTTATGCTTTAATTATCTAATAGTGTTCTTGAATCTTCCTCTGCTACAGAAAGCATTTGATTTCCAAGCAATTAGACATATCTGACAATTAGCAGACAGTAACAGTGTTTCCTTCAACAAATTAATCAGTTTGGGAAAGCACTGGTTCATCACTGCACTGAAATTGCTGAAAAAGTCATTTTATCGAATCTCATTTCAACATGCTTCAGTACCCTAGTACAACTAAAGTGCATTTCAATGTTGTCCATATTTCACTCACAAGATAGATTGCCTTTAAGGAGCTTCCTTTCCCATATAATAATTCTGAAAGCTAAATGTGACATAAGAGAATTCAAACTTAAGGTTAACAGCTGGCTACATTGCTGGGGATCAGCAGAACAAATGAGATTGAGTATTTTCTAATCCAGATATGGCCAAGAAAAAGAAGAAAGCTGCTAACTGCAATATAAATTCATCATCTATTTTGAATCTTTGTAAAGCTGATAAATTTTTATCTTCTGTCTGAGACCTAGTTTCTGAGGACTTGCATCATTGTGTGTATTAAAACACTTTGCAATACTTTTAAAGTTTTATCCAAGATTTATTCTAGTGTTTATTTCTGTCAAAAAATCTTCACATTACAACATAAAAAGTCACTGCAAAAAAAATGCTTCTTTGTTTGGTTTGGAGACTTTTTTTAGAGAGAAAGTTTAGTAGCAGTAGTAGAATTTTTTGCATTTTTTCATGCTTATGAAAGGGTATGGTGTAATTCTTAGCTGTGAAATGAAACAGGTATCTTGAAATCAAATCTGGAAGCTCATATCTGTGAAAGGCAGCATCTTATCTTTTCCTGCACAAATGAACCACATCACTGTGAAAGGGGCCTAAGGGACCATATTCACCTGAGAGAAGTTTTTCCCAGTGCAGGTGCTGTATGAAAGAACTGTACCACCACATTACCTCGTAAGCTTCATTCAACAAGCAAAATACACTGGAGACAGCAGCCACATTTTGCTCTACACTGCAGTGTATACCCTGTTGAATTTCTGGTCATCAATGCTAATCTTCAATAAACCTGGACACCTGACATAATTTAAAAGGCTTCACTCACTCCCAAACTTATCCATTGTTACTATAAAGAAAGAAAGGGTATAAGTAGTGCCTCAGAGAGGGGCAGGATCAAAATGACAAAAATTTAGCTAGAAGCTTTTGCTGGACTTCAAATTTTACACTGTACTTCTAGTTAGTGCAACCCAGTTCTTCCAGTGAGAATATAGATGCCATGAAAGGTGACAGGGTTGTACCATACAGAAACCCCGTGTTTCTTAGGCATGTCCAAAATAATAAACAATAATTACACTGTAATGATGGTGTAAGAGTAGTCATGCACTTACAGAGCTAATAGCAGTGTTTACCAGCAATTTTACTACAAATATTTCAGCCTTTAAACAAGGACAGGAAAAAGAATAATTTCTCTTAAACAGAAGAGAAAAATGCCATGTTTCTTCACTTTTTCACACTACAGAACCAAAAAAAAAAAGGATGTATTAAACTATTGTAAAAATGATTGATAATGTAGAGTTCTGAGAAATTATTCATAAAAAAATATTTTTGATCGCAATCAGTAAGTGTGGTTGGTTAATCTAGTTATTACTTGCTGAAATAGTATTTAGCTATCATTTCTTATCTGAATTTTTAAGCTGAATACATTTATCTCATCCAATAACATGACGCTTTTCTTTCAGCCGAAGCTTTTAGTCTTTTGTCTTGCCTTTTACCTTGCCTTTAAACAGCTCCCTCACTCCCAAGAGAGCTTTATATTGTATCAGGGCATGAAACCCTGAACTCAATCCCAAAGTCCACATGCAGGCAAAATTCTCTTTGTCCACCAAAGAATTCCATAAATTTCAATGAGAATTTAACATGAGAACACAATTACAAAGAATGGCATTTGGTGAAAATCAACAAGGCACTTTTTTTGCCTTGGCATAACATGAATATATTCATAATTCACCAATAACTAGTTTTGACAACTTGCTCTATTTTAAGAGTTTATAAGCATACTTTTTTTTTTCCTTTTGAATTCTTTCACCAGAAAATTGTTTTTGTTGCCTATATAGTGTGCATTACAATATGAAGAAAAATGCTCTTGGACGTTAGAAACTTATGGGATCTGACCAAGTTAAAAGATAATAATAATTTTAAAAAAAAAAAAAAAAAAAAAGAAGGTTTCCTCTAGCTAACTCTTAAATGGAAAATCTGAATCTCTCTCTCTGGTATACATTAGTATTTCAAGCAGTATTGTATCTTTCAGTGGGGCAGATCTTAGTTGCATTGCTTGATGTTTATGCTATCTTTTTATACATAAAGGCTTGATATGGAAACCTATTGTTTGTGTTGGTACCTAGGAATACAGCTGTAATTCAGGCTTAAATTTTCCTCCATATTAATGACTTGAAGATGACTTCTTTCCGTATCCCATTATTTTGCTAGAGGTGCCATTCAGAATTGAGTTTTGATAAATTCAGCCTGGTGCCTTGGTGACTACTGCATAGGTACAGTAGCTTTAAATATTTATATTGTGCTGCTGGTGATAATTATTATTCCAACTCAGTATAGTTTTAATGCATTTAAATGTCAGTATTTCTCAGTTTAATTCATCATTCATACGTTCAGATGCTTGTATACATATATTCAGTATGCATCTCCAAGGACCTAAAAAGACCTATTCATATTTTAGCAGCTGTGAGAAAGTAAGGACAGATTTCCTTTACATTCCTAACTGTAAACATTAATTAGGTGCTTGACGCTCATTAATGATTAAAAAGCTCTTTGTAAAATAATCCATCATAGTTCTTTTATCACTATGCCAACCCAAAGAATTATTTCAGTGTACTGTGTTATCTTTGACGGGAAAGTTAAAAAACAATGTGTTAAAATAAAATCCATTTATTTACTCAGTTTGTTTCCTTGGGAAGAAAAAAATGTGATTTTGCTGCAATACCTAGTAAGTTTCTGAATAAAAGGATGTCATGCTTTATTATCTATTTGCATGTGTTTGTTGAAAAAACATTGTGTACTTGCCTATATATTTATGTGTCTTCTTGGGCTTAGCTGCTGCAACAGAATAGAATCATGAAAACAACAACTTGAGCATTTTCCTCTGGTCTCCATAATGCTCTTCATAAAATGTTGAGGGTTATCACTATATATATATGTATGTATGTATGTATGTATGTATAAAATCCTTTTCACAGACACAACTAGAATGCATTTAACCTTGACTTTCCAAGTGGTACTATTTGCAATTGTTTGCTTAAGGAAAGCGGAGGAGAAAGGAACATTGCATTCCCAGGAGGCCTGACAAATGATTTCCAAGGTCAGGCATATGCACGAAAAAAACAGCAGCTCCTTACTCTGCATCCTGTTACAGCATCTCTCTTTCTGCTACCTGTGACACCACTTCTACTCAGTCCCCTTGAAGGGTTATGCAGGCTGCTGTATAGAACGGGTCCAGTATTTTCCAAAAAATTAGGCTGAAGCTGCTGCTTGTCAGTACACAGCTAACAGTTCAGAGAATCCTTCCATTGATTTCCTTGGTGTGACTCCACCCAGGCTGTTTTCTCAGCCTAATGCTGCATCTCCAGAATGTGTAATAGTAATTGACCAGAACAGAGTGTCAGGATTAATTAATGTTCTCTCGTTATTGGTGAGAGCACTGGTTTTCAAAGAATGTCCTAGCTGTTATTTATGGCATTTAATTAAGGTGCAGTCTTATCTAAATAATCAGTGTGCTGTAAAATACTAGAGTCAAACTACATATCTGCAATAAGCCAGACATAGCGTGTGCAACCACATTTGCACAGAACATGTAGACACTTTTGCAAGTCATGAGAAATTTAGGAAATTAGTAGGGTTTTTAGCTTTTACAAGGCATGTGAAAGCATTCTGTGCCTCCTAAATGGATTTACTCTAACTGCCTAATTCATTATGCTAAAACCATGAAGCAATTTCCTGTTCAAAGCCCAGCTCACAGGCTCTCTGTTGTCAAGTATTTGAATTTCAGATTAGAAATGTGTTCATTTGGATAGCATGAAAGGAAAGCTTTGTTGTCAGCTTTGCTTTATGTTCTTCCAGCAGCCAAATCCCTCTTCTTCAGTGGTCACCAGCAAAATACTAGACCTCCACTCTGGTCCCAACTATCTTGAAATAAACACAAATGCCTTTGGCCTTTATGGCCTAAGCACTGGTTTGAGGTTTGCTGCTCTCTCCTCTCCTTAATGTTTTTTTAGGGATTATTTCTGAAAGATGATATCAGTAAATGTTTAGATTACTCTGAGCTTTTCTCATCCTTAAAGAAGCACAGGGTCGGGAGGGGGGAAGCATTTCCACAATGGGAGAGAAGAGCCAGAACATCTCGTCTTACTAGAAATGTTGCAGTTTGTTATGGAACAGAGAGCTGAAGTGGCTGCAGCCCTTTCACCCCCAGCATGTTCCTCACTACCATCCATAGTGAATGTTAACTATGCTGCTGCTTGCTTGTTAGCAGCTATTTCTTTGCAGTCTTGGGAAAGAGAGAGAGAGAGAGAACCACAAACACATGAAAAACAGCTTGCAAAAGGCAAAGGCTGCATTTTACCAGAGTAAGAACAAGTTACCTAATACAGACTGAGGAGAAAAAAGAATCCAGCCCTAAGGATTCCTAGCTTCAGCTAATAGTATGGAAGTTGAGGCATTCTGACAGCATTTCTCACAGGAAGAATCTTTTCAGAACTCTTCTATAAGCTATTTCCACTACATTTAAGGTCTGTACTTGGGAAGGACAAGCCCAGCACATCCTTCTATTAATTAAAAGCAAACATTCACACAAGGAATGTTATAACCTAAACATGAACTTTAATGGCTGTAAAATAGCTGGAAGCAAAAATAATTACTAGCAACTACAGAAGACATTGAGATATTTGTAATCCTTTTGCTTTTGAATACAATAACCCTTATGTAGTCATAATAAGCTCTTCAGTATAGGAAATGGTAATGGAAGATCTGTCTCCTGATACTACGGCTGTGCAAATAATTGATTTCTCAGCTGAACTGGAGGAAAAAAAAATCAATCCAAGATGAATTTAAATTGTCTCCTTTTTCTTGCACTAATGAAAGAAAAGGTGTCCTTTGGGGTACCTGTACCATCATCACAGTAACAGGACAGAGGATGCTGCTACCTCAACCTACAGCACACTGCACTGAAGCACACTTGTCCCTCACGGAGCACATGCTTGCTTCTCTTTCCTCTCCATAATCCCCTCTGTAATTCTGTGCCTGACAAACCAGGTCATGGGAGCACCAGGTCCCCACCCCTTCTCCTTGGGGAGGATGTAAAAACACCCCATCTCCGGTGAAAGATGCCTGAGTCAATACCTTCTCACTCTCCCTGTTAACACTTCCCCCTTGCATAAAGAATTACATGGGCAGCTGGAGGTGAGTGTCCTAATCACCAGTTTAGAGATACCCTAGGGAGCTACTTTGGAGAGTCATTTAATGACTTTTTAGTTTTTATGCAAAGTGGAACAGAGCTAAAAGAAAGGATAGAAAGAGCCACTTCTTCCTGAGACCAAAGATGGCTGGGGCAGTTCCATCCCAGCTTATCAAAACTGGAAGGTCTCTGCTGAAATCCCTGTCCAAATTCAGGCACAAAGCAGGTTTCTGTTTCCATTTCTGGCTCCCACAAGAGTAAGACTGAGCATTTCACCCTGCTCTAAATGACACATTGTTCCAACATGTGTTTTCAAATGTTAAATGTGAAGACAAACCAAGGCACAACGCCATGCCCATTGGTGAGGTTCCTGGCACCTTATTTCATGATTAACAGAAATGAGCCTAAAAGCCTACAGAGTTTAAAGTCTCTAATTTAAGATTGCTCTTGCTCTCCAATTGCATATGTTTTACTATATTTAAATGCAAATAATATTCAGTTCAGGTTTCTGACTGGCTGCTAAATACCTTCCAGTACTTTTATGGAATTTGTTTTCTCAAACTCAGATTATACAAACAGAATTGGAGACTATTAGTATACATTACATGCAAGTTAAATATGAGTACTAAAGAATTCGGGCCCAAACCATTTTAAGTTAAAACTGACATAAAACCATTACATTGCAAATAACATAATCAAACAATTACCAATGCTCACACTTTTATTACCCTGAAGCACTGCAAGGTTACTCCCAGTACATCCAGTACTTTCAGTTCTATGGTGCTGTAAGTAAAACCAAGTTTCATAATCTCCAATCACTTTACCAAATTCTATCATTCTGCACATTCTGCAGCTGTCAGGGCACTGTGGTTTTCTACCAGTTATGACCCTCATGGGAAAACACATCCAGTGGTTCCACAGGATCAAATCACAAATTTTTTGTTAGGACTTCTTCATGAAAGTGACAGTCAGCAATTATGTTACTGTGTATTTGCTACCTCAAATAAGATGGTGCCTTATTATTTTTTTCAGTGAAAGGGAGGATTCCCCTCATAAGGATATCTGAAACATTTTATTCCACTTCCTCACCATCCACACTGAATAATGGAGCAGCAGAAGGCACATATGAGCCTTTCCTGCAGAAATCCGGAATGAAAAACAACAATAACAACAACAAAAAGATCAAACACATAACTAAAGCATAAAAATGTGTAAGGGAGTCGATTTTCATATGACGGTGCCTTGATCATTTGAAAGATAATCGGACTATCCCTTAAAAAAAAAAAAGGCAGGCTTTTCAGCATTTTGCAGGGCATATATATTCATCTTCCGCTATTGCTCTGTTCCAAAAAAAAAAGCCATAATTATTTCTTTGTGTGATTTACCTTTTGAGATCATCTGCCCTAAACTCCTTCCTTATGGAGTTCCTCATCCAAATCTGTTTCCCCCTTTAACAAATCACCTTAACTAATCAGACTAGTGCCTTGTCCATCTCAGCACAGCCTTCCCAAAAGATCAAAACCAGGCTAGTTACATGGTCTTAGGATGACAAGCACATAGCTTGTCAAAGGAGCCTAAGTTCCCATGTGAAAGGACAGTTTAATCACTCTACAGGATCATTGCAAATTGCCTCAAGTTGCAGCAAAGTAGGGAATGGATTTGAGGGACTCATCTTACCTCAGACAGTAGTGAGATATTACAGCACAGCCTACGCTGGCCTTAGAAACAAAATGAGGTACAATAGGACAATTTGTCTGCCCCACCAGGTACCTGATGCTGTATTTCGTTAAGATGCAACAAACGAAAAGCTATTCCAACACCTGCAAAATGCAAGTCCTGACGTTTGGCTTACCGATTTATATGTTCATTACACTTGTTCAGAAAAAGGTTTTTCCCATATGGCTTATTGAAGAGCATCACATGTCACAGCGGTTTTGCTGGTAAAAATAAGTAAGTCACAATACAATTGGGCCAGCTGACACATTAAATAAAGAGATGACTATATAAATGCCAGAGTGCCCTATAATTCTCTTTCCTAGTAAATGGAGACAAAAAAGTGCTGTCTAGCTAGAGAACTCCTATTCAGAAAAATCTGTTAACACTGTGAAAGCCAAGTGTTCAAGCTACAAAATACAGAGCCAAAATGCAAGGGAAGAGCCATGGGAAGAGGATTTTAAAAATTAAAAGTATATCTATTCCTAAAGTATACACATCTCTCTTTAGGCCTACAATTAGAAATGCTTAGGACTTGCAGATATTGCTCACATAGCAAATCATGCAGGTAGTACCACAAAAAAGGAATCAAAGCAACACTGAGTTTCATTAAACAAACCAGCAAAGCAACATATTGTGCCACAGGAAGGACTTTCTAACAATGGTGCATAGCTTGCATAAACAGAAAATACTCAACACACTGCATTTGTGGGAAAAAAAATAAATCACATTTATGCAGCTCTGGGATGCCTCAAACTAGTGAGAGAGAGTTTTGTTGATTTCCCCATGTGATTCCTGCCAACACGCAAAGAGAACCAGCATTAGCTTCATCCGAGAGCTCAGACACTTCCAAAGTGTTACAGATATGAAAGGCATTTGGAGAAAGAGCTTAGCTTCCAAAACAACCAGAGAGCAGACTTTCATTTCTCAACTCACAGCCCCCTACTCACCCTCAATAAAAACAAAACAAAACAAAACCAAAAACTCTACAATCCAGCAGGCAGTCTGGGTTAAGTCCAGTGTCCTCAACTTCAAGCACTGACGTGTCCCTGGGATGGTAATGCATCCTAGGATCATCAAGCAAACCCTGAATGGAGATACCAACAAAACACAGGGTGGCAAAATCTCTTCATGATCAATTCTCACCAAAATCAAGGGAGCCTTGGTAAGCTGTTTAGAAGGAACTGGATACGGAATCACAGAATCACAGAATTGTAGGGATTGGAAGGGACCTCAAGAGATCATCAGGTCCAAGCCCCCTGCCAATACAGGTTCCTAGAGCAGGTTGGCCAGGTAGGCATCCAGACGGACCTTGAATATTTCCAGAGTAGGTGACCCCACAACCTCCCTGGGCAGTCTGTTCCAGTGCTCCATCACAAGGAGAGTCCTGCTGAGAAAAAAAAAAAAAAAAAAAAAAAAAAAAAGAAAGGTAGTGGAAATAGTTTGGACTGAGAAAGGGCTGTGAATACAATGAACAGAGAGGGTAGAGAACAACCCCTTTGGGTTACAAGGTGAAAGTGGGACTTAAAACAGTTAAAATAGGCACAAGAATTTTGGAAGCTTTACAGAATCACACTTGGAAGCACACTGATGTTCCCCCTGTGGTGCTACCAGCCAGGTGAAGACTGATGCAGAGACTCAGCAAACAAGCAGCTCCTTTCCTGGAGCTCTCATGGAGGGAAGCCTGCACTGCACCTCGGCCATGGCACAAAACATCCACCTGTGGGCAGGTTTCATCTCCAGGCAATGGGTCCAGTCCACAGGCAGGCTCCATGTCGGCACCCATCCGCATGTATCGTGATTTACCCAACAGCTTCTCAATTAAACACTGTATGTGGAAGTTGTGCACTGTCAGGTTTCTGAACCCAGTAGGGCCCGTCCGTCTGCAAACGTGACGTCCTGCCAGGGCACAGCAGCTTCCAGTGCCATGCAGACCCTGCTGGGGGCTGCGAGGTGAGCCAGGGTGAAGGCTGAGCCTCTCGAAGCTGGCAAACAAAAGACAAGGGAAAGGGTAATAACTGTGATGAAGGAATGTGAATTATTCATTAAAAAATAATGCAAGCCATCAGGGGCTAGAAGACAGAAAGTTTGTGGGTTTTTTTGTTGTGTTTTATTTTTTTCTTAGGATGGATAGCTGTTTAGCTCCACTTTCTTGGAATCTCATTCATACCATTCACAAGATGACAATTTTACATTCAACAGGTCCCCTGATGGCATGTATTAATTTATTATAGAGGCAAAAGGAAGGGAATATTTTTGTGTATCACGCTAGTAAAACACACAAACTACTCCCTCAAGGCACATATATGCACACATTAAAACATTAGCAATGGCACTAGAGTTAATAAGAGCTATGACATACAACACATCCATTCACAGTATACTTCCCAGCAACCCAAAGGCAACACTTGGCACTCACATTACTCTTAAGACATGAAACTGCACAGCTCAAAAGTAAACAGGGAAAAATCAAATTATTGGATGCCTGGCACATGTTCTTAAAACACAAAAGTGAACAATAAGACCTTGTCCAGCTAAGCATCCTTTCAGAAGGAAAAGGTTTCATGTAAGAAGGACTGTATCTGCTACTGTATTCATCAAGGCATTCCTTATTTTAGTCAACAAGGACGAAATTATATAAGCACGGCACAGAGTACTGTAAATGTAGATGGATTTAGCTGAGGCAGAAGTCTGTCTGAAAACTGGTTCTAATTTTTTTCAAAAGCATATTATTACACTCCTCTTTGTTACTTCAAATTAAATTCATTTCTCTTTATATTTAACCTAATGTAAATAAATTATCTATTATTGTCTGTGCTCCGTCCCCCTTCTTTTCTTCTTGTGCCCCACAGAACAATAATGAAAACCTAATGTTGGCAAAGTTGAAGATAGCAGAGCACTTGGAACTACTCTCTGACACAGAGGCTGACACATTGAGGCTACCAATTGCTAACTGTTATTGGATAGTACTGTGTTTCATAAAACACCAAAATGAATTACTGTATTATCAATATAACAAGTAAATAAATGAAATAAACTTTTTAATTAAAAACAAGTTAAGACTAAGCCATGAATGACAGTAAATGCAAAGCATTAGAATATTTGGACTTTTATTTTTCCCAGTTCTACGGTAGTTGGTAAATCAGAGAATTCCTTCACTGTCTTGATATAATTCAGGTAGTTTGCAGCTTTCAAAACAGGATGAAAAGTGTGAAAAGATATTTACTGTCACAACTCTTTACAGAGAAGAAATACAGCATTGGCACAAGCCAATACACAACAAAGAAGGTTGATCCCTCCAGATACACTTTTTGAGTTTTTCTTTCCGTATTTCATCTGAATCTTAATCTTTTGTTTGTTTGGTTGGTTGGTTGGTTTTTTGTTTGTTTTCCCCCAGAAACTTCACCTCCTTCAGTTTAAAACAGTGCAGATGGCTATTGCTAAGAGAGACTTGGGCCAAAAAGCACAGCAAATACAGAACAAAGATGGAAGAAGATCCTCTCAGACACACAACCTGAAAATCTGTGAAACATCACCCTTTCAGTCCCACTGGAATTTAAAAGCATTTCATTTTCATCTAACATGCATATTAAAGAATATATTTTTCCTTGAAGCAAGTAGTTTATCTGTTTTTATTGCCGTTGGTTTTTTTCTGTGATATCATTATACCAAGGCAAATAGGAAGTGATACACCCAATAAATTTTAGTTTGGCATAGAATGATGAAAAACAAACAAACAAACAAACAAAAACATTTTCATGTAATCTGGGAAATAAACTTCTATCTGCTCCCTATCCCTATCAGTTGGGTTTCCACTACGACTTGAAATAGTTGGAAGAGAAGTGATCAGTTTACTTGTATGAAGTTTTATTCAAGTTTTATCTTCTCAATCCATAGACTGAGTTCCATGGTCTTATATGTAACCTTCATATAGTTGCAAAAATGAATTCTGTATATTGATTGTCTTTTGCTTACATGGTATAGAATTATTTGAGATACAGTGCTAGAAAGAATATGCAAGAATTGTATCTTTTGAAATTAATTTCAGATGGTGATTTGTTGTAGTATCAAAGTGAAAGAAAAGACTAATTCATAGATGCAACATGTTTAGGATGACAACATTTTACATATAGAAAACACAGTAAAGAAGATGTGGCAAGAATTACACTTAGCAATTGGGATATCACATTTTTTCGAACTTAATTATAGAACTGGCTTGCAAAGGAAAATATCTTCCAGTAAACACTCTCAAACTCTTTTTGATTGCCCAGAAAACCCTTTGTCTAACTACTGAAATACAGATATGTTATAAAGGTTATAGCATACCAGTGCTGAAAGGCTGAAATGTAAATTTGTTGTAGAAATGTTTTCTGTGGTTCTTCTGGTAAAACGCATCCATATTACCAGAACAGAAATCTGAACCTTGCTTCCTGTTGCTTGTGTTTTTATTGTCTGAATGTGAGAAAAGTTTATTTGGTTGTTTTCGGTTGTGTTTTTTGGTGTTAAAGAAAGATGCAGGACAATATTTCTTCCCTTAGCAAAGTTTAAAATTTGCTGTCCTCAATCCAAAAAGTAATTATCATTTATTTATAAATGAGAAGGTACTTCAGGTTCAAATAATTAACAATTTTTTGCTGTGATAAGGACATCTGGAGGAATGCTTGAGAAATGTGTGACTTTTGCAGGCCCCTTCCAATCTCAATCACTGTGTGAAATCTCTCCCTCTCTCTCCACAGTTTATCTGAACAATTTAAAATCAGAAAATTGGGCCTAACTTTCCTTCACTCTTCAGCCCCAAAATAAGTGCCAAATAAAAGCCCCCCAAAAAAGCCCCAAATAAATGAGAGAGCAAAACTCAAGAATATCTAGAGACTTTATGTATTCTTCACCTCTCTTGCGAGTAGTAAGTCCATTAAGAAGTGATTAAAAAACAAAAACACATACACACAAAATAAATAAATAAATAAATGAATAAAAACATGACTAGATGAATATAATGGAAGGTATTAATATGCATGTGTTAGCTATGTTCAGGCGCTCAGTCCTAACCAGTGGTGGCCCTAAAATCAGTACTGTCTCCAGTGCTGACCATTATTTTACTGCTTTGAGATTAAAATGTAAAATCTTCCAAAGAAAATAACCTTTTCACTGTTGAGTTGCCTTTCCTTTCTTCCTTCTTTTCACTGAGGCTTTTTCTGAACAACCATTCAGCCATACAGAATATCACTACTTTCTTGACTGCTCTGCCTTCCAGACTTACCATTTTTTTAATACTAACTATATATATGTGCTTGTAAAAGGGCAAATACTTCTAATGATGACATGCTTGACGCACCAAATCACCTTTCTTCAAAACAGTGCAAGGGCCCTACAAATGACAGGTTTTGCAGGTAGTCGTGAATAAATGAACCAAAGCAAAACATCTGGAGCTATTCTTGCTCTTCAAATTTAGTACAAGTGGACTCACCAAAGCAATTGACTGACCAGAAAAGATTTTTGTTGAATTTTAAAATAAGAGAGTTGGCAGCAGAGGAGGACCCTGTGCCTAAATTTGAGATACAGAAAACTCCTAGACTTTTATTAGTAAAAATGTTCCTCTGTTGTTTGTGAAATTTATTTTGCTGCATGAAAAATACATTTCTCACATTGACCTACACCAGCTTCATGAACAATGCATTTTTAAAAGCGTTATTGTATATAAGACAATGCAAGAGGGAAGAATAATTGAAACCAATGTAAGATTGCAAATTTTGTTCAGGAAGCTGGCTGCCTCTAGGCTTAGTATTTGGCATTGACTAAAAGAACACCTATTTAACCATAAAATAAAACTCCTTAGAAACATATACTACTGATGCATGGTTTACATAAACCAGTGATTTTTTAAATTTAAAATTGAACTGGTAATTTTGGTGACTTAGCTTTGCAGCTATACTGATTTAATGTAAAATCCTTGTAGGGAATCATATTTCTCAACTGCAATAATAAAATATCAGAAATGAAACTGGAGACCATGGCAGAGAAATTAAGAAACTAGGTAAATAAAACAATTATAAGAAATAGCAAAAAGAACTATAGCACCTGTCATCCCAGAATTCCTTAGCATTGCACCAACATAATATTACTTGCCACACAGCTGTATGTTTTTCAGCTGTCTTCAGTGGAAAACATCATTATACAGCTGGATAGTTAAAAGCTACCTCAATGCATCTTTGTATATATAACTGTATGTCTGAATATATGCACACAGGTAGGTGTGTAGGTCCTTAGGGTTGTTTGATCCGCCATCTGGATACTGTCATATTTGCTTTGGTTGACATTTCACTACCAATGAAGTAAACCTGGTGACATTTATTTCAATATTGCTCTGAACTGAAATTTTAAATTCTAGTATTTTCATCACATGTGATTGAATTTCCATTCTCTTTGCAGAAGCCACAAAAACAAAAAGATCAGATGTAGCTACAAACAAAAGAAGAATCTTATCATAGAATTCTTATTGTGTATGAAACTCACCCAAGTTTGGCAATTTTGCAGTTTTGCTCTTTCTATCTTCATTCATATCACTACCTTTTTAGCTAAAGGTCCCAGACTCAGATGCGAGTGCCACAAAACATTGTTTTTAAAACCACTGGTAAACTTTTCAAAGCAAATTAAAAAAAAATAAAAATCTGTAAAAATATGACTTAAATATTTGTCAGAGAAAGGTAGTTCTTTGGATTGACTTTTCCTCTGCTGTTAAATTAATAAACTTTCATGGACTAAGGAAGCATTAAATATTACAGCGTGTTTCATTCCTAAATCTTAATGCTCTTTAAAATCACAGTTTAAAAATTCAATCCATAAGCCTGTCTTTACAGTTTGATTTCCAGAATAAGATTCCCCAATAACAATTAATCACTGACAAACTTCTTTCATTTTAAAGCTGTTTAATAAATCTAAATTTCAGTGTACAATTGTACACTTCACACCTTCATATAGACATATATGTATGCATACAGAGACATATATATGCATACATACATAAGCAAAGAGAGTAAAAAATTATATAAATTATCTTTTCTTGCTTCATCTTGATTTGCCATTTATATACACCAGTTCAGATTCACACCTATACATTGGTATAACTAAAATCCCTTTCAGGTAACAGCTAAATTTCATGCTTTAAATACAGAGAGGTCAAGTTAGCCATAGGTACAAAGGACCTAGAAATGAAATGTATTAAAGAGATGGGATATCCAAGGAGGAAACATTTTTTAGCTTACGCTTTAGGGGCTCCAAAGTTAGTCACTGAATTCCTTCCACTTACTTACTGCTGCCTAACTTCCACATCATCTCTGGATGTGTCCAAAGCACAAGACCAGAGAATTCACTACGGCACCCCAGATACTTTAAGGTCCAGTCCTTTAAGGTTTCCACAGATCATTGTACTCCATTTGCTTCTGAATATACGTTCTTTGAATATTCTGCTCTTCTTTGTCCCCATTTTCTGTGGGCTAAATTTTCACTTTCAGATCCTTCCTAAGCTCCCAGTTCCCAGTTCTATAATCTTTCTCTTCAACAAAAAGTACTCCTTTTCCCTTGTGTTCTTGTGACAACCATGGACACTGTTTTTCTGGTTGACAGCTACAAAATTTGTAACACTTTGATATAGCCCTTGCGATTTTTGATTTTGTCATTTTCGTCATCTCTGTTGCAAGATAATGTGCTTAGGACAATCCTGAGATGATTTATACTTGACCTTCTCTTGTCTTCTCACATACTTTTCTACTTCTCACATAGAAATGTCACTTCTTCAAGCTCTTCTACTCACAAAGAAATGTGCTGCGTACCCAGGATTATTTCTGAATATTCTTCTCCAAGAACATAAAACTGAACAGTTACAATACTGACTAGAAAAGATATGAAAGAGAATCTGCTGCATCTCCAAGTGCGGCAGCACTGTTTGCACCCTGTCTCCTCCTCAGTGGAAAAGAGATACGTTGGCTAGAACAAGAACTAAGAATGACTGGGGTTTCTACTTACCAGCAAAGTCTAGAGTGTTTATTTATGCTGTGTATTTTTGTATCTACTTCAATTATCCTTAGCTCAAAATTATAGTTGATAGCACTTTGTATACACAAAATGTTTCTGAGTATCTTTAACACCCGTTTTTTCTGGACTCTTTAAACAGAATTGGTTTTTCTTGTTAGTTTACTTTGGAAGAAAGCAGTTGAGGGGTAGTCAGTTATGTTACATCACATATTTCTTCTCTGGGTTGTATGCACAATGCTGTAGACAAATGGTGAA
The DNA here is from genome assembly GCF_964034855.1 of Anser brachyrhynchus. NCBI lineage: Eukaryota > Metazoa > Chordata > Aves > Anseriformes > Anatidae > Anser > Anser brachyrhynchus. The sequence continues at coordinate 60,225,937 of NC_137697.1, forward strand.
ATAACAGTGAACATCCATAAACATTTTAAATACCGTTTCTTTCTTGTGATTTTGATCGTGTTCTCTTATCTTTCCTTCCTTCTAGAAACTTCAGTTATTTCCCATCCTTTCAGCTTTTCAAAAGGAACTTTTAAAAATCTCCCCTTTTCAAGTCTGAAGCAAAACAATTTGAAATAATGGCAAATGCAGTGAATTGGACAGAAAAGTTTTCCTCAGTCTGTGATAACTGGATGAGGTAGCAATAAGAAGATACTCTGTGAAAAACCTCTTCTCATCTTCTCTTCTTCCCTGACCACTCCAAAACTCAGAAGGAATCCAGACCTTCCCATAAACACAAAACAGTGGAGGAGGAGACGGTATGTAGTTCAACAAGCCAGTGACTCTTTGGATGGAAAATAAATGAAAGGGCACACAGGATCAGCTGGTGACAACCTACAAGTCAGACAAGGAAAGCAAAAGAGTGAAGACCTGTAAAAACACATCCTTTCTCTAAAAATCAGTTTGCTAAACAAATCTTTTAATCATGTGAGTGTTATGTTCGGCCATTTAAAACACACATAAAACACCCTGAGAAGTCATCTCAATCATTTTTCTGTGTGACCCAGGCTTAGATCACTTCAGAGGGAGTAAGTAGCAGCAACATGCATAATTGAAAAGAATCAAAGAGAAAAGGAGGATATGTAGAGGCTCATACTTTTGGGTACCAAAAGACGTATGCAGAGATCACTGATATTTTGCAAATGTGGTTTAATCCCAGGCCAAATCAGATTGCCAGCACATGGTCCATATTAGCTTTACCTCACATTTACCCATTCTTTCAGTTTCTATTCATTTCAGACTGCTCTTTACGAAAGACAAACCAGCTGGCTTGTTCTTCCCTTTGATTCTAACTGTCACAAGCATAATTTGCACATTTACCAGGCCATCTGAACTGTACCTGTACTTGTTACACCCTCATAATCACCTATTTCCTTTTTCTATAACGGCTTACAGACTAAAGGCCTAGTATGTCTTTATCTTTCTTGACAGCTCTTTCCTGGCTGAAATTTGAGTTTTCTCCTGTTTTCTGAAATGTACAAGTAGGAGAGGGTTCTTCCTCCCCGCCCCCTCCCCTCCCTCCCCCCCCCCCCCCCCCCCCCTTTAGTGATTTCTTTTGCTCACCTCCTGACATGCAGCTCATTAGCCTGCAGTGTACAACCAATTTCTGCATTGGCTGGCTTTCACATAAGGAAATGGTTAGCTACTCTCAAAGAGCAGATACTCTTCATTCCCTGCCATTTGTAAAATCTTAACCTTATTCACTGTCACACAGTTGTTCAAGAGATTCTCATAAGATTTAGACTCATTCTCAGTGATGCTCAACTACGAGAGTTAAGCTAATATTAGCATAATTAATAATGGTTCACATTTTCTGTCTGCTGTGATATTTTTGAACCCATTTTCATATTTAAAGTTAGGCACATGCTGTATATGAAAATGTAAATGCTTAAGCACACTGCATTCTTCTTGCCAAGCTGAACCCCATATTTCAAAGCCATAGAATTATAGAATGGCTTGGGTTGGAAGGGACCTTAAAGATGACCTAACTACAACCCTCCTGCCACAGACAGGGATGTCATCCCATGTCTATGGGATGATAGAAAAAACTTGTAAAGAACTGCAGTCTGGAATGTCTAAGTTGACACATCCCATGAAATGGTATGTTTAGCCTGGTAAATACTTTTAGACAATATTTCCCTGATATTAGGTTTGTCCATTCTGCTGTAGGTATTTACGGTAAATACAAAACCCCAATTTAGGCAACATTTAAGCAGTGGATACCAGTACACTCAGAATTAGAAAGACAAACTTGAAACAAAATTTTCAAGAGAGAAGATAGGTTAACTGTCTGATAATAAGGTTAAAATCAGTAAACAAAAATATTATGGCCTTTTAGAGTTTTTGCAATGATAAATTTTTACTTTTTTTCCCCCAGTTTGATGACAGGCATATTCACAGAAAGGTCCTCCTTTAACAGAAATTTGATATTCCTGATATTCCCATTACTTATACACTCTCAGATTCATTGATATAAATGTTTTCCAAACACGTACATGTTTGTGAGTAAAACTTCTAGTTCCTTAAATTGATGGAGGGGAAAAGAATGCTAACGTTTACTGCAATTACTGAATAACCCAGGTAAAATCCCAGAGAGCTGATGATTTACAAGTCAATGCTTATAAGACATACATGCAAACTTAAGTAGATACGCCTGAGGAGACTATAATATTGCTAACTACTCCCTGTTGCTGTTAATGTTGCTTCACTATGCATTCATAAAGGTGCAACTTCTAGCTACATATCTCAGCAGAATTATTGCTACCACTGCAGGTTGTTAAAGCAGAGTTAGCTGTAGACATGAAGCTGTACCAAATGTATGTTATTTGTGAAATATATGAATGAACTTCACTTACATCTTTTGCTACAAGATGCTGGCATGTTTGTTTGTTTGTTTTTGTTTTCTCCTCCTCCATTTTTAACCTTTATCACTTGGAAAAGAAAAGAACATAATGAACATTGACATACTCTTTGAGCCTTTTTGTCTTCTGCTCCAAAACTGTAATTTAACTATAGAACCAAGTAGCTTCACCATGGTCAGGAAATCACTTACAGATCCTCTCACAACGCCTACAGGGTTACTTCTGAGTAGGAAACATAAAAATATCTCAATACACAGAGCTTATGCTCCTGGTAAAGTGAAATACAATACCAATAGTGACACATACAGTTGCCCCACCCCCTCCCAACACCCATTCCCAGCTGACCAGGATCCCAAAACTAAGAGTTTTTCAATTCACAAGTATGCCCTCCAGTCTTTTATCACATCGTCCATTTAGAAGTACAGAAATACATTTTGAATCCCTTTAATATGCAATATACTTATAGAAAATATGTCCTGATAATGTTATCTAAACATTTAAGAGAAAGTGTTTTAAACTTTGACAATCCACTTTGCCCCTTACTAGAATGTTTTCTTTCCTCTAAGAGGTCTAATCAGTTTTGCTGGAACATGTTTGATAAATATGTTTTCCCTTCAACATTTCTTTTAAACTAAACATTAATATATATTTTTTTTCTCTTTTCCCTTACTATTAATGAGCTCATCTACTCATGCTTGGTGATTAAGACTCCATATGTGACATATCTGCAAGGGAAAAGAAAGCTAGTAAGAACATTTCAGAATTAACATGTTAACTAACATATTTACAGGATCTAAGCTGTAGAAAGGAAGAGATAAAACAAAAGATAAAGCATTAAATATACATTTTGAAAGGGTCTAAGAACACTAAAAATCTCATTAAAGCAGCAAACAATTCTGCCTGGTGTTGTGTCACTGAGTAGTAACTCATTGCACGAACAGTTACTGGAAACAAAATTTAATTTAAAATGAACAAAAACAAAAACAACAAACACCACCACCAAGAAAAACACAAACACATAAAAAGTAAGAACCTATTTATCTCCATTTTAGTAGCTACAGTTCACACACACTTTGCAATACCTGTAACTAATACCAGAGATGCATTATGCATCAACATAAAACATGACGTAAAAAATATTTTATCTTTCAAATTCCACTCTTTAGACATTTTCCATCTCACCCACCTCGAACAACGATGTTATACAGTACTGTTCCCTGGTAGCTGCAACACCTCTAAAACTCAGCAAAATGTCTTTCTCCACATACCAAATTTCTAATTTACTCATGTACAACAGTCCTAAAGAACTCATTTCTGGCCATTTCACCTACTGAAAATGCTTCCTATGCCATTTAAAATGCATTAATCCTAGAAATACTGGATGCTTAGTCATTGCACCTATCTGTATGTCTCTACTTCTGATTCATCATGAAATAAACATTTGTTTTCCTAAATGTTGTTTACAAGCTTGCCCTTACAAAGACATAACACACAAACCAGGAAAAAAAAAAAAAAGACTCAAAAACCACAAATCATGTACTGAACATTGAACACTACCAGTCTGATGAATCTTAAAATCACCCAATGTTTTCTATTGTTGTATACACAGATGAGGGCATCTTAATGTAACCAAAGACAGTAAAATACAACACATTATGCAAATGCAATAACAAATGTAAAATGATAAATTAGAAAGCAACTATTCAATTATTAGTGTGACTAATTCCTGTAGATGGTGCCACAGCAAATGAACCTGAACTTGTCCTGGTTGACTGTAGTGTTCTGTTGAAACATTTCCATTTGGTTTGTTTGCTGCTTATGTAGATCGCTGAAGTAGATAGCATCTGTTTAATGAGCTCCCACTTCATTACAGAGCTGCACTACTCACTGAGTCATTCTCTTTAAGCATGCAGGCTGCGTAATCTGGTGTTCTTTTAAAGCAAATACTAATTTATGATTACCTGTTACATTAGGCCTCTGAAAATTGTACTCACACTGGCTTGCATGAGCAGAATGCTAATGACCTGATTATGGACTGTAGTGATGTTTCATGCTCACAGTCTGTGAACATAAATTCCCATCTCAAGCATGTTGGCTGAACAATGCATGCAGCTTAGAAACGAAAAAGAATAAAATACATTTGCTTGAAAAACATGCAAATTATGGTCTCAATAGCCATCAAATATAGAAATGCAGGAGATAATCAGAAACAATTCAGTGATACTATGTTGCCTATACTGACAGTTGAATGACAACAGGATTATTCATTCAAGTGTTATGATTATTATGTAATTGATATCTTAGTGATAGTTAATCAGCTACTCTACAGCTTCCTCATGAGGGGGAATGGAGAGGCAGGTGCCAATCTATTCTCTTTAGTGACCAGCAATAGGACCCAAGAGAATGGTGTCAAGCTGCGACAGTGGCGGTTCAGGCTGGACATCAGGAAGAGGTTCTTCCCTGAGAGGGTTGTGGCGCACTGGAACAGGTTCCCCAGGGATGTAGTCACGGCACCAAACCTGTTGGAGTTTAAGAAGCATTTGGACTGTGCTCTTAGTCATATAGTCTGATTTTTTGTGTAGACCTGTGTGAAGCCAGGAGTTGGACTTGATGATCCTTGTGGGTCCCTTCCAACTCGGGATATTCTATGATTCTGTGGTTGGCAAATGTTGACACAGAAAATGAGAGCAAAATTTTTGTCTGTGATGTATGGAACTCTCTAGGAAAAGGGAAAAGCATACCCATGGTTCAGGGCACAGTTGACTGAGATGAATCTTTCTAGTTGAGGATAAACTTTCTTTTGGATAGTTAGAAACACCTTCAATCAATGGCTCTTTACTCTTGTATAGACACAGCAGCTTTCATAAACCACGCATAACGTGTTTATTTTGTGACCACATAAATTTGTGTAGACACAGAAAAGCAAAACACCTCAGTATGTAATGTAAGCCTCTCAGTATATAACATCAACTTTTCTCATCTCTCATTACTGTACCCTGCTGCAAAAAGATTAAATTAATGACATCACCCAGTTTAGGACATTTTTTTCCTGCTAGAGAGTTTTTAAACACCCACAAGAGATTATGAATCTATCAGGTATATATCCTTCAGCCATATTTGCCACCTCCGTTAATACTGAAAGGAACCATCAAACAGCGGGAAAAAGAGGGGGGGAAAATAATCTCTGCTCCTGGCAAAACAATGTTATTTGGTAATTAAGATTCTGCTTATGCAAGACTGCAATTGCCCTCAATTCCCTCTACAGGAACCTTTGCAGGTCTCCTGTGCTCAGCAACACTATTTTGTACATTATCCATATTCCTCACACGTCAAGTAATAAGATGTCCTTTTCCTTATGAAGGAAAAGAAGTAAATTAATGCAATAGAGGGACCATTTACAAAACAAATTGTGATAAACAGTTTGTTAAAATAAATAATGTAAAAACATAACTAAAAAAGCAGAGAAGTTCTTCAAGGAAGCTGCAGCCTCAGTGCAAAGTTACAAATATACTGAGTAAATATTCCCAGTCTGACAGGGGACAAAGAAATGAGGCGTTAAACCTCTTGACTTGCAGACTTGGAATACTGCTCATTTTACTTTAAGTATATGAGATATCTGAAGGGACTGCCTAAATACCTGAAATGCAACATAAACTCAACCAGCCATAGTGTTTGACATTAATAATTGGGATCAACTTTTTGCAGGACAATTTCAAAACAATTTAAAATATACCAATAGCTCGAGAATAAGATGTTGAAGCAAAGTAGAAACAAAAAACCAAACTGAGCAGAGTCAGAGATCAGAATACAACTACCTTTAAAATAAAATAAAATAAAAATAAAAATAAAATAAAATAAAATAAAATAACATAAAATAAAACAAAATAAAATAAAATAAAATAAAATAAAATAAAATAAAATATTCACTGCCCTAGCTATTTTGTATTAAAAAGAAAAGTGGAATGGTACATTTGATGGCAGATTGTAACTCTGATTTTTATTTCAAATTATTTTTTAAAATTACTTACAATTTTAGTGTATATAAAATGAAAAAAAATCAAGAAATACATAAGTGATATATTGTGCTGCTTTAAAAACAAATTTTAGTGTGAAATATTTTTTCTCTGTATTGTCAATGTGTAGAGTGTGAGAGATTAAAATACTGCTGTTAAATACATAAAATCAGATGTTTCAACTAGCAAAAAACAGTGTGTTTTATGTAGTCAACCCTTTTTTGAGTTAAAAAACATTACAATCAATTACTTTGGCATAAAAATGTTGACAGAAGTCTCATTTTTAATACAAACCTTTGTATTCAACATTTTTCAACTCTCTGAGGTCAAAGGACAGTGATATCAGGCATGAGCACCTCCATGGTAATATTTCTAGTTATACTGTCAGACAGATTACTGGTAAATGAAATAAATAAACAAATAAAACAAGCCTGCTTGGTATTTAATTTGCTCTTTCATCTCGCCAAAGAAAAGCCATCATTTGGGCATGCAAGAGAAGGGATTATACATACACTAGCTGCCTGTATTTGCAAAAGAACACTGTATTTTTTTGATTATATTTTAAGAGTTATCAGTGACCAGGTAGAAGACAAGTGTACCGATAAACTTTGGTTATCAGACCTGCACAGCATTTTATGAACTGCAGCACAAACCTTCACTTGAAGATCACTACTAGAAAGATTACCTTTGTGACATTATTTATTGGAAGCACATATAATCACGAAATAAAACCTATCAAAATCTCCCAAGAAGTTTCTAATTATCCCAAGTATATGCTCCAACAAAGATAAAAAAGTGTCCCCAAAGTTTTCAATAGCTTCTCTCTGGAAAACACTCAGCAATTTAATAAAACAACTTATTGCTGCTCTGCTGTATCTCATAGTGACACCAAATCTGTTCTCAGTTCATGGTCTTCTATTTAAAAAGAATGATTATTTAAGCATGATCTACTCCTTAAAAAAAGAATATCACACACAACAAAATAAATAAATAAATAAATAAATAAACAAACAAAATGAGGTTCCCATGGCTTTGAATTGCATTTCTCTCACAACAGGATTAAAGTGGTAGCATCTTTCAGCTCAGATCAGCTTTTTGGAACCTTAAAGCTACAGTGCACAAAATAAAATCACTATGTTACATAGCTCCACAGCCCTCACCCACCAGGGCTGCAGTATCTTTTGATTCTCAACAGGCCTGCCACACATAGGAGATTTTTGACCCCCTTAAAGCCATAAAACAAGGTCAGCTGTGAGCTTTAGATTGTTAGACAAAGCACACAGCTTTTAGGACTCGCAATGCCATCAGGAGTTTTTGCCTCTCCTTGCTCCTGCTCTCCCACAGCTTTGTGCAATAATGATGATGCTTTGATTAGAAAGCCTCCCAACGCAAAATGGAAGCACAGTAGTCAGCAAAGCAGCATTTGCTATTTTCATACCAGCTATGCAGACATGCTGAAATAATGATCCTGGCAACACGTTAGAAAAACACTAGAAACACTTTAGTAAGCAAATAATTTAATTACAGCCTTCTCCAAGGCAGTTTATATTGCATGACCCCCGACCTTTTATATTGCTGTACCTAAACTCAGCGTGGGATTCACACTTCCCATTCCTGTCACAGGATCTCTCCATCTTGTACCATTTAATATAGTGTGCTCCAGGTGTTCTGTGGTGAATGAATAGTTATATTACTACCTGTCAGACACAATCACACTCTATTCATCATTCGCGGCTGGCTGCGTGAAGCCCTGCTTCCAGCAGGCTCCCTCTCTATTTCCTTGTTCAAACGTCTGCAGTGCTTTCGGCCCATCTGTCAAGCCTGTCATTTAGAGGGAAAACAGTATCAGCGCTTTAAATATATGGAGTTCTCTATTGAAACAGTGCTGTGATTGAACTGTCAGCATTCTCAGTATCACAGACAGTAATTCATGACTGGTCAGAGCTCCATTTAGGTTGCTATTACTACGTTGACCTTGCTGGGTCACGCTGAGAGTTTTTTCCCCTTTGCAGTTAGGTCTATAAATAGTGCAATTAACCTTTCAAGAATTACAAAATGTTCTGAGTTCCCCTCCTCCACAAATTCACTCACTGTTTGTGACATCTGTAATAATCAAGGAAAAAAAAAATCACCAGGAAAGAGCATTTCTCTCTCCCGAAGTATATGCCTTACATCAGTGAAAAACTAACACCCCTAGTCCTGCAACTCTCCCTTGGGCAGAGCTTCCATTGAGGCAAGGCTCCTGATTATAGCAATTTCCACTTTTCTGGATTCAAGCCTGATTTCTCAAAATACTCCAAAATAAATCACCTCTGAACTGTTAAGCCCCTCTGCTGATGCTACAGAACTACCTTGTGTTGCATTCACTGGATAAAAATTTGGATGTCAAACAAAAATCTGAAATAAAGCATTTCTGAAAAAGTAATTTCATACACACACTCGAAGTAATATGTGCTCCTAGTCTTTTTGCAAATGCACCCTTTATCTTAAGAAAATCATGGAACAGAGTATCTCTTTGTGGATCAGAACTTACGTGTCTCCTTTTGGTACAAATGCCAATGAGGAAAAAAGGTTTAGGCATTTTGGACAATCACAAGAGTACTCCATCTGGTAAATGCTAATCTCTGTCTAATTTATGTCACCTATTAACTGATATCTTTCTAGAGCTCAAAGTAGTTGAAGTAGCTTGGCTTTCACTTGCATCTTTCTGAAAAACCAGTGACAGTAAGCTTACTGGTCAGTACATCAGTTTCTCTGTTCTTGCCCCTAGCACTGAATTACTAAACAGCTTACATTGGTGCCATATGTAAGCGTGGGTCTAAATCCGTGTTTGCATCCTCACCCACAGCCTTTTTCAGCAGTTAGGGTCATGATCCTGGGACTCGCTCTTCTCCACACAGCATCTCAGAATCCCTCTAGCTGGGGACAGGAGGAAGCAGCAAAATGGGGCAAGATAGACTGAGCACCTGTGAGGCATAAAAAGGTTAAGAGAGAGATCAGTGAGGTTAGCTCGAGTAACCAGGGGAGCAGAGAAGTGGGGAGAAAAAAGATGAGTACCACAGCTGTCTTCTTCAAGCTAAGACCAAGTCCTACTTTGAACAAAGAGTGATGTCTCAGTGGGCTTGCTGGGTTAAAGCTTAGGTCTCTGGCCTTGATTACATTTTCAGACGTAGACATGGTGTTGTCACTGTACTTCTCTTGTGAGGTGTCTGGACTTCTATGATTGCAGCCAAATATACACAACCAAGCTAGCTGAACCTAGGTAATTACTGACATAATTCACACTATGAATTAGTTATCAGTATTCATACTATGTAAATACATATTCAGTGAATCATACACAACACTTCAGTGATAATTTGGGGTGGGGGGATGGGGGAAGGGATGAAAACACTCAGTGAAGTTGTGCTCACCAACATTAATGCGCACAGCTTTAAAAATCCAGATAATACATATACATATTTTCTCAATATCAGCTAAGCTGTATCATTCATTGGAAAGGGCCTCTATCTCCTCACCCCCAAATATATATTATATGGAAGCAAAGACCATAGTGCTTCAAATGCACAAGAAACACCAGTGGTGGTGGAAGACTTACACAAGGCAAAACTATTTAGTGTACACTTCTGGAAAGACACCAGAGAAAAAAGCAAAAATGTCTTTTCAAGGCAATATTATCTTCTTATTACAGACACAGAGTGAAATTAATTATGTAGTTTCAGCCAGTCTGAATATTTTGGACTCTGAAAGAAAGGTACAGAGAATAAATCACTCCGTGTTGTTAGTGGTTTCCTGAATGTCTCCATTTTAGTCTTCTCCACCATGAAAGCAAATGTCACAGCTTATTATGGATATCGAATAAGCATAATTAAGAAATAATTTCATCTAGTTTCTCCTTTCTTTGAGAGAGTCATAAAACAGAGAGACACATAACAGTGCCCTTGTTGTTGGTTTTAGCATTTTTAATGAATACTTCAGTATCTGTCTACCCTCAATCTGAAGGCAAAAGCTTTCACTTATTATAGAAGCAGTAAAAGTGTAAGTCTCATCTCATTAAGTGTCATATTACAAGTCTGTATGCCACACCATTCAAGTTTCACTGAGCATTCAGAATTGCTTAATTATACAGTAAAAACAGTCTGCTGAGACTTTCCCTTTCAGATTAATATCGTGGCATAAGGACAGAGGTCATCTTCACGACTCAGTCTTGCTTGGCAGTGCACTAACTCAAAATGACAGAAGCCTTTTGATAGTAATAAAATAATAATAATAATAATAATAAAAACACAACATAACGAGAGTATGAAAAATAAAATGTTTACATCTAAGGATAAGAGCCACTTTTGATTTTGCAGACTAACAATTCTTTCCCTCCTCCCCATTCTTTCTGCTTTGGTGTTAAATGGCACAGTACGTTCCTTATAAATTATACCACCCCATGTTAATTTCAGTGTGCTGACACTGCTTGTCATTACTAAACCTACTACACACTTTGTGTGCTCAGGTTTCAATAGCTGTTTGTTCCACAAAACATGGCAAAGCTGTACAAGTTATTGAGACTGGTCATTGCTCACATCTTTCTCTAAGCCTTCACATTTTGGTCTATTTTTAAACCAAACACATACAAATCCCAGTTGTGTGGCTTACATTCTGAAAATGCGACCATGTGTAGTCAAAACAGACTATTCTTACCCAAAGCCTATGACAGATTCCTTTCAGAACATCCTTATTTTTCCTACATCTCTCTGTGAACTCAATTCCTAAACAATCACATAAGATGTTAGATATCAAACACACACACAAAGGCACAATATTCAAATGCATGTATGTACATCCCTATACACAAGATTGCACTTTCTGTTTTACAATTAAAAAATAATAATAATAACAAAATCAGACCTAGCATTCTCTCCAAAATAAAAGCTCTGTCTCACTCTCTTTCCGGAGCTATAACCTGTAAGTAGAAGACACATGCCAATAAGGTTAATCAGCCAGTATGTTACATTCTCAGAAAATAAATTAGACGGATTATTATTTTTCATCCAGCAATTTTGTACCCTATGTCTTTCTTCAGAAAATAAAACATCCATTTGGGTAAATGTAGACATTCACATACACAAAGAAGAAAATCATAGCAATCTCACTTAAATAATCTTGCCTTATTCACAAAATAATTTATGCAGCTATGTTTAAGGAAAAAACATGTCATTGTTGATGAAAGTATGTGCAATATATGACAATTTTCTGTTTTTAAAACTGTATTACTTGGTTTAACAAATCTCCAAACTTCTCACTTACATTTTTGGATGAACACATCTGTAACACAGTCATTATACTTCAGTGCACATTTATTCTTTGATGTCAGTAAGAGGAGAGCTTGAATGACTTGGTCAATTTGACAGGCAAAAACCAACACACTGATGTTAGTTACAATTTCTACTAGCTTTAACAGTCTGAACAGAAAAATATAGTCCAACAGCTTTGGTTTTTTTTCAGGCATACCTGCCTTACAGTATTTTTTCAGCATAACCATTCCTCACAGATTTACAATCGCAAATACTGAAAAACATTGTGAAATGATGGGAAGAGTTGATGTCAATGTCAAAATAAACTGGGCTTCAGCATACTCTCAGTGACTACTTATAGCTCTCTAGAACTACAGCCAGTTATTAAACAAGCATCAATGCACTGGTTCATTATCTACAGGCTCATTTGACTTATAGCACAGTATATTTCCGCTGTTGACTCATTATTATCAAAAATGACACAAACTTTAAGGTTCACATGAGGGAAAAGTGCAAGTGGGTCACAAAGACAGAAGGAAACAATTTCAGGGAAGTCCAATATGAACACGTGAATAATTGAGGAAATTGAGAGAAAGGCTTTGTGGCTTTCAGCTAGCTTCCTAGTGAAGTTGCTTCAGCCTTTAAAAGGCCAAGAGAATTTCTCCTAAATGAATGTTTAACTCAGTTAAAAATGGAGGAAAAAATAAACAAAGGATAAATTTGATTGGCCTGTGAAGTACAAAAGGAAGATTGCTAGTGCAACAGCACTGTACCAGTAGCTTCTATTGCAATTGCAGTATGAAATGGCAGCATCTCCACTCTGATCCATTTTTTGGATCACCTGAAGAGGCATCCCAGGAGCCCTCTTCACAGCCAGATTCCCTAGCTATTCACACTGACTTATCCTCTGAGTTCTCTGAGCGTGCCTTAGGCTTGCTTAGGTCAAGATATAACCCCTTTAAAGACTGAATGGACATTTTCTAAAAAAGACCTGGCTGAACAGGTAGGATTCTGAAGACAGGGACCACCTAACAGATAGAGAATGCTGGCAGTTCCCATACGTGCTTTCTGGATGCCACAAGAGACACGGTGGTGCTACAAAGAGTGTTCTTTCAGTTCTCTTCACACAGCTACAGTTTGTGAGGTAAAAGTGATGGCTTGTGTTTGCATTCTACATCTTAATACTTTGCACTAGGATATAACAATGCCTCTAGCTGCATTTGACCTGAATACTCAGGCATTGGAACAGGTTGCCCAGGTAAGTGGTGGGGTCACCGTCCCTGGGGGTGTTTAAGGAAAGGTTAGACCTGGTGCCTAGGGACATGGTTTAGTGGGTGATGCTGGTAGTAGGATGATGGTTGGACCAGATGATCATGAAGGTCTCTTCCAAACTTAATGATTCTATAACGGCTTCTGGAGAACAATCTTCTGAGCAAAACTAGAGATTACATCCAGAAACGACACACACACACAAAGCGAAAGAGGCCACAAGGGTCTATAGCTTAAGAAAGCTAATTGTAAGATGAAATTCCCCTGATTCAACAGATCCAAATTACACACTTGTGAAACCAAGATCTGAGTAATTAGAGCAAACAAACGTGTGAATTGAACTTTTTAAACTTCCCATATGACTAAAAGTCTTTTTGCTAAAACACTGGAGGGAATAGCCTTTGAGGTTTATGAAGGGAAACTGATAAGTTGTGCCTTGGTATCTTTCATTTAAAACAAAACCAAAAAACCTGTTTGAACAGGCCATAGAGAACAGCAAAGCAAAAGGGCTGTCATGCTACACAGGAAAACGTTTAACCATTGCTGAAAGTAAACAAGAGGATTCCAGCTGCAGCCCTGGAAGCAACAGCTACACTAGAGTAGACATTTAACCAGTTGCATAACTGAAAAGAGTTTATAATTATTGGAAAGTAGTTATTATTTTCAATAGTTGAAGATAATTAACTTTTTTTTTCTTTTTTTCTTTTTTTTTTTCCCATGGGCATGTTTTTCATATTTAAAAGAAGGCTGTGGATAAATTTCGAAATTGGCTTTCAGTTAAACTCAGGCTCATTTCCTTTCAGCACAAACTAGAAATAACGTCAGAAACCTGAGTGATTCTTATTTGCTCTAAGATTTTTTTATTTTTTTTAATTTTCCATTATATTTATTGTGTTTTATTCTTATATGATCTAAAGAACTTAATTTTCTTCTTATACCTAATCAAAACCAGATATGTTTTAAATAACATGCTTTGACCTGGTAAATGTCTCAGTATTAACATTTCAAACCCCAGCTCGCAGAAATAACTTGATGAACAGAGGTGATCCAATTCAATTACAAACATGTAATAAGATTTAAATAAAAAACATGCAATGTTTGAAATTATAACATACAACATAAACCACACTATGAACAATCAGGCTGGGTACAAAACAATATTTCTCATATTGCAAGGAGGCAGAATGAATCTTATCATGCAAATTAATTAAATAACCTGTCTGTTTTTTGAGGCTGGTAGTTATAACACTTTCAATGGCTACAAGAATATAGATGGCAAAGTGTGAGGACCAGAGGCCATCATATGAAGATGGTAAGATTCAGCATCACCTGGATGTTCCTCAAAATTGAGGGTACTGACTGAGGGTGGGCAAGGCTAGAATCATCTCAATAGTCTTACAGTAAGCTTGATACATAGACAGCTGCAAGAAAAGAGAGGTTATTCACATTCTTCAAACTACAGCATGGTGGTCTAGGATCTCTGTAATTAAAAAAAAAAAAAATGCAGTTTTATTTATTTATCTATTAAACAGATACTTGATATATTGTGGTAACTGCTTGACTTTGATAGAGATGATGCCAATAAAAGGTCAACTTTCTCTTTGATCTATTTTTTTTTTAAGGAAAGCACAGAATGAGAGATTTTCTCTGTTAAAGATCTTCTTTTCCTTACATAGATAAGAGTAAATTCAGCCGTAGTCTCTTAGTCATCTGTTTTTTAAAAAATAAAAATCCTTAAGATGATTTGTGCCTGCTTGATAGCTAACAAACTCTCATTCAACTTTCCAAAATTCTATTCAATATTTACACAATGCTATGAAGGTACTCTACAAATGCATTGTTATTGTGTTTCTCAATCTATTAGAGGTATGAAGCCAGTTTTGCAATGCAAGAGGGACAAAGCATGCATACAAGTTGGACCATGCAATTATCTACAGGTCCAAACAGACCATCAGACCACCATATTTCCAAACTGCAAACATAACTACCTAGTTGTACACAATAACAAGCTTTGTCAATACCATTTCTCACTATTCTGCCATCAAGTAGGTTTGCAATAATGTTCTGAGAACATTTTAGAAAACTCAGACAAAGGTACCTGTAGTTTCAAGGATGAAGAAGGCAGTAGACTAATCAACACATCCTAGCTAATGATCTAAATGAAGTACATTGCATTACAACAACATCACATATATGACTATAAATGTCATACACAAAATTTCATACCTTTGCCTTGAGGCCAAATGTCCTACTATATGAACAAAAAACTAAGATCTGAAAAAAGCTAACAGCTTTATGAAATTTCATGCCATGTGGTTTCTGGTATTCATATTCTCAGATAACTTAATTTTTTTTTTCAATTTCTTTTTAGAAATGTGTTATTTACTCAAAAGCTGTTTATTCCACAGTCTCCTTCCACCATACTTAGTTTGAAATGACTATTTAATGGACAGGTATGTGATTCAAAAAAGAAGACGAACCACTAAAAACTCAGACTTATCAATTATGTTTCCCACTCTGAGCTTCCTGGCCCAGCCTTCCCATTCTGTACCCTCACCAAATGTGAGATTTCAAGCACTGGAGTCACTCTGATTCTGCAGAGCAGGTGTAGGGACAGAAACAGAAACCACAAGCTTTCACTGCCTGTCACTACCCTATCAGCATGCCGTATGACTACTGTCCCATAAGCCAAAGGAATTACTTCACAAACCTGTGGCCTACAGACCATGCATTGTCCTTGAACAAGAACAACTATAATAACAGTGTCTCCATTCTCTCAGGTACACCTTATTTACAAAAAGATTGGAAGCATGTGATGGTGAAAAAGTTTCAAGGCTCTCAGTTCCATAACAGTGGGTGGCATAACAAAACAATGAGAAACAGAGTCACAAAGAAGTCTGGGGAGTGTGATACAGAGGATAATAATAAGTTGTGTTGAAGTTCTTGGACAGAATAAAATTTTAACCTCCTAAGACACTCATGATACACTGATAGCCAAAGAGATATACAAATTCTTCCAGTATTGTTTTCCTGCTGTCAACGATTGGCAAAATGCTAACATAAATGGATGTCTTTTGCAGCATGTTTAAGAATTCAGGTTCAATCTCATCTGCAGAAATTTGTTTTAAGACCTTGCAAAAGTTGATCAATAACTTCATCTGCAAGCCATTTGCAGTTTAATGAAGTCATACTCAGAGAAAGGCTTTTTCAAGTCCTTACTAAATGCAAGTGTTTCACATGTATTGACTGCATCTTTTACAGAACTCCAATTTTCACACATTAAAAGGTTTGCCATGCTTTGTGATACGCAGTTTAATTCTTCGATGGGATATAGCAAACATTGGTAGCAGACAAACATATTTTAAGATAGAATGCTTGAATTTAGACCATTAACTGGAATAATTTGGAGCAAAATACTGTATTGCTGTTTATTAAGGAAAAACACAGAAGCAAAAAGGGGAAGATGAAAACAGAAAATGACTTACGTCTTGAAAGTTTCTCACATGCAGACAAACCTGTCCTTTCAGCGTGGGGGTGAGTGGGTGGGGAGTCAATTGTTTTAGTGTTTTAGTTCAAGAAGAATAATATAAACAATTTTCTCTGGAAGGACTTTTTCATAGATACATCCAGGTGTTAGTTCATCAGATTGGTTGGCATGAATCGCTTCAGCTGCGCAGAACTGCACCCATAGAGGTAATGAACACAGATTAGCCAAATTCCAGCACACCGTATCTTCATAAGCTACTAGTGCCATCTTTAGTCATTTTTCTTCAGCAAACGTGTTACATTGAATAGGGTGTTTTATGTGTTGGGGAAGGCTTTGAGTCACTTTCATCTACCAAACAACCAAGATGACTTCGATACTTACACACTCATACCATGTCCACTACTGCCTTTTTGCTCTGTTTCCATTCTGGGTGTGTTAAATATGTGCAGTCATTCTGTAGT
Source organism: Anser brachyrhynchus (assembly GCF_964034855.1). Lineage (NCBI taxonomy): Eukaryota > Metazoa > Chordata > Aves > Anseriformes > Anatidae > Anser > Anser brachyrhynchus. The sequence continues at coordinate 60,242,911 of NC_137697.1, forward strand.
CTTAAGCTGAAGAAAATAAGGAAACCTTGAAGAAAACAGGGAGACTGGTCACCTTGAGCCAGCAGAAGCAAGGGAGATATGGGTTGAAAGTTAAAAAACAAGGAAGAAAACAATTGAAGGAAGATTCCAGACTGACCTATGTCAGTCTTTTCCTATTTCCTTTTTCCTATTAAGGGTCATTAACATATTAAAAACCACACACATCAAAATGCATATGTATGGAAATGTGGGATTTGGTGCCTTGTCCCCCTCACTCCCCATACACACTAGTTCTCTGTAAAGCACAAGCTCAACAGAGATAAATTAGGCGAGCTAATACAACCATTCAGAAGTAGCCAGAGAGATAGTTTCAGAAGTTAGCCATGTATATATACTGGTGATTCAAGTCAGAGGTGTGCTTGCTTTGCAAAAGATCACCAAACACCTGATTCTGCACGATTATATAATTAATATATTAATGTGGATTCCAACTCTGTATGCTTATTGTCCAGGAGCACTGGGCATGAACCTAAGGATAACTTCTCCAACACAAACTCCAGTATATCAGCACAAAAACTTTTTCATTGGGAGTTTAAGCTTTGGTCCCTTTTCCCAAATGCCAAGGGCTGTGTCTAACCAAAGGATGTGTTTTTGTTGTTGTTGTTTGTTTGTTTGTTTTTTAATTAATTAAACTACTATACGATTTGCTTGAGTTTATCTGTCAAGTTTTGTAACTTTTGTGTAACAAGCCTTAACACTTTTCCCATCCCACTTCCCATTCTTCACCCATTCCCGTAAGTGTAATCTATCATGAAGCCATTCGAAACATTTCAGGTCTTTGGAGTGGGCTCCAGCTCTGAAAAAGCTGCATACTCTATAGCTGGCCAAGAGCATTGTACATGGCTTTGTTGCCATGTACAGCTGCCAGCTCCACTTATTGCACTCAACTACAAAATCTTCACGTTTCAATGTATTTAGATTCTCACAGAGTTTGTGTTTGGGCCAGCAATCACTTGTTCTCTAGCACTCAGTCACATGATCTAAGGACAGTCTTTTTACAGGTGTTATCTCCACCCTGATCCATCAGAGATTACAACGTACTGTCAGAGTTCACTAATATCTGGAGCAATTGGCACAACAAACACAGTTTTAACTAGGATCAAACCAGACTGAGTGTATTTAGTTTAGATTATTACTGGGGAGTCACAGTTCTCCATGCCTATTTAAAACACTTGCTACAGAAACTGGCTCCATCCTCTCGACACCCTCCCCTCAGATATTTATACACATTGATGAGGTCTCCCCCCAGTCTTCTCTTTTCTAGGCTAAACAGACCCAGTTCTCTCAGCCTGTACTCATACGACAGGTGCTGCAATCCTCATCATCTTCGTAGACCTCCTCTGGACTTGCTACAGTAGTTCTATGTCCCTTTTGTACTGGGGAGCCCAGAACTGGGCACAATACTCCAGGTGTGGATTCACCAGAGCTGAGCTACCTGGAAATTGTTCTGGTTTCACACTAATGGGTAGCTGAGCTCCATTATACCACTCTCTGCCTCTCCCTCCTCAAAAGAACAGGGGAAGAATATATGATTAAAAAGGCTCATGAGTTAAGATAAGGTCACTCACCAATTACCGTCATGGGCATAAGGGATATTAATGTAATTTATTGCCTAGTGATAACAGATTACAACAGTGAGAACTAAAAGCAAACTTAACCCACCCTCCCCACCATCCACTCTCTTCCACCTCAATCACCACAAGAGCAGGGGAAAATGGGGGTTGCGGTCAGTCCCTAACACTTCGTCTCTGCCGCTCCTTCACGGTCACTCCCTGCCCCTGCTCCATGTGGGGTCCCTCCCATGGGATGCCGTCCTTCCTGAGCTCTTCAAGAACTGCTCCCACACGGCTCCGTACCACGGGGTCCATCCATCCCCCAGGAGCAAACTGCTCCAGCACGGGTCCCCCACAGGCGGCAGCTCCCCCCAGACCCCCTGCTCCTGCGTGGGCTCCTCTCCACGGGCTGCAGCTCCGGCCCGGGGCCTGCTCCTGCGGGGGCTCTCCATGGGCCGCAGCCTCCTCCAGGCCACATCCACCTGCTCCACCGGGGGCTCCTCCACGGGGGGGCTGCAGCGTGGAGATCTGCTCCGTGTGGGACCCATGGGCTGCAGGGGGACAGCCTGCTCCACCAGGGGCCTCTCCACAGGCTGCAGGGGAACTGCTGCTGCATGCCTGGAGCACCTCCTGCCCTCCTGCTGCACTGACCTGGGGGGCTGCAGGGCTGCTTCTCTCTGATTTTCTCATCCCTCTCTCCCAGCTGCTGTTGCCCACCACTTATTTTCCTTTCTTAACTCTGCTCTCCCAGAGGCCCACCCAGTGTCACTCATGGCTCGGTTCTGGCCAACAGCAGGTCCCTTTGGTAGCAGCTGGAGTTGGCTCTGCTCTGACATGTGGCAGCTGCTGGGCTCTGCTCACAGAGGCCACCCCTGGAGACCCCAGCTACTAAAACCTTGCCGCATAAGCCCGATACAGAAATATTAGTAAAATTAGCACTAATATACTCAAACTTCAACATTCTTTTATATTCCAGTCAAAACTGAATGTTTTTCACAGTTACTGGGGATTTTAGGCAAAGAAGAATTTAGAAGACTTTATAAAGTTTCCAAACATTTCTCCATATTTTTCTACTGGTTTAGTAGGAACTAAATTATAAAGTAATTTAAGAGCATTGTCCAGCAACATAATTCAGTGAAGTCACCGTTTCTTCCCTTCAGCATGTCAATTGCATTTTTTTTAACCTTTCTGCAGATATTCATTTTTCTCAACTGAACAGATAGTGAAAACCGTAAAAACATATTTTCCTAAAAAGAGTCTGCACAATCTGAGTAGACCCAAGTTGTAATTACCATTTCTGTTCCATCACATTTCTGAAAGCACAATTATACAGCATCTTTGGATTCATATTTCATCCCTATCACCAGCTGTTGCACAGTTTGCTCCTGTATACAAATTGTACAGCTACTATAAAGTCAAAACGGTGCTATTTTCCATTTATGTATAACACGTAGTCATGCTATATCCACATATTCATGTCCCTCTCTGCTTTGGCAAGTGTATGCCAATTCTATAAACTTCACAAAAATAAATAAATAAATTTAAAGGCATACCCAAATCCTGAAAGATGTTCTAAAAAAGTGGATAAACTGATTTGCTCTAAAAATATTTTCACAGAAACAAAGCCTGAGGAAAAATGTTAGCCATGACAATTACAGTGTTTTTTTTTGTTTCGTTGTTTTTTTGTTTGGTTTGCTTTGGTTGTTTTTTGTTTGTTTGTTTGTTTTAAGTATGTTAGCACTTGAAATCTGGTAGTTACTAGAATCACTAAAGAATGATATGTGTAAGTATAGTCATTTTTATGAGGGGAAGCTAACAAAATAATAACAACTCATTTCTGTAAAGGCAAATTAAGATAAGCAATAGGTTAAACACTGTGGGATACAAATTGAAGAGGAAAATTCTACCTAGAGTTATCAGATCCTTAATAAAAAGTATATTACAGGTAAAAAGCAAGAAACACTATAGGACAGGATGGACAAAAAAAAATAATAAGAGATCAAATCAGTTAAACTATGAAGTTTTTGGGGAACACTAGCACCAAAAGACACCTCAGAATTAAAATTTTGTCACCCTACGGAATTAGGTATCAAAAGATCCAAAATCATTCACTATTTTCATTTATGATTTGGATGTGCGAAGAGAAACAACTAAGGGACTACAGATAATGGGTCTGCGTGATTATGAGTGGCGTTCCTCAGGGATCTTTGCTGGTGACATGGACAGTACCAATGACTTTGCAGATGTCACCAAGCTGTGTGGTGTGGCTGACATGCTGGAGGGAAGGGATGCCATCCATAGGGACCTGGACAGGCTTAAGAGGTGGGCCTGTGAGTCTCATGAGGCCTTCCTCGTGAGACTCAAAAAGGTGCAAGGTCCTGCACCTGGGCCAAGGCAGTCCCAAGCACAAATACAGGCTGGGTGGAGATTGGATTGAGAGCAGCCCTGAGGAAAAGGACTTGGGGATGTTGACTGATAAGAAGCTTGACATGAGCCAGCAAGGTGTGCTTGCAAACCAGAAAGCCAACCGTATCCTGGACTGCATCAAAAAAAGCATGGCCAGCAGGTCGAGGAAGGTGATATTCCCCCTCTACTCTGCTCTTGTGAGACTTCACCTGGAGTCCTGCATTCAGCTCTGGAACCTCCAGCACAGGAAGAACATGGACCCATTAGAATAAGTTCAGAGGAGGGACACGAAGGTAATCAGAGGGCTGGAGTACCTCTCTTATGAAGACAGGCTCAAGGAGTTGGGGTTGTTCAGCCTGTAGAAGAGAAGGATCTGGGGACACCTTAGACTGGCCTTCTACTACATAAAGGTGGCCTACAAGAAAGCTGGAGATGGACCCTATTAGGGAATGTAGCGATAGGCCAAGGAGGAATGGCTTTAAATGAAAAGAGGGTAGGTTTAAATTAGGTACAAGGAAGAAATTCTTTACTCTGAGGGTGGTGAGGCACTGGCATAGACTGCCCAGAGAAGCTGTGGATGCCCCATTCCTGAATGTGTTCAAGGCTAGGTTGGATGGGGCTTTAAGCAACCTGGTTAAATGGAGGGTGTCCTTGCCCATGGCAGCAGGTTGGAACTTGATGGTCTTTCAGGTTTCTTCTAATTCAAACCATGACTCTACTGAAATTAAACTGGAAAATATGATGAGAAATTCTAAGGATATCAGTAAATTGGTGACATGACCAAGAAGAAAAATAACATTCAGTTCATTAAAGTTCATACAAATAAAATTCTGCCTTTGCTTTGGGATAGCCACCAGCAGGCATGTAACACTGTCCAGGTAGTAATTCTGGCACAAGGAGGTGAGGCATCAGCATGCTGTGATGGGACAACCATGGACAGAGCCCTGGGAAGATCCTTCTAGCCTGTAAGATGTACTCAGCTGAAAAAAAAAAATCATAAAAGTGACAAGATAGACAGCATGAGCAAGAAACAAAAATGATAGGGATGAACACTGTTGGTGAGAAAAAATAATAGAAGAGATGTGATAGTCTCAAAGTATGTAAAACATATGAAGGGAAAGAACAGCATTCTGTATTTGCCATGTCTGAGGCAAACCATTGGACTAAATGGTAGTAGGAGAGAATCACACAGAATGACACAGAATGGTTGAGGTTGGAAGGGACCTCCAGAGATCATCTAGTCCAACCCCCTCTGCTCAAGCAGGGTCACATAGAACATGTTACACAGCATCACACCCAGGCGGGTTTTGAATATCTCCAAAGGAGACTGCACAACCTCTCTGGGCAGCTCTGTCACCCGAACAGTAAAGTTCTTCCTCATATGGTGATGAAACTTCCTGTGGTTCAATTTATACCCATTACCCCTTGTCCTGTCACTGGCCACCACTGAGAAGAGTTTGACCCCATCCACTTTACATTCTCCCCTCAAGTATTTATAGAGGTTGATAAGATCCCCTCTCAATCTCCTTTTCTCTAAGCTAAACAGGCCCAGCTTACTTAGTCTTTCCTCATAGGACAGATGCTCCAACCCTTTAATCATCTTTGTGGCCCTGCACTGGACCCTCTCTAGAATTCTACATCCCTCTTGTACTGAGGAGCCCAGGACTGCACATAATATTCCAGGTGTGGCCTCACCAGGGCTGAGTAGAGGGAGAGGATCACCTCTCTCAACCTGCTATCTGCACTCCTCTTGATGCAGGCTAGGATCCCACTGCCTTCTTGGCCACACTGCTGACTCATGGTTAACTTGTTCTTCACCACACCCCCAGGCCACCCTCTGCAGAGCTGCTCTCTGCAGAGTTGGGTCAGCCCCCAACTTGTACTGGTGCCTGGGGTTGTTCCTCCTCTGGTGCAGGACCCTGCACTTGCCCTAGTTGAACGTCATGAGGTTCCTCTCCTCCCAAATATCCATCCTGTCCAGGTCCCTCTGAATGGTTGCACAGGCCTCTGGTGTGTCAGCCATTCTGCCAAGTTTTGTATCGTCCGCAAACTTGCTGAGGGTGCACTCTGTCCCTTCTTCTAGGTCATTGATAATTAAGTTGAATAGCACTGGACCCAGTACTGACCCCAGGGGACACCACTAGCCATAGCCCTCCAATGAGACTCGGCACTGTTGAGCACAACCCTCTGAGCTCTGCCATCCAGCCAGTTCTTGATCCACCCACTGTCCACTCATGGATCCTACACTTACGGAGCTTGCCTAGGAGGATGTTATGGCAGACAGTGTCAAAAGCCTTGCTGAAGTCAAAGTAGACAACATCCATTGCTCTCCCCTCATCCATCCATCCAGTTATCTCATCATAGAAGGCTACCAGGTTGGTTAAGCATGACTTCCCCTTGATGATGACTCCATGTTGACTGCTTCTGATCACCTTTTTTTCCTCCATGTGCTTAGAGATGGCTTCAAGTATGAGCTGCTCCATCACCTTTCCAGGGATGGAGGTGAGGCTGACTGGCCTGTAGTTTCCTGGGTTTCTTCTTAGCCTTCTTGAAGACTGGAGTAATGTTGGTTTTCTTCCATTCCTCAGGTACCTCTCCTGTTCTCCAAGACCTTTTGAAGATGATAGTGAGAGGCTTAGCAACAACGCTCACGAGTTCCCTCAGCACCCTCAGGTGCATCCCATCAGGGCCCACAGATTTGTGGGTGTCTAGCTTGCCCAAATAACCTCTAACCCAATCCTCTTCAGCCAGGGGAAAGTCTTTCTTTCCCCATGTTTTCTGTCTTGTTTCCAGGCTCAGTAGTGCATGGGGGCTAGTCTTAGCAGTGAAGACTGAAACAAAGAAGGCATTCAGTAACACCGCCTTCTCTGTATCTGCTGTCACCAAGATACCCACCTCATTTAGCAGCGCACCCACATTTTCCTTAGTCTTCCTTTTGTTGGTGATGTATTTGAAGAAGCCCTTCTTGTTATCCTTGATGTCTCTTGATGAATTTAATTCTAACTGGGCCTTGGCCTTCTTCATTGCATCCCTGCATTCTCTGACGACGTTCCTGTATTCCACCCAAGTGTTCTGTCTCTTCTTCCACATCATATATGTTTTCTTCTTCTGTTTAAGTTTTCCTCCAGGGAATTGCCTATCCATGCAGGTCGCCTGCCCCCCTTGCTCGACTTCTTTCTCACATGGATTCACTGATCCTGAGCTTAGAGGAGGTGGTGCTTGAACATTAGCCAACTCTCCTGGGCCCCCTTTCCCCCTAGGGCCTTGGCCAAGGGGATTCCTCCAATTAGGTCCCTGAAGAGGGCAAAGTTAGCTCTCTTGAAATCCAGGGTTGCAGTCCTACTTTTTGCCCTGCTTCCTCCTCATAGGATCTTGGAGGATCAACTCCAACATCTCATGATCACTGCTGCCAAGACTGCCCTCAGCCTTCACATTTCCAACTAGACCACCTCTGTTTGTTAGTACCAGGTCCAGGACCGTCCCTCTCCTTGTTGGCTCACCAACCACCAGTGTCAATAAGTTATCCACAGTGTTCTGCAGTAAACTCCTGGACTGTTTGTTCTGAGCTGTGCTGTCTCCCCAGCAAATATTGGGGTGGTTAAAGTCTGCCATAAGACCCAGGGCCTGAGAACATGAGGCAACTCGCAGCTGCCTGCAGAAGGCCTCATCCACTTCCTCTTCCTGATCTGGTGGCCTGTAGTAAACACTCACCACAATGTCACCCCTGTTGGCCTGCCCTTTAATCCTCACCCATAGGCTCTGGACCCGCACTTTGCCCCCCTTCCCCCTCCCTCTCCCCCCCCAGGCAGAGCTGCATACATTCTAGTCTCTCACTCACGTACAGAGCAACTCCACCACCTCGCCTTCCTGGCCAGTCCTTCCTAAAACATGCAAAGCTGACCATGGCCACATTGCAGTCATGGGAGATGTCCCACCATGTCTCAGTAATTGCAACGAGATCATAACCCTGCAACTGCACGCACATCTCCAGTTCCCCTTGGTTATTCCCCATGCTGCGTGCATTTACATTGAGGTACTTGTGTTTGGCTCCTAATGCGTCTGCCTTTCTGGATGAGACAATTATAACTCATCCATGTGAGCCTACAGTAGCTCTCCTGTTAAACTCTGTTAACAGAGCTCTGTTAAGGGAGATTAGTTTAGATATGAAAAAAACTTCTCCAGTCAAAAGACAAAGAAGAACTAGAATAGACAGAAATTTTCTGAGTCCCTGCTGTTGCAATTATGTAAGAACAGGAGAAAAAAAATATCTTGAGGTGTGATGGATACTCTCACCGAGCCCCTTCAAGCCATACTTTTCTATGATTTCTCTCTGCCATAGCTATTAAGCTAACTTTAATTCCAAGATTTAGTTCATTCAGTCACCTAACTAATGTTTTGGCATCTTAAATATTGTTTCATGACAAGATTATGCAGCAATTACCAATGTGTTTTAATGGTTGCTACTTCTGCACATCAAATAAAGCATATCAGACTTTAATTATCATCTTACAAAATACTAGTGATATCTCCTATTGCCATATAGCTCTTAAATAACTACAAACCATGCTAGTGAGAAGAAACAGAAATGTCTGTGACATATCACTTTAGCTGCAGCTAATTTTTTCATCTTAAAATAATAAATCTGGAAAAGTTCTCATCCAATTTAAGATCTCAGGAAGGGTCTGTTAAAAATATTCAGAAGAGTAAAACAGATTAAAAATAACATTAAAAAAAAAAAAAAAGAACATATTGAAATCAATGTGCTATGATCTACACAATGGAGTTTCACCCTTATTATTGCTTCTTTCCCTACCTTACAGAACTGGTTGGCGAGGATTGGCTTCTTTACATCATCATATTTTTCTAGATTTAAAATGAGATTTGTCAGTTGTCTTTTGCTTCTGCATAAAAAGTATTAAGTACAAATTAAGAGATAATAAAACGCCTGATAAGGATTATTAAGCTCATCTAGTGTCAGAAATAGAAGCAGGCTTTTTCTTTTTTTTTCTTTTTTTTTTTTAATAGGCTGTATTCACATTTTATCACATAACTGCACACAATTAGAGAACTATGAATATACAGTGTTAGACAGATGCCATCATGGGACAAGGCATTTTTCTCCTCATCACTGTTCAAAAATGCCCTATCATATAACGTGCTTGAACATGTTTACTCACAATTCCTAGTGAAAACTATTAAACAGTCTTATTTTCCTTTGCAATAGACTGGCTTAAGATACACTGTGAATAAAACACCCTAGCTGAAATGCTAGCACTGTAAGGAGGTATGGTATATAAACAGATTAAAGATATTAGTAAAGGTAAGTAAATCAATCTGTCCTCCCCTATCAAGAGCTTTTATTAAAATAAATGTGATTATTCATATAACAAAAACGATGTGGCTGCGAAAGTAATCTGAGTCATTCAGTTCCTTGGAAGACAGCAAGAATCCTCCTCTTTCTGCCCATAGCTGTTCATCATATTCAGCCATCTCTGGTTATTAATATTAGCATTAAATATATCCCTGTCCAATTGGGTTCACTCATGTTTCCAGTTTTTGAATCTGTTCTTTTCCCCTACGTTAAACAAATCTAATGATTTCTATCCACAGTAAATATGGAGCTGATGAGCAAATGGATGATAAAAATTCCTATTATTCCTTTGTCCTCATCTCCTGCACTTAAGATTCTTGTCATGCCCTGGGCATTCTAGCTGTCTGATACTGTTTCTTTATTTCCAATTCCAATGCTTTCTCTGCTGTCCAGAACATTTGGTGCTCTGCCTAGTACCAAGCAAAATCTGCTTGCAATGTAAGAACATGTGGAGAAATTATGTGTTTTTGTCACACCCTATTAAACGGTATTCAAAACACAATGCCCCAGAAACTAAATTGATTGTAGGTTTTATAACCCTTTTCAGACTAATGGAAACAATTTAGTACCATGAACAAAAACATAGCTAGTGCAGCTGTGGGAATCTTAAATTGCTTAGCTCAGTGGTTCTGTTTCAGCTTAAGTAGGATAAAGTAGTTAAAGTTCAGTTAGATTCCATTCTTCTAGATCTTTGACAGATCATATCAGATTAAAGTCTTCAAAGATTTCAACATTCCTTGTAAAAGGCTTTCTGAGGAATTCATGGTTTGTGCTTTTAACTTGGGGGCAATATGAGGGAGATGCAAGAACTGGGAAGATAAGGGACATAGGGGCAAGAATGACGTAGGGGAGTTTTCGATGTTATTATAAAGTGTCTTAGGCCATCCTTCTCTTCACTTTTTATTTATTTATTATTAACATTCCAAGTTGAAGGTTAAAAAAAATGACAGTATAAAGACTCACTGCTTCCCTATACCATTAATGCTTTAGCTAAAACCACAAGAGATAGAGTTGCAGAGCCAAAACTGAAGTCAGCCCTTAAGTCCACCTAGGAGGCTGACTATTGCAGCTCCTTAAGGACCCTAGAACAGAATTTTTCTCCTATGCCAATTCACATTTCTATATTTAAAATGGAATGCCATGATTAAAAGCTTGACAGGCGAGGGGGAAACTTGGCTGCTGAAGAAGTCTACACTATACTTTACAAAACAAATCCTGTACCTCGCCACATATGAGAAGGAATCATTCACATGGGTATTACCTGTACTGTACTACCAGAAAAACATCTGTGAACATTATTTGACAAATTGATCACTAAATGAGGCATTAGCTCACAGGGTTTTTGGATTGCCTTTAGGAAAGCGTGTTGCTGTATACCACAAAGGCTTACAGATGCAAAACAGTGATTTGCAGGAAAAAAAAAAAAATCAAGAAGAAAAGTAGTAATAAAGGAAGCCTAGCATGAAAATGTACCCTTTCTAAAAACTAAGCCGTTTATGAGAAGCAGTAGTAAAACAGCTTAATTCTTCTGTACCTCTAGGGAGAAATGTAAGCCTTTTGAGAAACGATGGAGAGAAAAAATGAAGCCAATGGTGTGTTTGTCAGTGAGAGAATGCTGTGGAAACAAAGTTAGTAATTTTACTGTTCCTGCTTGCCAAGAGCTGACAGGTGTGTAGTTTCTTATTGTTCTGAAAAGCAGCCAGAAACCACAGTTTAATATGCATCTATGTCTTCATAGTAGGGAAGAAAACAGCTGTCTCTCTGGCTCATGATACAAGATGATAGAAATATTGAGACACACACTTCTTTATAGTACTTTACCATCATTTATATGGTTTTGTTTGATTTTCCAATGAAATACGTAGCTGGAAGGAAAAAAAAATGCTATAGGCCAGATTAGATCAGACACGACGTGGCAACCTCTGTTCCCTCAAACAGTTATTATTTCACAGAGCCTAATCACCTCAATAAGAATTTTTCACATAACAAGGGTTGAAAGATTAGACCCATATTTTCAGCACAGCAAATCCAAAGACTTTCTACAAACAAGTTCATTAAACCTGAAAGTAAACAAAAGCAGGGAAATACCAAGGCCAGGTTATTTCAGATAAACATGCGGTAATCATTTGCAACCATTCTTAAAGAATGACTCTCATAAATCCTTCAGTTTTCATACTGCTGAGAGATGTCTGTGATTAATAAAGCCTTTGAACACAAAAGGTTTCCTCACACAAGAATGATGTGTGTTTTCCTGTAATATGTGGAAAGCAGCCTTTTAAATCCCAATTCCCTCGGGAAGATAAAAATACATACATACACACACGCACTCACACTCACAATGTACCAGATACAATAAGCTGTAAGAAATATTAGGCTGTGTGTATTAAATTTCCTTTCTGTATATATGTATACTACAGTGTTAAAAGCTCATGATAACTGGCTGGCAGATTGTCAGTTGGGTATGCACAAATGTCTGCATGGCATGCAGGCTTATATGAATTGATAATTTGACAAACATTATTTAAGAAGTAAGACTTGAAAATTTTATATTTACCAGAGTACGAGAAGAGGCATTACTATACTCAAACAATAAAATTTTGGAAATTCTGTAACTTTCTCAAAAATATCAATGTTCAGAAAAATACTAGACTCAATCTGCAAGCTTCAGAAAGCTCTACACAATTTTTTCTTATAATAGAAAATTTAATGATTAGCAAAATTAAATATTAAATATTTAATTAAATGTTAAATATTAACAAATAAGATTTCATTAACAAAAAAAAAATAGGCAATTCAGTGACAAGCGCAAAACAATGCTTAGACTTAGACACAAAGTATTTTTTTCCACTTCATTGTCTGTAGCTTTTGATGTATAAAGAAGTAAATGATTTTGTTATAAGAAACTATCTTTTTACATGAAATTTTAATACAAGCAAGTAATACAAGCTTGGTAATATATTCTGTTGAATAAGGAACATCATCACTGAATTAAGACTTAAAGGAAGTCACAGGAAGGAGATTCTTCTATTCAGTCCTCTCCAAAAATGTTTCACTACATTTTTGACAGTCTTTGGTAAACCTCTGCATGCATCTGCTTGCCCAAGCTAAACAGATACCTGATACTCCCTGACAAGTAAGATCATCCTTTTCACACTGCACCTAGAGACCATTTAAGCCGCAATGACAACATCTCAACAAACAGACCAAGGGCACTCTCAGAGTTATTTTTCTTTCTGAAGTTTCATCTCTGATCCATTCTAAATTCCTTGGGCAGAGGGGTAAAATCAGACATTTACTATTTATGTTAAATGATAGACTAGAAGAAGAATTAAATAAGACAATAAGATTGGTATCAAGCATCTCAAACGTGTTAAACTTGTACCTTCCAGTTGTTTTTCAACATTGAATGAGCTAATAAAAGAAAACAGAAAAAGGGAAAAACTGCTTCTTCCACAGTTTTCATTGTTGTGTTCCTCAGCACCTGTCAGCACAACAGTTCCAGCAGAGCTAACATGAATTTGACTGGTATAGTCAGAGTCAGCTGTACCCTAGTGTGATTTTGCAATGTGGACAAGACATGACCTAATGCTGTAACATGATGTCTGACATCTTCCTATAATTGTACTTTGTAGCCTGGAAAACAAGCGCAAGAAATGAAAGAACACACATGCTCCTGACTTGGCCAAATAAGTCAGCTGAAGCTATAGTGGCTGATCTGAGTGCATCACAAGGAAAAGAGTTATCAGTGCAGGGCACTGTTATCAGGTTCCTGCCAGTGCTGCTTCATTTTTAGGAAATAGGTAGGTAGGTAGGTAGGTAGGTGGGTAGATAGATAAATAGATAGATAGATGATTGATAGATAGATAGATAGATGATAGATAGATAGATAGATAGATAGATAGATAGATAGATAGATAGATAGATAGATAGATAGATAGATATGTTGAATTTTCTTAAGTCCTTCTTAAGGCCTTTAAGATTGTGGAATAAATAAGAATCTCTGTTCAAATGCACTGATGGATGAGAACAGCTTGGTACCCAGAGGACTGTTATTCATACTGCTTAGTTCCTCTGAACCCTAAAATTCCTAGCTGGTAGCCTTAACTAAGGGCACAATGGCAACTGAACAGATAACATTTCAGAATGAGTGTTAAAAATTAGTCATGAATCAATAGATTCTTGGTGTAGAGAGAGGCTTAAAAGAGTCTTTAGAAGAATGCATCTCCCACAGAGACCTTCCAGATTCAAAGTCTACTCCAAGGCACATGATGTAGGAAAGGCACTGCAGCCACAGAACTATTCAAGCTACATTAAAACTTCATCCAGGCTTAATATATTTCACCATATACAACAAACATATTTGCCAGAATTGATAAATTTCATTCTACTGTCCATGCTACAACAGGTATCTTTCTATATAAAATGTTCTTAAGTTCAAATCTGAATCTGCAACTTAAAAGCTAAATCCCCATTTATCTATTTATATTAAAAAAAAAAAAAAAAACAACAAACAGTATCACATTCAGTCAGAATCTTGTGTACAACCTCTTCTTGATATGACACCTAGAAGTACAAAGATGAACAGGCTGTGTCCATGTTCATAAGAACACGTGAACACATTCCACACTCACAAACTCCTCCTGAAAATACCAAAAAACACTTTTTACGCATGTGAGCAGCTGAAGATTATTTCTGATTTTTTTTTTCCAAATCTGCTCTGAGAAAAAAAAAATCAAAAAAGCTGAGGAATGCATAGTTTAATTGTCAAGCTCTAATCCAAAACCAGCTGTAAGGATTAAGACAATTTTTTTGGAATAACACCGAGTACAGTTAAGCCACTTGTATAGTATTTTTCTGCCACAAAGGAACAGAAATGACTGACAATAAAATTTCAAAACTTGGCTTGCAAATTCAAAAGAATGGTTCAATAAGAATGCATAATGCTGGAGAATAAGAATGCAGCCCTGCAGCTGAGAGACCTCAGGGACAACAGAACTAAGGTATTTTTCTCACACAGGTGTAAGCAGAAAAGGAAGGTTGTACCCACAGATCTCGGTTACAAATTAGGCAGTGCTGATGACGTATGTCAGGTTGGCCAGAACACACAATAGGTATATGTTCTCTGGATCCATGTTTATAAAAATTCATTGAATAAGAGAGCAAATTACAGAGATGGTGGATGGTACTGTAGTCCTTGAATCTTGCCCATATCACCTGTACCATCTTCCCAATAAGGCATACATAATAATCTAGTAGCACCCTATTTAGTTCACATAATCATATGCATGTCATATCCTATCTGTATGAACTAAGATTTCTTTTCCTACCTCCATTCCCTGTGCTGCTTTTTTGTTGTTATTGGTGTTGTTTTGTGAAAAAATATATATATATAAAATAAAATAAAATAAAATAAAATAAAATAAAATAAAATAAAATAAAATAAAATAAAATAAAATAAAATAAAATAAAATAAAATAAAATAAATAAAATAAATCCAGTTCGCTTAAAATAAGTAGATAAATAAATAAAGAGAATGATGTTTCTATAAAAGTAACTGGGAAACTCTTTAAAAAGGCCTACATAAAATGGGAGTCTCCCATGGGCACATTTGTTTTTATAAAGTACTTTTCACTCAGAAAATCAGATGATGTAATGCCTATTCCATGTTCTTACTCTGTTATGTAGGGAAACATAAGTCATTTCCTCCATTATTTAGAAAACGATAGAATGACCTGAGAATACATATGCATACAATGAAGTAAATTCAGCATTCAGTATTCAGCAACTAACACCATCTGGTACATTTTCACTTGCAGCTTTCCTGAGCTGCTCCTGAACACATCACCATTCCAAAGAGGGTGCTTTGTTTAAAGTGCTGACTTACAGCACAGCACAGTATTTCCAGTTTTAAGTTGGGCAGGGAAAATAAATACACTTCATTCCCTCATCTTTCTCTAGCCTCCTCAGATTTCTGTTTCTGACTGTTCTTAATGTCTCTGAGTATGGGGGCAAATGTTAGCTGACAAATAAATGTCTGAACTGAAAACAGATGATTCCTTATGGCAGAAGAGCAGGAACTTATCCAGAGCAGTCAGATGCTTCACTAAATTCAGTAGGTTCAGTAAGTTCAGTAAAGGCAAATTTTAGGCTCCAATCTCAGACAAAGTATTATGAAAAAGTAGAACAGTTTTGGGTAGTAGCGATGGCTGTGCAGTGATTTGATTTAAATAATAATGGTCTTGCTACACTTCTGACTGTAAACATTTATGTCATACTTAAGAATTTGAAACAAAATTAGCAGGCAGCAAGAGTGGTAAGGTACCTGAAACAGGAACTGCCACGAAGGCTACAGTGAGCCTGGCTTCCATTGCAGTGGAATTTGACGTGTGGAGGGAGTAAGCGGTGCTGAGGACTAGCACGGTTCATATGTACAGCTTTCTCAAAAATATATCTCCATACCAGGAGCTCCTGGACAGGTTATATAGATCAGTCAGGCTAGAACTGCCTAGGGGACATCACCAAACACTATAGTGGGACACAACACCAATGACGTAACACTGATGACACATAGCTGTGGTGCACAGTTTACTGGCTATCTGAAAGAGACATGAAACCATAAAGCAATGGAAACCCTTAGGTCCTTCTCCCCTAAATTTGCTAGCTGTCTTGTTACTCGTTAACTGTTAGCCACAGTCTATTGCTGGAAATTAACATCGTTTGAATGGTGACCATATTATTTGTTCCAAGTCATTCATACTATTTGCTCTGTTGGTCTGGTATATGCATATATATATATATGCATATATATATATATATATATAAGCATATGGTTTTGTTCCTGTGGTATGTGAAAGTCCTTGTAGCAAGCCAATAGAGAACTACCATTTTGTTGTCAATATCCCTTCCTTTCATTTGACTCCCAAGTTTTTATATGCCCTTTCACAGACAAATGATATGTTCACAGAGTTGAAGGACGAGATAGCTTTCTGAAGGTCATTTAGAGCATCTCCCTAACCAAGGATTTCCCTGCACAAGCTCAACTGGGCTGTGCAGTGCAGAAATGCCACAGGTCGTATGGAGCCCAGACACTGAATGTTTGTTTCTATAAACAGGTCTCTGGGGTATAGGGGGTAAGCAGAGAACTGGGTGCTGCTATTCTATTGCCCTGCTAAATTCTGTTATGAATGTACAATACAATAGTACAACAGTTAAATACAACAGGTAGATGAGATAGAGTTGATTCCAGATGGACTGCCAAAAGTGTAAGGACAATACAGAAAAACAAACAAACCCTACTCAGTGAGGATAAGCTTCTGTTTTCTACCTGTCACCTCAGTGAAAAATGCTGTAACTGCAGAGTTACCTGCAGTTAAACTGCAGAAAAATGGTCACAGTCTTCTGCAAATAGCAAAAAAAGGTGCTTAAGATGCACAAAAATTTTCATTAAAAACACATTTATTTGTAATATGTATATATATGTGTGTGTGTGTATTATATGTAATTTAGCTCTATACTACCCAGAGATAAGTACTAATGTGTACATGCACATCCACCACCACACAGACCTATGTAAGTTTGTAATGGAACTTTATCTTTCGAGGCTGTCCAAAGGAGAAAATGAAACATTTTCCCCAACCCCAAATGGGCTCCTATCTGCTCTTCAGACTCCCTCAATTCCTCTCCACAAAATCTTCGTACAGTTAGCCATACCAGCCCTGACATTATTAGAAGTCCCTTTCAAACCTGTGATTTTGCAAGATATGGATATGTTCAATGAAACCTAAAACAAGAAAAAATCAAGAAAAAAAAAAGTTATTGTCTGAATTACAACTCTGTAGCCAGCTGGCTGAATTAAAAATAAATAAATAATAATAGTTAAAATAATAATTATAATAAATAAATAAAAGCACATACATTTAGACCACACTAAAAAGTCATTTTCCCTCCACAATTCCTTGTTCCTCATTAAGAGAATGCAGAATACTTGAACTAGTCTTTATGTAATCCAGCTTCATACACCAAGAGCAAACATCTACTTCGAATGACAATTATCTAGATTTTAAGTTGAAACAACAAGTGGAAGAGAGAGAAAACATTAAACAACTTCTAAAGCAACTTTCGTCAAACAGAATAAGGGATAGCTTCTCATTCCTGAATAATCAGAATAATCAGAGCCATTTAAATGTCAACATGTTAAAGAACATAAAATCATAAAGTAGCAATACAACTAAATAGTTTATATTAAAAAAAAATCAGTAATTTCTTTGTACTTAGTATCTAAGGTATCCCCACACCAGGACTTCCTGTAGTGCTGTCCTTCAAAAAGATCTGTACTCAAGATAATTTTTTACACCAAAAATGTCATAGGGCAATAGCCTACTTACCTAGCCATGTTTTCTGCTGAGTGTATTGTGAGTATCATCTTGGACGTACAATCACTGTCAGTGAGTTTGCAGCTGAATTTCAAGTCCTGTTTTACCTATATAGTTTGGAATGCTTGTCAACACCTCAGAACAAAATTCTTTATTTTCTCTATAGCATTTTGCTATGGCTATGGTATGCATTCTGGAGATTCATAATTTTGCAGAAGGTCGTTTAGGACAACTTCATTCGGTTATTTTTGTTTTCATGAAATTATATTGATTAATTTCTTCACAAAGATAATACAGATCTGGTGTCCTCAACAAGAGCCAACTTGTAAGTATCTTTGAAATCCCACCCTTCATTCTCCCATCAAGGTCGAAAATGGAGTGAATCATCAAAGCACTGATATACTAACAGCTGATAAAGGTGTCACTTGATAGACTTTCAAGAAAAAAATAGTGACAATAAAATCATTATAAACCCTAACTTATGAGTTCAACATTGCCTTCCATTACATGAAGCACCTAGCTAATACAGTTTGTTAAAATCAAAAGCAATAAAGATTCTGGCTTTGAAAACAAAAAAAGAAAGAAAGAAAGAAAGAAAGAAAGAAAAAGAAAGAAAGAAAGAAAGAAAGGAAGGAAGGAAGGAAGGAAGGAAGGAAGGAAGGAAGGAAGGAAGGAAGGAAGGAAGGAAGGAAGGAAGGAAGGAAGGAAGGAAAGAAAGAAAGAAAGAAAGAAAGAAAGAAAGAAAGAAAGAAAGAAAGAGAAAGAAAAAGAAAGACAGACAAGGTTGCATGCTCATTAAGGATACACATATAGGATATGATAACTGCAGGCTATTAATTCATATGCTGTGATAAGATCTTTTACATAATCAGAAAGACATTTTGTATGGAAATGAAATATCTACATTCAAGGCTCATTGCCTGTAAGAAAAAATTATTCTGTAAGGAAAATATTTATACCTACGATCTCTCTCTCTTCTCCTCCCACAAATAAAAGACCACCTGAAATAATCTAAAAAAAAAAAAAGGCAAAAAAAATGCAATGAATCATATACCATATTTCAGTCAAATGCATTTTTAAATAGCTGAGTTATAAACCCCTTGAAATCAAGTTTTATAATGGAAATGCTGATAGACCCTTGACTTTAATGGCTCTTCCAAGTGCATCAAGAGCTGGCATTACTTACAATGTCATAAAGTGACGTTTAAAACACTACAGAATTTTCTCACGACAGATAAGCAGGTGTTCAAGAGGGCAGCGCTGTTTAAACCTTGCTGATTTATATGACATGCTGCATGAAAGGCCAATGAGCTTTATGGAAGCTCACAGCAGAAACTCTAGACTTTAGTAGACAGTACCACCATTGTTTGAAGATCACCAATACATATTAATTTCCATGTTGTAATATTTGAGCTCCTGCATTTTGTATGTGTTACCAGTAGTGAAATATGAACTTCACCTCACAGAGTAGGGCTCTCTTTTATTGGTATATGTTTCATAGTGTATTGCATGTAATAAAATCCATTGTGCAGCTACTTCATCATACACTGTAATGAGTTACTTGGTACATACATCTCTTACTGCTATTTTAGCAACACTGTATTTCTGACCTCTTCCCAGAGTTAGGAAAAAGGCCTATCCCATCAGACTTCTTTGAGCAGAAGTAAAAGCAAAAGGTATAAAGCAAAACTTTACCTGCTATCAGAAAAGCAATAAGCCATCAAACCATTTTATGTAATCAATTAGTGTTTTCTGCTTGTTAACACAAAAATCAATAATCTTATGGCTATGGGCTCAGCCTTAATGAGTTAGTTAGACGGTAATTTACTTCAGGCAAAACCACCAACAACAAAATCCCTATAAGCTCTCAATAGCAAACTCCATTAAAGAAAACTAGTAGCAAGAAAAGAGCATCTCTTTAGGCTGTAGTTAGTGCTAAAATACTAGATACCTGTGTATAAGTGTTTCGAGTTTCTCTCAAAGAATAAAGAAAAAAAGCATTTGTTGGTGCATTCTCCCCTTACATTACAGGTGCAGTGAGGAAGAATACCATCAGTTGCATATGGATATATATGCATATGGATATATATGGATACCATTCCATGCATATGATAAATAAACATTAACTCAAAAGTTCAGAGACAAAAAAAAAAAAAAAAAGACAAATTAAGATGTTGATCCAAATTCCCTCCAAATGAGATAAAAACACGAGTGTATTTTTTTTAAACCAATTTGCCCATGCATTGATAGAACTGTAAGAAACCTAGACAAGGTCACTGAAAGGTATGTGAACTAGTAAATTCCATATTCCTACTACACAGGAATTCCAAACCATTCTTTACTCTCTTTAGTGTCATTACTGATTATCTTTATAAACCACGAGGGGTTTACACTGTAGAAGAACCAGGAAAAAGTAACTAATGTGTGCAGATGCAAAAACTAAATGCCTTTTAATACTATATCCAAGTGGGTTTTGTTTGTTTGTTTGTTTTCAGTTAGAGCCTTCAAGTTAAAATTCAGTCATCTGTCACATATTTTTCACTGAGCATTAAATTTAATGTAAACAGAGAGGTAAGAATCACAGGAAGTAGGAGAATGTACTCAATTAAATACTATTTAATGAGCTACTATATGACAAAGACAGAAGTTAAGTTTATCACAAAGCTCTGACTATGGCCTTGGTGTTGCTTGTTGTGGTCACCACCAACTTATTTCTGCTTATGCTAAGGCATAAATCTAAGGTTTCCAGATCACTATTTTGGACACATGAGTATAGTAAAACCAAAAAAAATGGTCTTAAGAATAATTATCATAGGGCTGAATATTCTTCCCCTAGAACTGATCTACTTTCTTGTCTCATGCATCAACTTAGTGGCCATGAAAAAACATTTCTAAATTGTGTGAAATATCCTTCTCCAAGTACCATCTACTGCTCCTGAAGGTTATAAGAAATTTTTATACTTCCTGTGCAAAGCTGAGCCCTAAGATTACAACAGATTCAAGACAAATAAATTGGCAATAGTTAAGAAGTGAGACAAGTGCTTCAATGTTGTTTTTCTCCACAATCCATTGTAAGGGTCATTCTTGTGAGTAGAATGTTGTTTCAGAGTTTTTTCTTTTTTCAAGTCCATACTTGGGATTTAAAGGAAGCTCAATTAACAAAGGCCAAGTTTGATACAATTTACTATAAAGAATAATTTCATATGAAATTGTTGTAACACTAAAAACAAATCCATATTTTTCATTACCCATAGTCCTTTATAGCCGAAAAGGTTACAAGCCTAATTAGACCTTTTATCACAAATGATTTGAGGTCTCAATGTCTGTAACAGTGGCAAAGAAGCCACTAAGTAGTTTTAGATTTCACTTTGAGTATTTTTTGCTGGTTTATTTTCTTCCCAACTTCTCATTACTTTTGTCCCTTTTAGTACCTCACTCTCATTACCATTAGACCTGAAAAAATGCCTTTCCTAATAGTGAAAAGATAAAGAGAACAGGAGCAAGGACAGAAGTGATTTTCCACTGACCTAGAAAAAGAGTCACAACAAAGTTAAAATTGTAGATCCCTAAAAAGGTGATCAAACAAACCATCCAGGACACAGAGGTTTGATACCATGGCATATTGTACTGCTACTCTGCTCTTCTCTTCTGTGCTATTCTTCATGTCAGCAGGAAACAGAATTCGCACGACTGTAGCACTCTGAACACATCTGTAAGTTATGGCTTTGCCCTTTTCAGTCTCCTGCTGGTTCAAACAATAGGAGACAATAGAAAGGATAATTCAAAGACTCTATGAGTGACTTCAACAAATCCAAAATCCTTGAGGTTATTGAGTCACCTGCACCAACAAATTTAATGTAGTTGTAGCATCCTTCAGATTTTTCACATTCTCAACAGAATTTAAGAAATCTTCTTTATTTTCTCTGTGACTGCACAAGTGAAGACATAGGGAGAAGGAGACTAGAGTGTGGGTAAACTTAGGGGAGTAAGAATTCATCCTTATCTTTGCTATCTGCTCCTCCTACTCCCTCCTGCCAGTTTGTCACACGTGGGTTTAGACAAATCATGAAAAAAAAGCAGCCCTGAAACACAAAGAAAAAAATATTTTTATCTACTTTATTTGTACCAAAACCACATAGAAAAAAAGTATTCTTCCCTCTGCAAAGCATAGGTCCTCAGGGCAACCTTCAGTATCTGTTCTAACCCTTGACTCTTCCATCAGTCCTTGTCCTTTAATGTATATATTAAATGTGCATAATGAATCGTCCTTGTCCTTTAATGTATATATTAAATGTACATAATGAATCAACACAGTTATTTCTTTGCAGACAAGTTCTTAGCCCCCTCTTCATCCCACTTCATTCACTTTACTCATTTACTCAGCTGCAGTATTCTGCTAATATCAATTATGTTAAGCAAATATGAGGGGGGAAGAATCACATAGTATCTGGAAGAAATTGCCTTAAGAACTCATTGTATAGATTTTCATTCCAGTTTTATGCCACAAATATGGGAGTGTTCTGCCAATTTTCACAGCAGATCAGCACAAAGCTCTTCAGCACAGGTGTTTCTGGGACTGGGATTCATTAGGAAAAGTTAGTGTTTAACAGCTTATGGCCCTTGTAAAGCCAAGAATGTCTCTAACATTTTTCAAGGTCCTGTTGAAAATGCCTGTGCCTTTCTGGCACAGGCACACTGCTACAGATTTGATAATTTGGAAAACAATGTATATAATATTATGTAATGCTTCCAACTCTAAAGGATACTTTGTCATGTGAATTCTCATTTATTGCATTCATATATTCAATTAGCATAGTCTTTAATCACACCTGAAACCAAATAAGTATAAGGTAGGGGTAGAACTATGATACTGTGATAGGGAGTTATTCCTTAAAAAGCACAAGTTTACCAGTCCTATTTCAGTTCATTTTAACAGACTGTTTCCACTGACTTACTGCCAGCCCTAAGAGTTACCACAGCACTGCTTAATAACAATGTGTAGCTTCTGACATTTATTTATAGTATACTAAAACCAAAGTCAGGCTGGGTGGCAAGAGGTTTAGACCACCTGAAATGTCTTTAAATCTTCAGCACGTTTAACTGCAGCAAGACTAGCAATAATCCCAAATATGCAGTCATCACGCTATTGGTTGATTCACTCTTTAAAGTTATAGATTCATTTCAGAGAACTATTTTTTCCCAAGAGTACTTTAAAAAAAAAATCAAAAATGGTTTGTTGTAAATCTTTTTATCAGTTAAGTGGCAGAGGAATACTTGGAAGGACAACAGTGATTTTTATTTTTTATTTTTTTTAAACAAGGCCATGTGTGCACAGTAAATTGATGGATTTTTCTGGAATTAATTTTTTTTTTCTTTTCCCCTCGTCTTTGCTTTGTGTAAAGCAAGAACTCAGTGTTTAGTGTGAGAAAGCATCAGTCATTTGTTTAGTCTTATACGAGTGTGCAGCAGTTGTGAGCTTAAGATGTGTGTCATGCAGTAATTATTTTAGAAAACAAACTATACTTTCCATTAAAGTTTTAAGAAGCATCTCTCAAGTATCTGAATGGCATTTCATTTTGGTAATAAGGTGACAGTACAAGCAACACCATTTCCAGTAACCATGAAACAAATCAGTCTCCTCTTCCTCAATCTGTATAGCCGTTTGAAGTGAAGGACACTTTTTGTCCCCTGTCCAGCAAACCACTTAAGCATGTGTAGTCTCCTCGACTTCAATAGGATTATTCATGGGCCCAAAGTGAAACATGTGCTTAAGTGCTTTGGTGGATCAGAGTGTTTCTAAGCAAGGGCAGCAAAGCAGAACCTTGTACAGATCCTTTAGTGCTGGAAAAGCTGTAAAAGTAATAGTATAGTATTTCAGGAACAATAGCCTTTGAATCTTTAACAATAAATCTGAACACAAAGGGAATTGTGAAATACATCAATTTTCTTTGACACACAAACCTATCTGAGCCAGATTCACACTTGGTGTGAACTGGGGTAGGCTCAAAGTATTGGAAATATCCTGGTGGGTGCTAAGCCTCCAATTTCCAAAAGTTTAATGTTAATATTAAATGTTTTTAATTTAACTTACAGAAACACTCAATTACGAATACTGTTCCACTCCACCAGTAAACAAAGATGGTAAGGAAAATGAGCAGTCTTTATGAGCCAAACATATCTCTGCATTACTACTCTGCACATCTCTATGACGACTACTGCTACTACTAGTACAAGCAGTTAATGGTTGGGGTAAAATAATTTTCTTACCTACAACCTTTAATTTAGTAGGCTGAATATTTTAAGCACTTGGTATCACTTTGTCTGATAGGCTGTCAAACAAACTCTCATGTCACAGACCAAATCCAGCTGATATTTTCAAGGTACAAGTATTTTGTGTGTGTGCACAGTATCTCAGCTCTGATGAAAAAATAAATTAAAAAAAAAAAAAAGTAAAACAGGGCTCGCTGGTCTTTGTCAGAGCAGAAGAAAAGAAGGAAAAGCATATTCATTACTGAGGATGGTAGTTCAAAGACATCTGCAGGATTTATTTTTGTTTTTTAATTTGCCTTAATTTTAGAAATGTAATCACAGGAAACAATAACAAGGGCCAAATCAGAATAACCTCTAATGAAAAGCATTGTTTAAATGCATGATTTTTATACCTCATAGTTATAGTCACTACTGTTATAAGGGAAATACGGATGACAATTACATTCTGTAAAAACTGCTCTTAAAAAAAAAAAAAGGAAAAAAAAATAAAGAGAAAAAAAAAACTTTTCCTACAATAAAAATTTTATTTTTAATCAAATTCACTTCCTACTCTTTAAGCAGGAAGCCAATTTGCTATTGCAAATGTTTTTAATAAGTGATGGAATGTGCAGTCATATACCACCAATTGAATTCTGAAATTCAGTTTGCCCATGCCAGGCAAGAAAAAGCTTTTGAGTTCAGGCGTGCACTCTATTACAAGGGGAGGCACTTAAATACATGAAGGGGAGGCCATGCATTTTATTTCAGAAGGCTGAAATACATCTTGCAATGTGGGGCTTTGATGTTATTCATATGCTAACAATATCCCATTTCCTCCAAGTGCTCAATACATTGGAATAAAAAGACATAATTTGCTGACATTGTGCTGAATACATCCTGCCCAGAATACTGATCAATTGTCATTCAGCTTCCAAGGCTAACCCACCCAAAATAACCCTCAACATAACCTTTAAATTATTCTTTTAACACTTTAAAATTCCAGTTAAAATAATTTACCATTTTACAGAATAAAACGATGAAACAAAGAACATAACTGTATTTTCACTCTGCTTCTAAAATGCAGTTCTAGTGCCCCAGGGACTCCTTTCATCTAGTGTAAGTGCTGGCATATGATGTGATTGTTAACATAGCTGGCCACCAGATGAAGTGAATTATCTAAACTGCCAAGGTTCCTACTTTCATTCCAATTTAAACATCAATTTAACACAGAAACTGAAGGGTATTATGAAAGCTTTAATATGAACAATTTCAGACATGAAAAAGAACTAGAAGGATTTCTCAAACCACCAAAACAAACAAAGGTGTAATTTATTGAACCTGAAGATGAGTCGGAAAATGATCAGACCACTAAGTCATAACAGAACATGTCTATCTAACTCCCAGTGCTGGTAAATTAATGCCATATACCCTGGGCACTTGCAAAAAAGGTGAATCACCTCTATGAATCCACAAGGGCAATCCACATCCAATAACCAGGTGCATCTGTTTTATCCCAAATTGTTAAAAGGGGATCTAAGAGATAGTAAATCCTAGAACTGTGTAGGTTAGAAAAGACCTTAAATATCATCAAATATAACCATCTACCTGAATCCCATCACTAAACCATGTTCCTTAGTGCCATGTCCACATGTCTCTTAAATACCTCCAGGGATGGGGACTCCACCACTTCTCGGGGCAGCCTGTTTCAATGTTTGACCAGTCTCTTTGTGAAGAAATTCTTCCTAATGTCTGATCTAACCCTCCCTGGTGCTACTTGAGAAAGCTTCCTTATGCCCTATCACTAGGCACCTGAGAAAAGAAACCAACACCCTCCTCACTGCAGCCTCCTTTCAGGTAGTTGTAGAGAGTGACAAAGTCTCCCCTCAGCCTCCTTTTCTCCAGACTGAACAAACCCAGTTGCCTCAGCCACTCCTCACAAGTCTTGTTTTCTTGTCCCTTCACTAGCTTCATTGTTCTTCTCTGCACATACTTTAACAACTCAATATCCTTCTTGTAGTGGGGGGCCCAAAACTGGACACAATTTTCAAGGTGTGGTCTCACCAGCACTGTGTACAAGGGATAATTGCTTCCATAGTTCTGCTGGCCACATTATTTCTGATGCAGGCCAGAATGCCCTTGGCCTTCTTGGCCACCTGGGCTCACTGCTGGCTCATGTTCAGCTGGCAGTCGACCAGCACCCGCAGGTCCATTTCTGCTGGGCAACTTTCCAGCTACTCTTCTCCAAGTCTATACCACTGCATGGGAAGGCTATGACCTAGGTGTGGGACCCAGCACTTACCCTTGTCAGATGTCATGCAATTGGGTTTGGCACACTGATCTAGCCTATCCAGATCCCCCTGCAAAGCCTTCCTACCCTCAGGCACATCAACACTCCTGCCTAAGTACATACCAACTGCGAACTTACTGAGAGCACACTCGATGCCCTCACCCAGATCATTGATAAAAATGTTAAACAAAAATAGCCCCAGTACTGAGGCTAGTATCTGGGCACACCACTTGCGACCAGCTGCCAACTGGATTGAATTCCACTCACTAGTCCAGCCATCCAGCCAGTTCTTCATCCAGCAAACTGTACACTTGTCCAAGCTAGGAGCAGCCTGTTTCTACAGGAGAATACTGTGGGAGTCAGCATCAAACACTTCACTAACATCAAGGTAAAGAACATTAATGGGGCTCAATTTTAGGGGTAGTTCTCTTTAACATTTTCATAAATGACTTAGATATAGGACTAGAAGTTGTTCTTTATAAGTTTGCAGTTGAAACTAAATTAGGAGGAGCTGTTGACTCTGTCAGGGGTAGAGAGGTCTTGAAGAGATCTTGACAAATCAGAGAGCTGGGTAATCACCAATAAATTGTAGTTTAACAAAAGCAAGTGCCAAATTCTGCACCTGTGAAGGGGCAACCCTGGCTGTATGTACAGACTGGGGGAACGAGAGGCTGGAGAGCAGCCCCATAGAGAGGAAACTGGGCATTTTGGTCAACAGCAAGTTGAATATGAGGCAGCAGTATGCCCTAGCAGTCAAAAGGGCCAACCATACCCTGAGGTGCATCAGGTACAGCATGGCTAGCTGGTGGATGGAAGGGATTGTCTCACTTTGCTCTGCATGGGTGCGGTCTCACCTTGAGTAATGTGTGCAATTTGGGGCACCACAATATAAAAAGGACATAAAACTATTAGAAAGAGTCCATAGGAGGGCTACAAACATGGTGAAGGGTCTAGAGGGGAAAATGTATGAGGAGATGTATGAGGCCCAGATGCAGGATTAAGTGCAAGTTCCTGCCTCTGGGCTGGGACAATCCCAAGCACAAATACAGGCTGGATGGAGAATTATTGGAGAACAGCCCTAAGGAGAAGGACCTGGGGGTATTAGTTGATAAGAAGCTCCACACGAGCCAGCAATGTGTGCTTGCAACCCAGAAAGCCAACTGTATCCTGGGCTGCATCAAAAGCAGTGTGGCCAGCATTTCAAGGAAGGTGATTGTCCCGCTCTACTCTGCTCTCATGAGACCATGCCTGGAGTCTTCTGTTCATCTCTGGCACCCCCAGCACAAGAAGGACATGGATGTACTAGAATGAGTCCAGAGGAGGGCCACAAAGATGATCAGAGGGCTGGAGCACCTCTCCTATGAAGACAAACTGAAGGAGTCGGGGATGTCTAACCTGGAGAAGCAAAAGCTCTGGGGAGACCTTAGAGCACCCTTCCAGTACCCAAAGGGGGCCTACAGAAAAGATAGGGAGGGACCCTGTCAGGAAATGTAGTGACAGAACAAGGGAAAATAGCTTTAAACTGAAAAAGAGTAGATTTAGATTAGACATTAGGAAGAAATTCTTCTCTCACAGGGTGGTGAGGCACTGGACTAGGCTGCCCAGAGAAGCTATGGATGCCCCATCTGTGGAGGTGTTCGAGGCCAGGTTAGACAGGGCTTTGGCAACCTGGTTGAGCGGAAGGTGTCCCTGCTCATGGCAGGGGGGTTGGAACTGGATGGTGTTTAAGGTCCCTTCCAACTCAAACCATTCTGTGATTCTGTGAGTGGCTGAGGTCCCTTGGTTTGTTCAGCCCAGAGCAGAGCAGGCTGAGGGGAGGCCTCATGGCGGCCTGCAGCTCCCTCACGAGGGGAGCGGAGGGGCAGGCGCTGAGCTCTGCTCTCTGGGGACAGCAACAGGACACGAGGGAACTGCATGGAGCTGGGACAGGGGAGGGTCAGGCTGGGTGTTAGGAATAGGTTCCTCACCGAGACAGTGAAGAAGAGAAATGGAAACTCTAATGAGCTCCACAGGGGAGTAGACACAGCAGTGAGTTTTCTGTTGTTCAAGGTGTGTTTAGACAATGCTCTCAGACATATTGTCTCATTTTTTGGCGGTTCAATGCGGACTGAGAAGTTGGACTAGGTGATCCTTGTGGGTCCCTTCCAACTCAGGATATTCTGTGATTCTGTGAACAGCATTTCCCTCAGGTCATCTTGATATAGAAGGAGATCAGCTTAGTCAGGCAGCATCTGCCTTTCATAAACCCATGCTGGCTGCATCCGATCCCGTATGTATTCTGTGATGGTATTCAAGATATGTTCCACAACTTTCCCCAGTACTGAGGTCAGACTGACAGGCCTGTAGTTCCCTGGATCCCCTTTCCTGCCCTTCTTCTAGATTGGTGTCATATTCGCTTACCTGAAGTCAACTGGGACCTCCCCTGTTAGCCAGGACTGTTGGTAAATTACTGACAGTGGCTTAATAAGCACTTCTGCCAGCTTCTTCAGTACCCCTGGATGAATCCTGTCTGACCCCATAAACTTAAGAACATTCAAAATATGTAGTATACCACCAGCAGTTTTCCATAGGAGATTCATCTCACTCCCTGTTGCTGCCTTCCAACTCAGGAGGCTGGTTACCCTGAGAGCAATTGGCCTTGCTAACAAAGACTGAGGCAAAAAAGGCACTAGAAACGTCAGCCTTATCTTCATCTTTGGTCACTGTTTCCTTTCATATTCAGTAAAGGATGGAAATTCTCCTTAATCTTCCTTTTGATGTAAATGTATTTATAAAAGTATTTTTTATTGTCTTATGACACTAGCCAAATTGAGTTCTACGGTTGGGCTTTGTACCTTTTAATTTTCTCCCTGCACAGCTTGACAACTTCTTTATAGTCCTCCTGAGTTGCCTGCCCTTCCTTCCATAGTTAATAAAATCTTTCTTCTTGCTTTCCTGAAGAAACGTTATGTTCATTCAGATTGATCTTCCAAGCACAGTTTGAACCTAATTCTAGTCTAAGATTACCGTATTTAAAGGAAGGATTTTCTCCAGTCAAAAAAATAAGTACATATTTCTTCAGTGACCTTGATTGGGTCACTTAATCACCTAATCACCTTTTTTCTCAGCTGCTTCCTCCTCCATATAAAAGTACTTCTCTTAACTCTGTTCATTTTCATTTATACAGCAGCTCCCTTTGCACAGCAAAGGCTCTTATTCAAGATACTGAGACTTCATTGGACAAAAAAAAAAAAAAAAAGCATTATTAGTCTGCTTTATACAAACTAAGATGTTCTAGTTACAAAGCATGTAAGAAAATTCTCTGGACAAACATTCTAATTCTATGGCCAATGATGTTTTGATAGAGAGGACTCACCTCTTTGAGGATTTAGCTAGTGCTTTTGAAAGGAATGACTTGTGTTAAGATATGGTTTTTTGCAGGTGGTTTGCATAGGAGAAGAAAAATAAAACGATAAGATGCAGGATAACTGTTGCTTCCAGGTAGAGTATACAGAATGCTAGAAGACATATTAAAATGAGAAGGAAAAACAAACTATTTCTAATGAGGTTACTCACAATGCACCTATCTAAACGTGTGCAAATTTTTGTAATGTCCAAGTTTATTACCTACTGGCATAAAGAATCTTTAGTTCCTTTCTGGAAATAAATGTTCTTTCTGCATTATACTTGAATAGAGAAAAGTTTATCACTGAACAGGAGTAAGAGAGTACCAAAGGAAAGCATAGACTCTGAAGAAAATGCAAATATGGTTGCTGTGTTCTGGCATTAGTGATACTGCACTGGATATACTTTACACATTTTGGTCAATATGTGGTGAAAAGAACAATGCTCAAAATAACTTTGGTCAAAAGGACAATGACAAAATCATAAACAGCTCTCAAAATTATTCAAGAACTTGAGTATACAAGTTTGCATTTAAAACTAAGGGGAAAATAGACAAATGACAAACCATGAAAACTTGAAATAAGACAAACCTATAAAATAAGTCAGATTAGTAGCCAATAGTCTTTTTGGACTTAAATGGGAGAGGGCAACAAAGCCCTGTTGCACCAACACTGGCAGCATATGGAACAGAGTGCCACAGCAAAGAGCTGGTGAAGATCAGTTTAAAGGGGATTTGACAAGTTTGATGAGAAGGAATGCGTTAACATATCAATAAGCATTCTATTTGGGAGCAAGAGCTGAACATAACTCATTCCCAAATGGCCGTGAATGCACTTTTCTGTATTATTACTACTACTTTATTATGCACAAACTACAACAGCATATTTCAGAGGGTGTGACAAAGAGAGCACTTACAAAGCGTGAGGACATGGAAGAGGCTAAAGGTCCATTTGTGGTAACTTATACAGTAGGGCTCACATGGACAACTAAATTCATTGCACTGAAGGGACGACCAGTTCTTTGACAGTGCAAGCAACACACTGTCTGACTGATTAAAATGATTATGATTTCTGAATAGCTTCAAAATGGTATGATTTAAATTATTTTTTACCATTCTATTTTTTTTTTTTTAAATCCATGTTGGATTTGTTGGTTTTTGATAGACTTAATCCTAGCTTTTATTATTCACCTTACTTTTGGAAACTGTGTGGGGAAAAGCTCTTTCACCCTTTCAAACATTAAGACTTTCATTTAGGAATCATTTTGTTTAAGCATTCGTCAAGAATGAAGGTTCTTTAATTGGTTGTTGTTATAACACAAATTTCAAATATGCATTGGGAAAGCAAACGTCTGTGACAAATTAATCAATATTACAATTCTGGCCTAAAGTTCCTTTTCAATGACAGCCATTTCTTGGTTTGATTTGGGATTCTTTTCTCTTTTTGTCCCTTGCCCCTAGACTCCTAAAAGATCAGAAACTATGATTCTTATGAAACGAAAAATGAATGTTTGTATTAAAAATGTCATAGTGAGAAGGCTACAGGTGAAATGAGGTATCCAGATTCACTGCATTTTGGATTTTAGACCATATGATGTTGCTGTTTTACATCAGCAATTAAGTATTGCTCACAGACAACTAAGAACCAAAAGATCAACTACACAACAACAACAGAGAATACACATCTGCAGGATGGACACACTATTTATTATTCAGACAACATAACTATATCATCTGTAGAGACCATTTCAATGCAGATCTAAACACACCCAATAAAGATTCTAACTACTGGGACATTTTTATGTGAAAAAGCATAAGTACCTAAAATGAAACAGAGATTTTAAATACTAGCAGCACTTACGAATAATAACCATTAATTTGGACTGGATCTTAATGCCATTCTCCCATTCATCAAATAGCTCAGTACTTAAAGAAAACTGTAAGCAGTGAACTCTAAGTTAGTATGGCAAAGAAAAAAACATTTTCAAATGACCTTCCATTCTTGACATTCATGCACAAGAGTTAGTCTATAAATCAAGTCAACAATTTCAACCATCTGATTTAACTGACCTCTCCCACTTAAAGATATCCAGCTGAAAAAACAGACGTCCTGCAAAACTAATATTCTGTAATGCCCCTTAAAACCACCTGAGAAATATGCTGTGAGGATGTGCCAACTTGTCAGTGATAAAAGAGAAGGCATAAGAGCAACACGTACCAGCTGGAGGGAAGGAAGATCCTGTACACAGCAGCAAGCTGACAAATAACTATTCTAGCTGGCATAACTACTACTTGTCTATAGCAAATGTAAGGGGCCAGCGACCAGCAGTACCTCCCAGAGGAATGTAGGAGGGGTGAAGGTGGCAGTAAAAAGGGATGGAAGTTATATTTCTGTAGAATTTAGTGCTGACCTGTTATCTACCAAGAAAAATGTGTCAAAAATAAAATATTGTTTAGGTTGTGGGGAACATACATAAAAGTAATTTGCAAATTCTACAGTTACAGTTCTTGTGATTAGCATGTTTTTGTTTGAGGATAGTTATAAAAGTTTGTATATATATATATTAAATAACACTATGATTTAAAAGTTCACTTTGCTCTTATACTATAAGAACAAGCAGTAAAAAAGACCTCAGTAGTAGCCTGAGATAAGAGGTGCAGAGCAATGTAGGGAATGGAAGGTCCAAAAACCTTGCCCTACTCAGAATAACAGAGTAGGAATGAAGTATGAATGAATGAAGTATGAATGAAGTCGCAATGAAGGGCCCAGAATGAAACCCCTGGTACTAGACAATTCATCCAATCCAGATATATCATCACCACCCCATCCTTCCTCTCCATTCACCCTCCTCAGTCTCAGTCACACACACACAGATACACACACACAAAGCCATCTCACTTTTCATGTATCTTCTAAGCACTTATTTTTATTCTATTTTTATTATTTATTATTTTTTAATCTGAATTTGTGTATGTCCACAAGACACCTAACAACTTGGATAGTGAATACAATGTACTGTGATAACCTGTGTGTGTATCTATTTCTACTATTTATTGTAAAACTTAGAGAAATTAGACATGGTACTTTGATACTGATGCCGTACTACATGAAAATATTGCAAAGTTCTGTGTCTCTTACCAATACATTTATTCTTCTCATCATACTTTTAATGAACCAGGATTTTACTGTTATGTTACAGACCACAAAGATAGAATTAGAACTGTAATGTTCTATTTATGGTCCTCATTCTTTGTGCTTATTCATCCTGATTTTTCTAGATCTCAAGCTTTCATGTGGACATACATATGTGTGTGTGTGCATGCACATGCTCTTATTTGTGGGTTTAGTATTACTTTTGCTGTTTTTGCTTTTACGGGAAATAACTCATTGAAAGACACAAAAAACAAGCACTGGTATCGGACATGTCAATACAACACAAGCAATGTTTGTCTAGTGTAGAAAGGAAAGTACAACCAAAATATGAATACAAAAGATGCTTCCTCTCTCTCTCCTTTACAACTTCCTGATCTTGGACATTCTGCTCAAGACTCAAGAGCATTTACAGCAGTTCCAAAATGCTGACTTTCTTAATGCACAGACCTCAGCAGGACAAGGAGTGCTGAGGACGATTGATTGAAATTGAGAACACCTTAAAATAATGATTTGTTTGACATACCCAGTAGGGAACTCTTGTTTGTTGAACTTGTTATTCATTCATGTATTCATGAAAAAAAAAAAAAAAAAGAAAAAAAGCATAATCCATCCATAGTGCCTGAATGATCACATTGAAATGAACCCAGAGCTTTGCAGTGCTAAGCAAGGACTTTGCTTTGCTACAGAACAGTTTTATATTGCGATATCATTACCTGAACCTAGAGTTTATATTATACTTATAAATCAGCAAGGGAAATTTATCCTGCATTGTAATCTAAAGTTATGCTGAGAATCAGATATTATAAATACACATGCATAATAACAACTGCTTGTGTGACTTTTTGATCTTCTTCCTCCTAAATGATTTGGCAATTACTGTGTTGAAATGTAAGCCTGTGAATCTGTTTGCACTTTGACAACTAAAATACAGCTGAAAGGAAATAGAGAAATAGCAAATATGCTTTGATGATTTGAAAAAAGTTCCTAGAATAGATCACTATTACAGGGGGAAAAAAAAATGAAAAAGATAACTGGCAAGATTTAAACAGGACTTTCCTGTGTTCAAATTAGTGAGAAAACAAAGAACAACACTTTACAGGGAAAAAATATTATCATAAGCTCCAGCACCGAAAAGCACATATATTCATAAATGTGAATGGGCTACATGTAACTTTT
This sequence comes from Anser brachyrhynchus, assembly GCF_964034855.1. NCBI lineage: Eukaryota > Metazoa > Chordata > Aves > Anseriformes > Anatidae > Anser > Anser brachyrhynchus. The sequence goes on from NC_137697.1 coordinate 60,276,900, forward strand.
TCTGTACAGTACGATACCAAATAAAACAATGCCTGATTTTCCCTTACTTCCTAAACTTTCCTAGTTTTTCTCTTTCTGCAATAAACTTTTGGATGTTTTTATTTTGGTTGTACTGGTTTTACATTGTATATTCAGATCCATTCCTATCCCAAAAAGAACTTTAGAACTATATTCACACATGGGGGGACAGGGACATTTGGTATTGCATTACTAATTTCAATCATTTATAATGTATTTTCAACCACAGCAGACACAGAATTACTTGGTAACTCACTGTTACTGTGTGACCTTGCCATTGTCATAATTTTGCGCCAGACCAAAAGTACTTCTGGAAATCATCTTGATTAGTTGTTTCTGCTTGCTGTAAAAAGAATCTCCCCTCCCCTCTCAATAAATGCTTTTAACTTGTGATAGAAGGACAAGGAGTCTTCCCTGACTCTGAAAGGTATGCATCAGTTTTAATCAAGAAAACCAGGCATGAAAAAGCCTCAAGTTAATGAAGTGCATCTGAATGCATAAAAAATTAATTTGTTTTTGGAAGGGATTGATGGAGGAATTAGGCCCAAAACCAGCTTCTGAAGCTGAGACTAACCAAAAAAATAGTCACCTATCTCTGTTCTCAAAATGAAAGTTGCATGACTTCTGTTAGGGGACACCTATATTAATTACCTTCACAAAATTGTCTTCATCTTGCATTAATCTGTGGTCCAGTTCCTTCAATTAGACAGAATACTTTAGTCAGCAGAGGTAGTGTGGTTGCCCTGTTCACCTTTCACAAAGCATGTTGATAGGTCCCAAACCACACATAAGGTTTTTCCTTCCTCTTCCGTTCCTCTGATCTAAGCATAGAAGATTTGCATGATGTCATCACAGCAGTAGGAAAAGCATGAAGTTTCATCTCTGAGGTGATACACTCACAATAGAAAAACAGCTAAGTTTGTAACTAAGAAAGATTTCAGCCTTCTGAATGAACACCTTAAAACTTTAACACAAAGTCACTTAAGGCTGTCTTCATTAATAATGCCAGAGTTTCTAGCACTGTGCGCAATCACACTCTATGCTGTAAAAAAAAGGTGCATTTTGTTTTGTTTTGTAGTTTTTTGTTGTTGTTATTTTTAACCGGTAAAGTTTTAAATATTCCATTTTATTTACAGTCAACACTTTGATATGCCCTTACTCCTGGTAAGCAGCTTGCTGTGTTCACAAACAGAAAGACTAATACTGATATCTAGAAGACAATAGTGCTATTTTCTAGACAGCAATGAAATAAGAGTCTTTTTTAAAAAAAAAACAACAAACAAACAAACAAACAAAAAATAAACTTTCTTCAATTGGGAAACAGTGCCAATTTGTTAACAGCTTGTTGTCACCTCATCAACTACTTCTGAAACAACATACAGTTCTTGAATTCATTTCTTCTTCATGCTGTTAATGGTATGAGCTATAGATCAACAGGAAGCCTAAAACCATTACAGGCAACTATATACCAGCTAACAAGACATTCTGCTAACAAGTCAATTAACAGTAAAGCTTCCAATGCATTGGGGATATCTAGAAATGTCATTTCATAGGAAATGTCAACATTACTTTAAATGGTGGCTCTGATTTGAGTCAAAATGGAAACTTTCAGAAAAAGTCAAACTAGTTAATAACCCCATAAATTGCACAGCTTAAATTAATAGAAGATGATTTCAGTCAAATAAAAAATTGGAAGGTGCTTGCATTAGAATTAAATGATTAAAAAGAAAAAAAAATCAGTTTCCAAAAACATATGTATAACCTCATCTGTTGGTGGAAGAAAAGTGTTTTGCATGATGGCATGGGAGAATTTTTATTTTACTTTATTTATTGCTGAACTGAAGAAATTAATAGTCTCTCCTTCCTCATCTCTTCAGAGATGGGGTCCATCAGAAGGGTTGCTTAAAAGTGTCTCCATCTTCCTTCTACTCTCCATATCTTGAGTCTTACAGTAGTTTCAACTAGAAATATTCAATTTAAGTTTTCATCCTTCAGTCTCGCCATCTCATTTTTCCTCCTTATCAAGGACATACAAAATTTTCAAGCCACTGTATACCATACAAAAGTGTATTTGCACATCAGCCTCCTGTATCCACATGACTGATAATGCAGCTAGGCAGGGATGATAGTTCAGTTTGCAGAAGTACAGTTGTATTCACCCTGAGAAGCATGATTATTCAGTTCTATAGTAGTAACTAAATAGTATCTTCACTGAGAAGGACCAGGCACCCTGTGAGACCAGCTCAAGACCACAGTAAGTGAGTCTTCTGCTATAGTGAAGGCCTGATCAAATATCAGCTGAAGTCAGTGGGAGTCAATGTATTTCAATAGTCTTGCTCATCTGTATCAGGAAAAAATGCTTATCCTCTTAGTCAAATCACAAAATCATTCCTTACTACCTACACCTGCAACAAACACCAGTCCATTAGGCACACCGTATTCAACAATTCCTGTATTTCTAGACACGTTAAAAAATTCTTCCTAAAAACTCTTCTTCCGCCCTTATTGTAGAAAGGTTAACTTCAAAGTGTTTGGCAGCAGCAGTCTTTCTTGCTCATGACCAACTGTTTCACCAGGTAATTTCAACAAGCTTTGATAATGCCAGTGATTTAGACAAGTGTAAGCCCCTGTTCCCATGTGAAATTCATTTTAAGATCAACGTCTTAGTCAGTGTAGCCATAGTAATATCAATTTTATTGTAATATATTAATATACAAAACTGTTACCATGGAAACCAGTGACAAAGATTTGGACGATCAATTCCAATTACTATAGTTAAATAGTCATGCCTTAAAACCTATCAACAGTAAATGTTATATGCATAATCAAATGAAAAAATATATTTACTGTGGACATGAGAAGATGTGCTCAGCATTGTAATACCGGCACAAGTCATTCAGGATATAATTTGCTTTGACAATAACACAAGTTGGTTTTTGTTTCTGTGTTGTTTGTTGTTGTTGTTGTTGTTTTGTTTTCTTTTGTTGTTGTTTTGTTTTGTTTTGTTTGTTTGTTTGTTTTTTAAAGGGGAGGGGAGGGAAGGGTGGAGAGCTGGGCATATTGAGGGTTGGTTGGTTTATGTGTTTGTTTTTTAACCTACAGTCAAGAGGCACGCAAAAAGGTCAGCTCCTGCTGTCTTTGAGATCAAAGAAAATCAAGAAAATTACTTCCCATCTGATCCTGAGCAATCAAATGTTCAGCTGCTCGATATTTCAACAAGCAAACACATCAGCACCAATTAGAAGCGGCTTTTGCAAGGTAATTTTTTACCGTGTAGCCAGATAATAGTACCACTATATTTCTGTGTGAGATGATTTTGGAATAAAACAGAAGAAAGCTGAAGAATAGAAGTGGGTGATTCAGAGAAATTTTTAAATCTGGATATTATTTTAGAAAGAACAAGAATAAACTGTAATTTTAATTTCTTTCTGACTGGAGGGAGAAGCTAGAAGGAAGAGAATGGAGTGATGTAGCAGACTACATCAGCAAAATGCTTTCTTGTAACAGATGACAATGAATGCTTTATCAGCATATACCCAAATACACTATCTAGTGATCAAACAGAATCAAATATCACAGCTATGCCAGGAACACAGTTGTTTCTTGGATTCTGACAGGAAAATAAGCAAACAGAATACGCCCTTCAGCAGAACAAATGCAGCCTTTTCCACTCACAGCCCAAGATACTTTGGGGCCTAAACATAAGTTACACCTATTGCTCATTTGGACAAAGGATGCAGAAATCAAAACAGCGAGTTGTTTATTTTTTGCCATCTGCTACCAACATGACAAATTTGGACAGCATAATCCATTATAATTTGTAAAACAACAGCATGAAGGTGTTTACTGGGAGCAAGAGTTTTGTTGAGAAAGTGTTTATTTTGCAATTGTTCACAAAGATTTCAACCTGCACACATAATTTCTTGGAGGAATGCTCTATCAGTTGAGTGATCAGTTGAGTGCTTGAAGTCCTGTTCACCCAGAAAAACTGATTTACAACAAGAGAAACAACCAAACAAACTACATACAACATCATGACCATAATATCTCTGCAAAGCAAAAAAATACTTGCAGTAAAGAACACCATACTGATTTGAGCACTGCTGTCAACATTTGCTTCCTTTAAGCCCCAAGGACCAATAGACTCTTATAAGAAAGCAAATCTGGGTCTTAGAGACATGCAAAGCCCCTAGTACTGATTATTCACAGTCAGGTCCCCAGGAACCCTTACCACATTTCATATTTTTCAATTTGAAAGAATGCAGTACTTATCCTGAAAACTCCTTTTTCCCAGAAACATAATCCATCAATAAAAATGTAACATCAGCACAAAAACAAACAAAAAACAAATAAACAAAACAAACCTGCAGAACTGATGTTTGCCACTGATCTTGCATTGTGTTCAATAAATTAAAATATAAATATCAACCTCAAAAAACAATATGCAACAGTATTGTTCATAATCATAGAATAATTTACTGATCATTTACTGATGTGAAATGACGTTAGAAGTCTCTCTAGTAATCATCACTGTCACAGTCTACTTTTCATAACTGCAACTGTATTTTTGCTCCTGGTTTAAGAAAGACATAGAGGAACTGAGTTTGACACTTAAGTAACCATTACAATAGTTAACCATTCATTTCTTCTAGCTGCTGTTTCATCTTCATGAACTGTAAAATGAAAAAAAAAAAATGCTACTTTAAAGTTAATGTTATACTGAGTTCAGAAAAAAATAAAAATAAAATGAGAGGAGTAGAAAAGAAATAGCAGTGGCTCAGGAGAGACCCAAAAACTCAGAGACCTAGTTCAGAGACCTACAAATGCTGACACAATCCAAATCTACACTATTATGGTGCATTACATTTCTTCTCCTTTTTTTATGATTGATGTTGATGTTTATGATACCAAAGAGCAATAAACCTTGAAAAGCTACTCAAAAAGTAAAGAGCACAGCATATATTTACAAGAACAATTGTTTATCAGGTCTAAAAAATTTAAACAAAACTTGAAAGAACATCATCAGCATTTCTGATTTATGCAGAAGAAAAAACAACTTATTAAAGATTTACTATGTTTCTCTTCATATTATAGCATGTCAAATTTTACTCCCTACCTAATCTCCTCTGTTACCTAATTATAAAATATTCAAGAACTTCCCTTTATCTAAACACTCAAAAATAGTTTAAATTTGTAACTGTGCACCAAACCAGTGAGGTATGTGGATATAATTTTGTTTCTGCTCTTGACAGGAGCTAAATCTGCCTATGAACTGCTATATACTGATCCTATTGTTTTTTCTGTCCAAACAGGACACAGACTATATGCAAGCTTCTGTCTAGAAATGGGAAAATTATCCTCAGAGGCTTTTTTGTAGATATACCTTCAGGCATATCAGGTAAAGAGCATATATAGGGGCATATCAAAGCATAATAGAGCATGGAGACTTCAGATTAGACCATGTCCCTTTTTCAACCAGACTGAAATTCAGACAGAGGAAGAGATGTCTCTGTATTAAAGAAGTAGATACAAATACCATATATATGAATGCAAATGTCTTCAGTTTTAACAACAAACTGCAAATATTTTTTTTGTTGATGACTCTACAACTTTAAAACTCCAAATCTTGCATCAAATGAATGAGGAAGTGGCATAAGAAGAGGGAAGAGGCACATACTACTCTTACATGTAGTACCTCATTTTTTTGTGCTAAAACAGTATTTTTAAATGGCCATTGCTTAACCTTAAGCTGAAAAACAACAAGTAGCCCTGTAACCATCAGAACTCTTGAGATCTTGTTTCTTACGTTTTTCTCTGATCTTCTTTACCAATAGATCTGATGTTCCTTCCAGCCCCTATTTCCTGTTTAAAGCAGTGAGTAGTAATGTGTGCTAATTGAGGCTGGTGCAAAAAGAATGGCTAATGGCTGACTTCTGCCTGCTGTTCCTGCCACTCTCTTTCCACTGATTTTCATGAATCTTGAAAGAATGTAGTTATGTTTAAGAAATCTAACTTCCTTTCAAAATTAATTTGAAACTGACCTATTTTGTGAGGGAATGAAGACAAGTGACAAACAGATGACTCCCTTCAGAGCCTAGGTCTTCTTACAGAAGGAAATAATGGAGAAGTGTGGATAATAATTTTTACTCATCTGTTTTTCATTTACCAGTTTGTTACAGTGCTCAGATTAACTAAGTTGGCACCTACTAGATGACATAACTTTTGCTACCATTACTTGAAAGAGTGAAGTTAATTAATTTTTTCCAGACCCTAAACTTTTAATTCAAAATTTATGAGAAGAAGCAGCACCATAATTGCATGCAGATACACAAGAAACATGGCACAAACGCATTTGGTGCACTAAAAACACAAGTTTATCCCAAAGTCTGTGCAAATTAAAAACAAACAAACAAACAATAAACAATCAAAACAGCCAGTATTTTGCATAAGAATATTCAGCTCATGTTTTTAAGTTTCAAAAAAATATGTGCTACTACTAAGTGTTCAGGTCCACTTACATATTTGATATAATCAAAGAACACATTTTGGAGAAGAAGGTCTCAACAACAGAACTATCTGAAGAATAGTTACCAGGTAGAGAACATTGATTTAAGCTGGAAAGGAAGCAGGATAACACCAAATATATATATATATATATATATATATGCATCTGTTTAATCTCTCTAAACTAGATAAAGAAGAAGACTGATAGAAATGAGTCCAATCAAAGAAAAATAAGCTAAAGTAAAACAAACTATTCTTTTACTATGAAAGTTCAGATGTTATATTTGTGTCCAATCAAGTTGAATGGTCAGAGATAATCTCTTACATTGAAGGACATTAAAAATACCCAATACTCAGTATATACCATGTGTTCTTTAGCTTTTTGCTTTTTTTTAGCTTTTTTTTTTAGCTTTTTCCCTCATCTTCTGTCAGCCCTCAAAATTACTCATAATTTATTTATGTGAAAACACTAGAGATACAAGATGTTTCCTAGCTTGAACAGAAGAGCCTTGAAGAACATCTGAACCTATCACGACCTTAAAGATTACTAGCTTTTTTTTGTATTGCCAAGGCCTAACAGTGAAAAAAAAAAAAGAAAAGATAGCAACTGAACTCACATAATATAGACCACAGTTTTAAGCTGAATCAAAACCATGTTCACATTTGGCTTTGATAATACTGAAATCACAAGACCGTAGGTGAAAACTGCAGCACTATTTTCAAATTTCAAGAACTTCCTTTTGATTTTTTTCACCTTGAGGTGGAATCACATAAGAGTATTTGTGTTTTTCTAGTAATCTTGGCAACTGAATCAGCAATAAGGAAATAAACACCCTATATATATAACTACCAACAACAAATACAGGGACTTTAATTAGGCCTTCAAGTTCAATATTTACCCATAAAGAAGTTCAGTTTTCCCAAAATAAAGTGTTTCTGCTATTTCAGCAGCAAGCAATATCATTTCAGTTCTCAAATGTAATTATTGCATAATATGTTCACTTAATGAAAAAAATGCCTGGTCTGAGTCAAGTTTTCATTGCAATTATTTGTACCTCAGAATAACAAATATGTTAGCAAAATATTTCAGACAGACCTTCCAAATCTCACTAGTCGAAATTGTTCCAACTTAACCACATTTTAAATGCAATAAAATTCAGCAACTATAATCTAAATCATACACTTACCAGTCTTTTTCCCACAAGCCTTGAAGCCTAAAAGTTACCATGGAAACAAATTCTACATTTCCACAAATTGGAAGAGTCAGTTGAAAACAAAACAAAATTAAATTAAAAAAAAAAAAAAGATTAACTCATTATTAACTATACTTCATTCAAATTATAAAGGTAGCAATAGCTAACTAGCTTGTACTGAGGAACATTAAGAGTGACAGTAAAATTATTCAGGGATCCAAACAGCATGGCTTTCATAACAAATTCTAAAAATCAAGATAAAATAAAAATAATAAAGCAGTTTTTTACAACAAAGCATTTTTACAGTATATTTAAAACACGCCGTTGTATCCATTAATGTGTGATGAGAATGACACTAAACCACAAATTATCCTATAACTTGAGTGTGTGCAGAACTACTGGTTGAAGCTTTAGATTCAAGCAGCATATTGTCTAGCAAGGAGATTTAATCTCTCACAGCTTTTGTTACCTATCTCTAAAATGGGGATGGCAATGCTTTTGATAGCAGATAATACTTTGGGAAAGATATGGCTTATATTTGTCTGCATGGCTACCTAATCATGCAACATCATATATGATGTGCAACATCAAAAAAATGCCAGATTGTGCTATATAGGGTTAACCATGCTGTGATGGTTATCTGTAACCCTGAACCAAAGAAGCTACAAGGTTGCCTCTTATATCTCTCGAGGTAAAAAGATGGATCTCCTGATACCTACTTTACACAAAAGTCTGATACATATCAGATTATGCATGGCCTCAGAGCATATGAAAATTCAAAAGAGAGCCAAGAACATGCACATCCAGGGATCATCTATCCTCATTTAACTTAAGTGCATGGAATTTCTACTCTTGGATGAATTAGGACTAGAATTCTTGTTACTCCAGAAATCCTTTCTTATCAATACAAGAGAAAAACAATCAGAAGTGGTTCTGACATGGGAATATGCTTGCAGTCTCCTGCTCCAAGGTGACAATCCTGAAAATATCTGCAATTGGAAGGCAGCACTCTCCAGTTCAGTTTCATATATCTAATTTGTCATTTAAATCATAATTTTTTTAACCTTGTTTAATCACTGTATTGATTTATATATATTGTGTCTTCTGAGAATGCCAATGAATGTAAGAGTCCTGGTGATGGCTCATGTCATGTGAATTTTGTCAAATATAAACCAGTTCCAAAGCATTAATGTCACTGAAGTATGTCAGGTAGTGACTGTTCTTAACCTAAATGAGATTTGAAAACACAATATAGAACAACTCTGTTTGGGTTTCTCACATCTGTTTCAGTACATACTTCTAAAAGATCTTTGAAAAGTAATAAGCAGGAGTTTTGAATTTGTAGAGAGGCACATAAACTGAAGAAGTTTTAAATCAGGTGTTGACCAATAGACAACACATCTTTGGAATGCATTACCAGCCTATCTTAGCAGGATCCCTAAAAACGCATGAAAATTTCCCCTTTTAATATTGTTGACAGTTAATGTCATGTTTTAGGACTTTAGTCCTTGGCTGTACCTCATATAAAAGATGAATAAGGTTCCAAAAAGGTTAAACACATTCTAGATGTATATCCTAAAACTTATATAATTTCTGCCTTATATATACATATATATATACATATATTCTTTAATTCTTATGGTTTAGAATGATTCTTATAAAACAAGAGTGCTTTCTTCAGCCTCAACTGCAAAACAATAAAGATTAAAAAAAAAAAAAGACGGCAAATACCTAAAGAATCTCTACATTTCTTTACTTAAAGTAAGTGTAGTGGGGATTGTATTTCTTTTCTTTAAATTATGTATTTGAGGCAGACTATCTTTTTGTACTTCTCAAAAATAAATATGGCTACAATGGAAAGTCTTAAGCCCTCAGTATTATTCTTCCATGTTGTTTCATTGCAAACAGCAAGACTATCTCTAGGAATTCCAACCACTCTTGTGAGTGGCAGGTTGTAGAATCAAGCCTATTGCTAAAGCTAGGTTTATTCTTCTTTTGTCCTAAAAAACTTCCTCCCATGGAACAGAAGTCTGTATGCTATTTTTGGATTTGTAAAGACCACCTATGGTCAAAAATTTCATCAAATTACCTACTGTCTGCACAGGATAAACATTCACTGCTTTTACTCACAGGAATATTTCAACATTTCCAGATGAGAGAAGCTAGGTACTCATGTGGCTCCAAGACATTCTCCCAGTTTTGGACCAGCTACTGTTCTCAGGTCATTGAAGAAAATGTCTGTGATTAATAGAGCTCATAAGTGCTTTTTAACATGATAAAATGGATAAAATAGGGGGAAAAAAGAAAAAAAAAGTAATAGACATTAAAGGAAAGTGACAGAGAACAAGAGGAGAGAAAGAGCAAGGTGGAGGGAGCAAGGAAGACTGCGTGTTTTCCTGTTTTTCAAGAGATACAGCACAGAAGATACTGAGCAACCAAAACCATCTAAACCAGAATATTCTGAGGGTGTTAAATCCCAGTCAAGACTTTGATAGAAGAAGTTACTTTACATCTTTCTCTGTTAAAAAAAAAAAAAAAAAAGCATACAGTGAACACCATCCAAAAAAAAAAAAACAGTCTCTAAGTCACTCTTTGTTTTTGTCTTTAAAGCACCTTTGTACTGCTTTTCTAAGTCCATTCTGCTGATGTGGTTTGATCAACTGCAAATCTCTTGTGCTGGAGACCCAAAATTTATTTTGGCTCCAAAATTTTTACATTTCCCCTATATTTTCTCTCAAACAGGAAAGAAACAGGAAAATATTCAACATTCTTTACTTCTATAACATGACTACTGTATGACTTGGAACATTACTGCTTTTTGAAACTTTTTTTTTCTTCAAATATTGATAGAGCGCACATACTCTGGTTCATGTGAAGTTAAACAACAAAGTTTCCACTCACAAAAGTATAATCATTAGTTCACCACTGACCCTTCAACATTTTCTACAAATAATTCTTCCTTACTACATAGGAATTACAAAAAAACTTACTCACTAAATAAGGTACATTTTTTTCTTTAACCAAAAGTTTCAAAACAATGTGGTTTCTTATTATTTCTTAGTAACTGTCTAAAAGAATTATTTCTTTCTCCTCACATAACAAGTATTCACCCTGCAGATCAGTGCACACTAACCTTATTTGCATACTGAATATTCTTCCTTACTCAGTTCACTAACTCTTCTGCATATTCCTTAGAAATCTGTAACACAGTAACCCAGATGATAGTAGTGTTACCTTGTTTTCCAAATTCAAGGCTTGTTCGATTATGTTCTGTAACATGGAAAATTCCAATGTTCAAACATCTTGTGTATGTAACACATTGCACATCAATCATATCATTCCCAGCTGTTAAGAATGGGAGAAGTCTTTGATGCATTTGTGGTTTACATGTTTTGTGACACTTCTCCCTCTCTCAAAGTTTTGAGCATAGGATTAATTTTTTAGTCTTATGTACACACCTAAAAACATGTTCACGCAAATGGACTACCAGATATTTCCATCCTCTGAAAATCAGCTCTTGAGTAAGACTGATCTTAAACCATCTAACTTATAATCATATCCCTGTTTTAACTAGACACAATTAAGTTTTACCGACATGTAGGAAGCACCTTAAACTACAATATCTTTCAGTCTCTTAGAAACCAGGAAACAATTACAGAGGACATTAGCGTCAAACGACAGTTTCTCAGGTGAAGAGAGACTGAGCTATTACATTTCTTAAAACCGCTGACAGCTTACCCTTATTTAAACAGGTATTAGCAATGCCTTCCAACAGTAGACCCAACGCTGTTCCATTTCTTTTCTATGGCTAGGTAAAGGGCAGAGAGTCCACATTCAGCTAGCTGTGCAGATCTTCTTAGCAATTCTGAAGTTGCCAGTCAGGACACAAGACAAAACTCAGTTAGGGTAGGTTCTGCATTGACACGCTCCTACCTTCATATCTTTAAATTGCTGTGGAAACCACTCAAATTGTATTTACAGAGAAAACTGAAATAGTGTCTCTTCTTTGAATCTATTCTCTACTATCAGAATACCTGTTTTAAAACTGTTTTCTCACAGAAAGGCCTTCCACAATTTATTATTTCCTTTGAGAAAATCATCATCTAGATTTAGAACACACAAATGTTAATGGCTAAAAATATAATACAATCTGATTAAAAATTGAATGCCAAAAATATATATATATATATTCTGTAGTGAAAAACAGATAAATAAACATAACAAATATAAATATAACCCTACAGTTACAGATAGAACTGACTTTTTTGTTGCTATACTGTGAAATGTGTAATCGGGGCCAGATTATTACCTTTGCATTTTTATTTGTCTTATCTGCACTGTTGTGTTCGCAGGCTACTACAAACATTGCATGAAGTCTTGTTTATATGGTAAATAAGCTCTATCCATAACACAAACCTTACTCTATGAACCAAATAAAAAATTCGTCTTCTAAAACTACAAACTTCAGGGAAAATGACAAGTAGGTGTTCTGCCAGAACATGTGATATATATTTCACATACATAATATCCTGACAAATTTCCAAACAATGCAAGGGAACAATATTTAATGTGATTTAATTTAAAATTTTATGCTAATTGTAAGTGACCTCTGAACTCTGCAAGTAGTTCTACTGTCCACATGGCAAATGTAATTATGGAATTTGATTTCCTATATATTGTAAGCAATGAAACTACTTTAATTGACACTGATGTATATTTGTAATAACTTCTGTGTAAATTAAAAATCAATACCGATTTTAGTTCCCTGGATACTATTTTTTCATCAAATTGGTTATTTCTTTGGAATAGAAAGTATACCGAAGCAAACATTTTGCAGAATGTATGATTTATGTTTTAAATCATACTGCAGTTTGCATGCATGCCATTTTTGCTTAAAGCTTGTGTGTCTCACACTTGTGCACACACACAAAGACAAATCCCGTCAGATCTAGGCTGCCTTCAGGAGATTTTGCTTCTAGATGATTTTTGATTGATTGCCAAGCATGCTTCACAATGACTAAGTGGGATATCATTGTATTAGCTGATATCAATGCTGCAATGCACCATAGGTATCCAATACAGAATTACAAGAGAAACTAAAAGTAGGGTAATTCACTTGGTTGTTGGTTGGGTTTTTTATTATTATTATTATTTTCATTTTTAATAGAACAGTCCATATTTAGGAAATATTTCAACGTTGTTGCACTTTCAAATAAATGCTTGGCAAGAAAGAAACAAATTAGTAATGTTTACTATATTATTTCTTTATCCCCATACACAATGATTAAATGTTAGAATGCAAAATATAAATACAGGTATCTAAAGTAAAGCTACAGCTCCATACAAAGGAGGGCATCTTTATTGGGGTCAATCAAAATATTTTGCCATCTGGGAACCAGTGTTCTTTATGAATTCAAGTGAATTTCAGGCTAGGCTTTGAAATGGTTACAATAGTTGTTGTGAGGAGTGGAACGTGATCGTTGTGGTTTCAGACCCCCAAACCAGTATGCTGTATTGTGTGAAATATTTTTCTATTGTCATAAAAATCATGTCATATTCTTCACTAAAATTAAAAGGACAAATATATTTTGAAATGACCTTTTATGTTTAAATGGTATTAACTATATAAGCTACATACTGAATAAAGATTGATTGAGGAACAATGAAGAGAATAAGAACACTCACAGCTCAAAGGTCTTGCTCTCACACATAGTACAGGGCCACATCTGATCTCCCAGTGTTTTATCCCGCTGTGACCACATAGACTTCATTAAGCTTCATCCTTTATACAAACACAAATGAATACATAAATAGAAAGCAAAGAGCTGCACAGATTTTGCACAAGGCTGGAAAAAAACCTTAATCAGGAATCACCCACCAACAGTGCCAACTTTGTTTTCAAAAGCTCCTGTTTGTTCACACTATACTCCTTAGCAAGAGAGCTAATTTACATCACAGGTGCAAAACAGAAAAAAACAATGTGCTTTAAGGTCTTTGGAAAAATTTTCCTTTAAGAGAAATAGCATTTCTCACCTGTAACAAGGACTCGAAGTGACCTAAACTGTGTCTGTCTTTAAATTAAAACATTACAGGCATTTTACAATCCTTTTTTTTTTTTTTTTAACTCTGTGTCAAGTGGAGAACTCTCTTCTTTCCTGAATCCTCTCCCAGCAGTACTAGTCGGTCATCATCAGTATATATCTAGGATGTGCACTCCATAGTGAGAACTGTCCTTCACACCCCATGCTTTCTTCAGCAAACTGGGTTTACAAAGAAGGGAAAATAAAAAAAATAAATAAATAAATAAATAAAAGTGAACCATAATTGATTTCTGCTACCTTGCAAGAAGATTTTTTTTTAATGAATGATTTTATTATATGCAATTTCTTATAAATTAATCTCTTCTGCAAATAAAATAATGGGAAGAAAAAATTTTATACACCCATTTTCATAAATGCCACAGAGGCCTAACATAATCCATTTTACCTGTAGTTGCATTTTACTCAGCAAACAAATCATCAATTTGTAATTTGCTTTTGATGTAGGCTAAAAGCACTTTAATATAATAAAGCTTATTGATGCCTGTAAGGCCCTTTTACCTACAAATATTTCAAATGTAGTGAAATAATGCAACACTAATCTCTAAGACTTTTATTCTATAATAGATGTTTTTTCTCACTAAATCAATTCAAAGGCTAATTGGGGTGGAAGGTGACTATCTCTAGTGGTTATAAATACATTTGCATTGCTATCAATCTTTTACACGACTGATGTTTAACGAGCCTGAACAGGAGCTCAGACCAGCCCTACAGCTACAAAACTGCAAACATGTAGTCAATGCTTCCATCAAGTGGCAAAACCAGGAGTTGCAATACCCGTAATTTCCCAGCTTACACCTCTTGCAGGCACTCAAGAGGCTTCACAGCTCTTCCAGCATGCGGATACTCTCGTCCAAGTTCTCTCAGCTCTGCTGGCCACCTGAAACTCAATACATTACCGTCTACCAAGGTCAGTACAATAACAAAAAGCAGCAAACACACCATGACTTTTCAATGCAGACGAGCCTAGCCTCAAGAGAGACCACAAAAGGTCAATGATCCCTTCATATATACACTTTATATGTGTATATAAAGTATACACTTTAGTCTACGTGCTTTCTAAACCAATCACAACAAATATAAGTACATTTCATCCTCCTGTAAATTAAAGGGTCTCATCACAGTCTTAAATAAACTTGTTCATACTTACATCCCAGGAAAAAAAGCCAGACACTTTGCTGCTATACTGGAAATGCAATTTAAGGTGCTATGTGTACTCCACAAGACTTTTAGGTGTCAGAGAGGGAGAAGAACCCTTTGTGTCCTGGGAGCTCATACTCACAATGCTTAACATTTGACCACCTCCAAAAAAATGTATAGGCAAGGCTGCTTACAGTATTACTGTGAGCTATGTAGAACAGCATATCCAAAATAGAGAAGCCCAGTTTACCTTGCAAAAGATGTAGAATTTGTCAGAAAGACATTCTCTCTCCTTAGACAATAACCTCACTAAATATTTTGGGCTGAATTGTGTTTAAAAACACTTCAACATTTTTTCGCCTAATGAACAGAAAATACAACTATATAGGATAAACTATAAAGTAGCTGGTTTTTCTATTCAGAAAGTTATCCTGAAAAAAAAATGTTTATTTTTCCCACCTGGTTTGTCTATGAAACAGATTATCTAAGTAAGCTCAGTGGCTCTTTCCTCCATGGATCATTTCTGCGTGGACAGCTTGCAATTAAGTGTATCTTCCTCTTGAGGAAACAGTGATCTAAAGCAATTCTTTTGTGTACACCTGGAACTTTTAACCATCCCCAGTCAGACAGTTACAGGCATTATACTTGGAGGTGTCATACTTACTGAATACCAAATGTATAATAAGCAAGGAACCATAACAACCTTCATGATGTTACATCATTACTAGATTACTAGATGCTCCAGAGTTTTACAACCAGAAATTTAAAGTAGCCAATTGCTGATATGACAAAAGACTGGGTTTACCGAAGCTAGCTATTATGATTCCAGAATTTTGCTTTTAATTGCCTAATGTCGCAGTAAACAGTTCATAAACCATAAGCAATGGTGTTAAGGTAGCAGGAAGAAACATGTATTTTGTCCTTTATTACTGAGTGTTCTTATGTATAGAGCCACAAAACAGTACATTCCCAGTGTAAATGTTAACAGCATAGATAAGCTTTTGTGTCAGTGAATATGCAGGCTAAAATGAGAACTGAAATAGAAGTAGAAGCCTAGGGGAAAATGACATCATGAAGACAGACAAAATCCACAGAATAAGTTAAATCAATTACAGGCATAAACACATAATGTTAGTTAATAGCACTCTAACTGCAGTGTAAATTTACATTGTTGTTTCAAAGGAACTAGGGGCTACACTTGTCAGAATATGGGGGGGTGGGGGGGAAGACAGGATTTTAATCATGAGCCAAGAATTGACACTTTAAAAGGGGGGGTGGGGGTGAGGGGGAGAGAAGGAGAGGAGGGAGAGAGATTCCAAGATCACAGCTGGGACCATCTGGTATCAAACTAACATCTTTAATTTCTGCCTTAAGTACCTTTAAAGAGAGATGTGTGGAGAAAGACAACTGAATAGACTACATCTTACCATTTATTAGTTGGTCATAAATTGAGACTTTCACTGTTTTTTGAAAGGTTCCAAATATGACCAGTTGAGGACAAGTCTAATTGCCTGCACAGTTTAAGCAAATGTGAAAAAAAGAGATACCAAGTACAGACAAAACATGCAAGATGGCAAAACAGACATTCCATATATATAAAAAGTCTATTTCAGATTATTTTCTTTGACATCATGAAATATGGCAGTACATTAACAACACGTATGCACACAGGAGGAAAAAAAAAAAAAAAAAAAGATTGCAGAACTGTAAATTACAGGCACTTATAATGTGCCAGTGCAACCAACTCTACAATCAGAGAGTGCCAATTCAAGCAATGTTGCAGCTGTTACTGAACTTCCTCACTACTACGCCACAACAATATAGGGGACACTTCTGAAATCAGGCTCTAATACTGTGATCAGGCACTGCTATAGTGGTTCAGTTCCAGTCTAAGACAAGCTTCTAAAATCCTCAGAGCTCTAGCACACTGCTGCATCTTACAGCCCTTTGCAGCTAGTATAAAGGAACTAAACCTGTGATAAGCAGAGCTGGTTATTTAATGGGGAACAGAATTATCCCAGTCAAGTGGCAGCATTTTATCATCATGCATTCTAAGAAGCAGCCTCTGAAGTTCTGCAACTGTTGCACAGAACTACCAGATTTTAAATAGAAGGGCTAAAGCATATTTTCAGGAAAAAAAAAAAAAAAAAAGTCAGATATTGGATAAGCACAAGTTGAACTAATCTAGGAAGGTTACCAGCAAGATTGTCCAAGTGTCTAGTGTCTAAAGAGGTACATGACAGTTAGCTCTCTGCAGCACATGACAGTGTCAAAGATGCTGAGGACACACATAGATGTCTGAGTTCAGAAAGCAATCAAGGCAAATTAATGGTAGGAAAAAAAAAAATCCACCACTAAACAAGAAAATACTGCTTATGATGGAGGAAGTTCCTAACTGTGGAATGTTGAAAGAGGCAACTACTAAGGTAAGGATTACTACAGGCTTTTCACATATTCTTCCTGTAGTAACTGATAGCGATCATTGCTGGCAACAGAATTCTCACCAAGTATACATTCAGTCACTATAGCTATATTGCAGCAGAGATTTTTCAAAACCGTATCTGTTTTCACTCTTAATTTGAACCAAGCATATTTGGATAAACTACATGTGAAAACATTTACAGAAATTCATTAGACATGTCTTTGTTATCATCCTATGCTGGGACTGCTTGTGGTTTCTGATAGACCATACGACTTTAAATGTACTTCATTAAAAGCCTCACATCTGTTGGGTCAGACAACCTTCTATTGTCACATGAAATACTGACTAGGAGTGATCTCCTGAATTTCCATGCAAACTGATTTTTGCACCTTTTTTCATGGGTTATGATGGTTCACTGCTGCATTGGTCTAACTTAGTGTACTTGCTGAAGGCAAGTTGCAAACAAGCACAAGGTCAAGAATTATCAGCTAACTTTTCACTTATCCTAACACTGGACACTTGAATTTAAATCACCCAAACTCTTCAGCAACCATAAAGCCAAGTTAATAGTTTAAAGTGAAAAAAATACATAACAGCCAGCTATTTATCCATGCTTTCATGTTATTTTTTTTTGGATCTAAGAGCAACGTTCATATTTAAAAAGACATTTTTTCCTGCACAGAAAGATTACCCATATAGAAGCAGATGCACGTTTTTTTCTGCTGAATCAGGCCCTAATTTATGTCATGTATTTTACCCAGTAGAAATGCCCTAGTTTTGTTGTACTATGTTACCTCTATTAAAACAAAATTGGAATCTTTTCAGTCCAACAGCTTGCCTGAAACTCTTATAGGCAGGTTTGACCTTTACATTATGAATTTCATTTCATTATAAGCTCTTACATTTATATTACTGCTTAACATGAACTCTCACTGAAACGTGACCTGACAATTTCTATCTATATTTATTCATGCTAAGCTTTGTGCTTAACAACTATCAGGCTAAAATATAGTTACTTGAGAAATAAAATTTCCTGCTATTTCAAACAATGAAGGTCATACCAGCTTCACATAAAAGGAAAGGAAATGTTTCATGTTTTACAATTGAGGCATGCAGTTTAAATTCATTGTTTTAATCACCTATAATATACAGTGTTGGCCAAAATTGTTTTTTTTTTCCTCGTGTCCCTCTTTGCACTGTTGTCAAGTCAGACATATAGTTTATCATCATTAGCACTGCCCCACCGATAGGATAAAATACCAAATACAGATTCAAAAATTACTGAGCTATACAGCTGGAAAAATAATAATTGAAATGAAATGAAATGAAATGAAATGAAATGAAATGAAATGAAATGAAATGAAATGAAATGAAATGAAATTTGTCCCAGGCCATCTTGTGTCTGAGTTTTATTCCTGTATACTATCCCCTTGGAGAAATACTTTTACCTTTCTGGAGCACGATCCTTTTCAAAGAAAGGATCCCAAAGAGATCTATAAGCTGTTAGCTTGGTGTTTTTATAAACCAGATCAGTAAGAATAACTGCACAAGTATAGGTCCCTGATGAAAGATATGATCAATGTCTAATTCAGTTTTGTCTGAATACCAGTGTCTCATTTTCCAGCTGGTCATCAGTATGCAGTAATTATAGCTACTGTGCTAATTTAAGTATTACACACATGTACACTAGACTTCCACAAGTATTTGGAAGGCTCAGAACAACACTTATTGCTATCATGAAAAGATGTCTACTAAAATCGATCTCTTTTTTCTAGTTAGGAACATTAATTGTTTTTTGTTGTTTTCTGTTTGTTTGTTTGTTTCTGTAAGCAGATGAATGTATTTAGAAATATGCATATATATTTTTTTGCTATGTATAATTCCATGAGAAATGCTCAAAAAAAATACTCTACTACACAATTTATAACAATTTCAACAATTTGTACAATATACAAACATTTATAGCTTAAAAAAAACCAACAAGGTTACAATCTTTTTTGTCAACTGGCTACATGAAACACCTATTGAACATTCATATGGTGTCAACATTTTCAGTTTCACATACTGAACACAAGAACAGTTTGGTCTGGTTTGTTTCATTTTTAAAACAATGCCTTTTAACTACAAAATGGAACGTTTCCTGAAATACTTATCCCATTCCTGGTTACAATTCCCAATAATATGAATTTTATTCAGTTGCAAAGCACACGTTATGAGAACATTCAAATGCCCACTCTATGTGGTAGCTAGCATTGCAGCACAGCTGAAAAGAAGTATTTTAGCACCCAGAGCAGGAAATACAACCCCACGGGAAAAAATAAAATAAAATAAAATAAAATAAAATAAAATAAAATAAAATAAAATAAAATAAAATAAAATAAAATAAAATAAAATAAAATAAAATAAAATAAAATAAAATAAAATAAAATAAAATAAAATAAAATAAAAAATAAAAAATAAAATAAAAAAAATAAAATAAAAAAAGAAAATAAAAAATAAAATAAAGCCGCAATGTCAGTTTTTAATCTGCACAGATAGTACAAAATGTTTTAGTCCGGGCCTCCTTCTCTCTCTCTCTCAATAGCTCCATGCTGGTGATCCTAGCCAGCCAAGCTTCTGGCTCACAAAAATCCTTACCTCGGTCCTTCCCCCTTTCCACAAGGGATTAAATTTGTCAGGAGACTTGAAGTTTACCAGCTGTGCAGTTAGATTGGGAAACAGAGGTAAAGAAGTGTGTGTTAAGTAAGGATGGAGGTTATACAAATGCTTGCTGTCAAGGTGTTGCACTTGTACAAGAATAGATCAGCTGAGGCAGGGACTGTGTCTGTGAAAATATGGAACTTGATAGAAATAACCTCAACACTAACAGCAACACAAAGCATGCCAGATGTATCCAATGAAATCCAGCAATGTTGATTTAATACACCATAGAATTCAGAAAAAAAGATGATGTTATATGGGGATGGGAATAAGGTCATTACTGTTATTTCAATAGGAGATACACAAATGGCAACTAGCTGCAGAATACTATTGCCTATTAATGCACTCATACGTGATCTATAATTACAATAGATCAAAATGCAGGGCAAATAGCTCTCAATCTACTGAATGCATAGCACTAATAATCAAGTTTTGAGCCATGAGCTCTAATACTAAGTCCCTACAAAGTTGCATTCAAAAACATGCTAGCATATCAACTATGGAATTCAGTGGTGATATTGAATGCCATACAACCAGTACAGGAATATTCACTGTTTTATTATTTGTAGACTTCACTATTAAGACACAGTATTACAGAAAGATTACAGTGTGCTACTAGACAGGACTAGATAATCAGTCACTAGAACAGATTACCCAAAGCCCCGTCCAATCTGGCCTTGAGCAATTTCAGGGATAGGGCATTCACAAACACCCTGGGCAACCTGTTCCCAGTGTCTCATCACCGCCCAAGTCAAGAGTTCCTTGTGTCTAATCTAAACATAACCTTTTTTTTTTTTTTTAGTTTAAAATTGTTACACTTTGTCCTGTCACTACATGCCCTTCCTTGTAAAAAGTCACTGTCCACCTTTTTTACAAGCCCCCTTTAAGTATTGAAAGGCTGCAACTAGGTCTCCTCAGAGAGACTTCTCTCCCCCAGGCTAAACAACCCCAACTCCTTCAGCCTGGAGGAGAGGTCCTCGAGCGCTCTCATCATCCTTGTGGCTCTCCTCTGGATCTACTCTGTCTTTCTTGTATTGGGGGCCTAAGAGCTGAACGCAGTGCTCCAGGTGGGGTCTCAGAAGAGTGGAGCAGTGGAGGATAATCCCCTCCATCGGCCTGCTGGCCATGCTGCTTTTGATGCAGCCCAGGACATGTCTGGCTTTCTGGCCTGCAAGCACACATTGATGACTCATGTGGAGCTTCTCATCAACCTACGCCCCCAGGTCCTTCTCCTCAGGGCTGCTCCCCATCCTTTTATCCCCCAGCCTGTATTCATGTTTGGGGTTGCCTGAACCCAGGTGCAGCACCTTGCTCTAGGCCTTGCTGAACTTCACTAGGTTCAAGTGGGCCCATTTCTCAAGCATGTCCAGGTCCCTCCGGATGGCATTCTTTCTACCATATGTCAACTGCACCACACAGATTTGAGTCATCGGCAAACTTGCTGAGAGTGCACTTGATTCTACTATGTCATTAATGAAGGTATTATTATCCTTCAAAAAAGCTCCTAAAAGCTCCTAAAATACTACAGAAAAATGCACGAGAGTGTACTTTTTAAGCTCTCAGGTGTTAAAAATCCAAGTGTCAAAAAAGTTCAGAGGAAAACTTTAGTTGAAATTAAAAGAAAACATGAACTTGAAAAAAAGAATTACATTAGTTTTATAAATCTGTAAGAGCACAAGCAAATGAAAACACTGCCTACAAAGCAAAGTCCTAGGAATATGAATTAGAGGTCTAGCAAACTATTTTGTCTATTAACATTTTTCAAGTTTATATGCCCCATTTTTATTTTTAGAGCTATCAAATGTTCTACAGCTAGGAGTGATCACCTCTACTGAACAAAAGTTTGTGATGGAAGAATTAACTGTATTTATCTTCCTTTTCTAGATACCTGTCTTTCAAAATTAAGACACATCTATTCCACATCAGAGTATGTCTGATGGCTTTTATTCCTTGTGGCACAGACAGCAACCCAAAGAGATCCTGAGTAGATTTCCCCATTAGAAACATTTACTGAAGTCTCTTCTCTCCATTGTTATCATTAGGTGTATTAAAACTTAACAATAACACCTGTTAACTAAGCAGACATACCTATAACTGCATGTTGAAGTAGTATTTTGAATAACTTACTTTCAAATTTCTTGACATCAAAAAACATTAAAACAGTTAAGCAATTTTTCAAACAACATTTTCCATCATTTCATCCAAGACTGCAGGAAAGGGGAAAAAGCCTACCTTTAGTTCTCTTTTCTTACACTTAAACAGGAGTGTATTTTATTATTTAGACATCCAGGCAATGTTGACTTCATTAGCATGGACAGGAAACAAAGTATAGAAATGCAAAACATATTTTCATAACACAAATAAATCTGCATTACTTACAAATGAGCAGTTTGCTTTGCTAGAAGAAAACCTTCTTCAGCATTACAATTAAGCACTTGAAAATATTGCTGAAAAGCAAGTGCCTGGATAGTGGTCATTTCAGCAAATACACAGCTTTCATACTTCTGAATATTTCAAGTCTATAACATATGTATTTTCTTGATATGTGTGCTGTGTTCAGAATCTACAAACACTATACAGGCCAAGAGCTTCAGACAACAAAACCAATTAGGTATGTGAGAAATACACATATCACAAATATTTACAAATATTATGATGTAACAAATTTAGTCAAATACTAAAATGAGGGATGCATTTTCATATGAGAATGGTCAAGAAACCTCTTACCTTTTCAACTCACATTAAAAAAAAAAAGGCAACTCTATGAGTTTAAAATAATCAACAGTGAAAACAGGTGAAGAGGAAACTTATGACCAAAGTTATACAGTATGTTTTGGTAGGCCAAGTTCAGTTTTGTTGTTGTTGTTGTTTTATATAAAACAAAACCTTAAAATCATGAACAGCAATAATGACAAATATCAAAGTGTACCATGTATTCACTGACCAAATAACCCAAACAATATGCTACACTGTTGGCCATTAAGGAAGAATAAATTACAAAATAGAATTAAAATCCCCATAAATGCAATAATGAATTTAATGGTGTGCATTTATTTTTAATATACATTTTAAATGTTACCACAAAACAGTTTAAAATAAATATGTATGCCTATGCCAAAAGGCATCTGTGAACATATACACACACACATACACACAAATCACTAGTTAGCCTTAGAAGAACTTTAAAGTCATGGAGATAATTAATTTGATTTTTGGTCAACAAATCTGTCTAGTCACTTCAATCTTTTATACCCTTTCTTAAAGTAACTAGCAGCTAAACATGACAAAAGCACACCTCTGTCATTATGGCTTTAAATAAAGCATGTATTTTCTTTAAAAGAGAATATAAAATGGGCTGCCTTGTCTACAAAAGTGCTGGTTTGTTCATATTGCAGGCACTTCATTGGACTGTGGGAAAAGTACGTGACCCATCCTTGCCATCCTATTGTACTAGCAATGCTACACATTGAAGTATTAGAAAATTCCAGAAAAAAAATAAATTTGGCTGTTAAGGGCTAGTATGCAGAGAAGAGAGAAGCCTAACAAAATTCCATTGTCTTTCTCTTCTAAATCAAAGAGAAAACTAATTTACAAACATATCTCTAATATTACATGGCACATCCATATTTTCAAGTTGAAGATGTTGTCAATCAGCAGTTACCTTAGTGAACATATGGGCTTTAATATCAACTTTGCTTTAACCAGATTCACATTTATTTCTCCTTTTATAATTCCTCTGTAGATCCTCTCTTGTGAAGGTAAATTCAATCTTACTAACATTACTGGAAGCAATGTTACATAATACAAATTTTTGTATTCTTTGTACAAATGCTCTTGTCATTTCTGCTATACTGCAATAGCAAGCATATAAGCATAACAAAAGCAGGTTTCCAAACCCAGAAGCTACAGGAAATACTTTCAGGTCATTAGTATCATCAGCATTTAGACAACTGTCATTAGCTAATTGTCAACCTCCTCAGCGTCTCTGGACAGTGATTGTACCACAGTAACAGAGAGAGGACTTAATGCTGATATAATTTGGCTACAGTACCAGGGTTAGGCAGTGGGAGTCAATGCAGGATTTTTTTTTTCTAAATGGCTGTGCATTTATATTTTTCTTCTGCATTTTTTTTTCAAAACTGCTTTTGATATGCTGTTACAGACTCAAATACCAGATTCGTGACATCTGTCTTCAGCTACTACTTCTTCACCACTAGTACTTTCTAGGATGGCAGAAATACTTCTGAAGTTTAGTTTTGCTGTAGAAAGTGGTCATTTCTACCATTTCATTGGTCCATTTGTTGATAGTCAACAAAGTACTTATATGTCACAAAACCTTAAAGCTTTCAGAAGAGATGAATTCAAGAAACAAAATACGGATGTAGAAGAACCTACAAAACACAGAAATATAACACTGTTTTGAAGGGAGTCCTTGGAAAACGTGTAGTCATTACAGAGGTGTTTTTTGTTGTAGTTTGTTTTCGGTTTTTTTTTTTTTTTCTTTTCATGCCTTCTCTTTTTTTTCAGGATCACAAGACAGCTGTTGAACAAATGAGCAATTTCCCATGTTCTGCTTGGTTCTAGTCATTTCTGGTGCTGAATGGTTTTCCTTCTTCTTCGCTTGAAAAAACAGCAGCACCTGCAGGTGTGACATGAATTACATACAATTTAAAAAGAAGCCCCAAAACTGTTGGCATTTTGTTTCACTTGAAGTATGTGGCTCAGTTATAATGACCTCCACAAGGAATAAATTAAGTTCTAAGTATGTGATTGATTTATTTGTGAAAAACTGAAGCAGAGAGAGCTACTGTTGACATAACAAGGTCTGTCAAAGGAAAAAAGCTATAACAAAAATAGGTAGTGAATCCAGAGTATAGTGTGAGGGTATCAAAAACATGGTCATTACGGACTGACTTAAAAATGCATTTGTAAAAATAAGTAATGTTCCATTACCTGAACACTTTTTCACATTAACTGTTAATATGACAAAGACAAGCTTGAGCTTATCTTAAGCTTGCATCTCCTGAACTGGGCACTTAAGACTCTACGGTGCCTAATACAGGAACTCAGCTTGAGCTTCTTTTGTCAACCAGAACTTAGAAAAGCCTCCCCAAAGCTACTCCCCAAAAATATTTTAGAAAACTACTTTCATCAGTAACAAAATTAATACTCCAATTCATTAGTGTGATGACAGCACTGCAGTGAGAATCACAGCTTTAAGTGTATTAAAGTATACTGACATTTTTTCCTCTGCTTCATTGCATATTACATGAAGGAAACTAAAATTGAAACTGATAAATACTGCCAATTTCACTTAGCAGAAAGAGGCAGTCTGAAAGTAACTAAGAAAACACTACAAAAGGAAAAAGGATTGGAGGAAGTTTGAGAGGAAGACTGAAGGAGTCCAGGAAGCATTTTTGAAAAACTAGATGAAAGCAACAAATACACAAAGAAAACTTTTCATCTGCATGTCATGGTAGTCTAGCTTATTTTAAGCAACTCCTAGCTCCTGACTATCACTTTGAAATTAAAGCTTTGACTTAGGAAAATATTCGTAATACTTTAATTATAATCAAAACTGAACATGCAAGCATTTTAAATGGCAGATTTTGCCACTGTTAGTTCTGTTTGGTTACTGAATTCTCAACTGCAGTGCTATACACTACTAAATACTGATATTGAAGAGTTTTTCTCAAACTATTAAATACAACGAAAGTGAAAACTACAGCTTTACTGTATCAGCAGCCTATCAGCAAGCCCTTAAGTTCACCAAGCATTAGATGTCACTAAACTTCAAAAGGAGTCTTGACAACTTAATTTGGAATATGGGAAAAGGGAAAAGCATTTGAAAATCAAGGAGAATAGGGTTCTAAAAATGAAGTTCTAAAATGGGTGAGAACATCCAAAGTAAGTGGAGACTAAGTTACCTTCTCAAAATATCCAATGGCACCCTGTTGCTCAGTCACTGAAAAGGTAGCAGTGGGCAGAGGCAGACCAGGGCTGCTCTGAAAGTTATGTAACTTTCAGTAGAAAAAAACATTGGTTATTGAGAGAGAGGAAGACCCACATTAAAATTCAACAGGGGAAACTGCAGAGATAATATTTTTACTAGGCTAGTTAATACCATCTGTAGCTGAAATCCTCCATAACCGCTAGCCCTTTTTCTTACCAGCTGTCTACAACCACTAACATCCATTATTACTTAAGCTATTACTGAATTTATAAGCAGATGTATGGAGTACAAACTAGCTTTATCCTTTTTTCACCTCCATCTTTTAGCAAGTATTTTATGTATGTATATACGCAATAAACACCGTATCAAAACAAAGCATTTTACAGTGGTCCCTCCCTTTCAGTGTGGATTATTCTATGATCCTGTAAATCAGGAAATGCTGACCTGGAATGTGATAGTAAATCACTTTTGAACTTGTTCCAGATTAGGAAGCCTCAAGAAAAGCTTAAAGAAGAATTTCGTAGATTCATAGTTAATATACAGAGCACATATTATGTAAGTAACTATATAGGAAGATGAAATTGTGGTGGACAGTTAACTCAAATTCTAGAAAAAAAACCCTTGAAGTTTAACTCATCACCTTTTAAGTTCATTTAGTTTAAATGGAATATGTCCCACGGAACAGCAGTTTACACTTCATAAGTGTTTAGGACTGCTTAGACCCTCTGTGTAATTCAAGGACTTTTTTTTTCTCTTTCTTTCCAAGCAAGTTGTTTTAACCTATCCTTTCCTGAAAATCTTGTACTGCCCTTTATTCCTGCTCCATAGCTTGTTTTATTTGCTCCTTTTCTGTCAATCAGAGAACAGAATCATGTAATGGGGAATTCAAGAGTGCTACCTTTAGCCAACATAAAGCATTGCTTTTGTAAACTCTGTCTTCTGGATTTTGTATAATACTATTATAAAGAGTATTCTATTAGCAGCTATCAGTTTAAAATGATAGAAGCTATTAAACTGTATTCCAGTACAGAAAATTTAACTAATCATGCTAAATGCAGTTATTTGGTATGGGAAAATTAATGTCTTACTAATGTGTGTAGAAAGTATTAAAGAAGTATAAATTCCACAGAGCACTGTAAATCATAGTATTGACTTGAAAACTTACTGAAATAAGTATTCTTTATACTTACTGTATACTTAACAGCCTAGTAATCTAGATCTGTCAAACCTTCTAAGAACAAATAAATATCATTTTTAAATATACGCACATTTACATGGAACTAAGGGAATTCAGAATAAGCTGTCAATTTACTTCATGAAAGAAATGTAGCCTTAATGTTAAAGATCCATAGTGTATCATTTCTTGAAGAGCATCATGCAAAAATAGAAATACGGACTTGTTCTTAAGAATACTGTCACTAGAGGGCATCATTATCACGTATAGATTTTACACTGCTTGAAGACAAATTTAAATCTACAAAGGATGGAGGGGCATTATTCAGTATTAAAACACAAACTTCTCCAAATACTCAATATGTATGAAAAATGCATGAGAATTCATGCATGAGACTTCAAGAAATCTCATTCTAGGAAAGAAACTTCTCTTTTCTTTGTGAAAGCATTTAATGACTCCTAACTTCTTTCTCTGTGGGTAAAATACAGTGCGACTTATATACTAGCAGGCAGTATAAGCTCTAAGTATGAAACTAGTGAAACTACTTGCTTTTCTGTACAATCCAATGTGACCTTTGTGATAGTAGCTAAGGTAGCAGTCTCAGTATTATGCGTACTACCATTTCTTTTCCAAATCGTACACCTTTTTTTTGTTAAATATCCTCCCCTCTATCACTTCAACTGCCCCCTAGCAGAACATGCTAAAGCAACTTCAGCTTTCACTTGTGTTTATGCACCAGTGTTTTTCTATTTATAAGCTGGCACGTGACACCACTTTACGGTAAAATTATTAGTATGTGCTTCGAGTGACTAAAAGTATGTGAGATGCAAAAAGCACAGATCATCTCACCTGTTTCTGTTTGTCCTTCTCTGTCCTCCTGTGGCAAAGCCTTTTGGTTATGCAAACTACACGTTTCAGAGAAGCAACTGTTGTGATGAAGATGTCTAGCAAAGAGTTATGGAAATAAACGCTAATTGCTCAATGATAAATGGAAGACCAGCTGAAGAAGCTAAGATCTGCAAGTGTCAGGGCAGAACAGTGATCAGGTTGATTTTCTTCCTGCTTTACAACTTTAATAAGTAACACTTGAGACAGGGCTGAATGCTACTATTTTACAAAAACAAGTGAGTTAATTTAAGACAGACCCACTTCTAAGGTCAGGCTTGAAGCACAGCAACATCTGAGGAGCACAATGGTGACAAGCTATAGACTTCAAATATTATACTCCATGTGTGTACATACATAAACGAATAATACACCAAATAATGGAGTGTTCTATGAATAAAATAATTAAGTGCTCAATGAAAAAATCTTAGCTTTTCTAATTTGTGGCATCCCACTGAAATGGGAACAGATCTAAAATTCAACTAGGCAGTATTTGTATTCATACTTAAAACAGCACATTAAAGAAAGTTCCCTTTCTTTAGTATTTTAAAACACTATATAGTAATGCTAAGTTTCTAAAAGTATGAAAACATCTAGAACAAAAAATGAAGCATTCCTGGAAAACATTCAAGTTTGTGTCCTCAGAGGATGAGGAAATTATACATATGGAAGATAAAAGCAAGGGACTAACTTTGTTCACATTTTCAGATGGAAAAAAAAAAAAAGATTACAAAAAAGGTAGAGTGATACACTTTTGATGAAACACTGTCTCCTTAAAAACAAAAGAGTTTCTATCACATACATGAAGAACCTATACTTGCATTTCCTTACACTATTCAGCAGTGTTACATCTGCAAACAGATGTACCTCAAATACCTCAACTGCTTTTGGTATTAAGTTTGCAATTACCATGTTAAAATGTAAAGTTACTTAAACCTTTTGAATTATTCTTACTGAGAAAAGAATGTATACATTGGTGTATGGTGGCAATTTTGGACGGATGTGCCTTCATTACTGACAAAGTATAAGACAAGTTCTAACAGAATAGTGAACAAAGAAACTGCAGTTTAAACAGATACTACTGGAAAACTTATTTTTTGTTTCCTACTGAAGAAGAAGATTAATCCGTAAAGTAGGATATCAAGAACTGACATTTCATATATAAAAAACAGTAAGTATAGGTCCAAAACAGTCAAGGACAGCTTGTTTGTCCCTCCTTTATTCATATTACACTAAATATAAATATGCTGTAGCAAGGTAGGGGTTGGCCTATTCTCCCACGTGCCTGGTGACAGGACGAGGGGGAATGGGCTAAAGTTGCGCTAGGGGAGGTTTAGGTTGGATATTAGGAGGAACTTCTTTACTGAAAGGGTTGTTAGGCACTGGAATGGGCTGCTCAGGGAAGTCGTTGAGCCACCATCCCTGGAAGTCTTTAAGAGACGTTTAGATGTTGAACTTAGTGATATGGTTTAGTGGAGGACTTGTTAGTGTTAGGTCAGAGGTTGGACTAGGTTATCTTGGAGGTCTCTTCCAACCTAGACGATTCTGTGATACTGTGAAATGAACAAATAACTTCTACATTTTTAATTGAGCCAACAGCACCTAGTTTCAGAGAATTCTCTTTTTTTCCTGTATATAAGTAAACATAGGTTTAATTGTGATGAAAATTACCCAAAGCTTTGGAAATTTAATCTTTTCCTGTGTATACATACACTGGGTACAATAAAGGTTATCACTGCACTTACCCAAAGGGAAGGAATTGGGAATTTCTCTACGTGCAGCCTATCAACATCCTTGTTATTCAAGACTTTGGGCCTTTTTTGTTTGTTTTGAAATAAGAAAACTAAATTCTTGTAAGAAAAAATAAAAATAGTACAGCACTCTGCAAAGATTGCAAGTAAAGAACTGGTCTTCTCAGTGCCCAATAGAAAGATAGTGCAAGAAGTGTGACAATAAGCACTGCCATTCACGATTTTTAACTATTTATGCACATAAATCATACATATTAAAACTAGACCCTACAGAACAATCACTTCAATAAAAAACTGTACTTTATGAACTTTATCTTTGTTTAAAAATTCAGAAAATGGACCCTAGAAAACAAATTCTACTAATGAATGCTTACTAGATTTTTCTGCTACATGCTTCTGTGCGTCTGTAATCAGCTAGATCCATACCCTTCTGAAATTCTATTCCAAGCGCAATTATAAAATAAAGTATCTTGAAAGTTATCCTGCCTTTATCTATCAAAACCTTTTTTTCTGCACTGCTTTGCAGGTTTCACTGTATTACTAATATATATACATATATATTAGCCATCTTGTGTTAACCAACTTTAGTGTTTTCCCCTTTCATTCCACTGTAATTCTAAGGTACCCTGAAATTATGGTTTGGTTAGCAAGTTGTCAAAGACTAATATTTTGGTAAATACTGTTTACAGAGGTAATGGGCAAAGCTCAAACATCGTATAGCATTTATTGCTTGTTCCTGTGAGTTATTTTCTAGATGCTAAAACACTAGCTGAATGCTGTAACATCTGAAAACAACTTCTACCCCTCCAAAACAACGTAGCAAAATATTGTACTACCCTCTAAACATAATTGAATAAGGCACACCACAGACTACAAAACTTGAACAAGCAAGATCTGAAGCAGGCAAAATAGCTTCTCAAGGTGGCTGTTTGTAAAAAGTTAGTTGTTGCATGATATTAAAAACGTTTTACGATTTCCAATTGGACTTGTTATTTTAAAGTCCTCTGAAATGAGTTTTACGCAAAATAAGGAGAATAGTCCTTGGGGCTATTTCTGCCTGCCTGTGCTGTAGAACTCACCACATGTTCAACACTTTCTCGCAGCTATACAGAAAGAGAGTAAGGGAAAAAAGAGAATCAGATACAATACACAGAAAGAATTATACATCTTTCATAGATATGTTTTTTTAGTCAGACATTATGTTAAAATAAATATTTCAAAATTAGTTAAAATATAAAAAATGCATGCACTTCTCTAGTATAGGGAAACGTGTTATTAAAAACTGAACCTAAAAAGCACAAGCTACGGAAGGTCTATTACTTAAATGTTTAAAGCCAAAATTAAGTAATGGACCATAATACTTTGCCACTCACCAGTGTCTTTTCAGTTTAGACAATGTTCTTTGAGTAACTAAACAAGAAAAATTTTGAAGTAGCTGAGAAGACCAGATCTAAAGAATACAGAAAGAAGAACATACTTTGTTTCATCCGTTACTTCTACTTCTGCAGGAGCTGTGATGGGCACATTTGAACGGCCTGCAGTTGGGTCATCTGTGTTCAATTCTCCATTTGTTGAACTTACTACCTGAAATCACCAGAAATATTTGAAATTAAGCTAGTGCCAGAAACACATTTACAAATTTCTGAAGTTATATCTTCAAAACTCAATTTTTGTTAACTCCGTAAGTCTTTTAATTACAATAAAAGTATCCATTCCAACTGTTATTCCTGCATTCCTGACTTTCTGCCTTTTTCATATGAAAGAGACATGAAACATAGCATAACATACATCTATGTGACATTCAAATAGAGTAGACTAAGCAAAGCAATGCAGCTCATCAGGCTTGCTGGTCTTCCTCATGTCTCTTAAGAACCTTAATGGAAGGCACCAGGCCGTTTTCTGATAGCAATTTAGTCAGTCTTCCCCTATGTCTCCTTCAGTGCATTCTGGTTCCTTTGTGTCCTTCAATTGTACCTCAAAGAGCTCTCATCAGAAAAGGGAAAAACAGTCTATACATTCTCTGGACCAAATAGCAGGGTATTTGCAATAACTCAGAATTTTTCTCTTTTCCTACAAAAAGCAAATGAAAACATTTAGGACTTTTATCCTTCTCAATGATAAAACACTCTGTTCAACTCTGTAATCTCTGGAGACTTCATATGGCATTCTCCTTCACACTTCTTTCACAGGAGTGCCTATTCATCTCTACCTCCTTAAAGAGAAGATTCAAAAAACAGGATCAAACACATACATCAAACACATACATATTCTTCATACAAATTCACAAAACATGAAGGTAGTTCTAAAGCCCTTTCAACATTAATACTCTAGCTATAAATATTATTTTTCAACTGTATATTTTAGCTTCCTCTTCCATTTTGATGTGTTCCCTTTTTTTAAACAAAAGTTAAAAGAAAGGAAAACATTTCAACAGGAATAAAAATATACCTAAGCTTTTTTTTTTTTTTTTTTTTTTTTTTTTTTAACATTATGCCCTTCTGTCACTTCTGGAAGAGGTCTACCTTGGAGACGCAGATCAGCAAAAAAAAAGATTTGCTGCTCTAGTTTAAGATTTGTGGTTGTTTTGTATCAGCCTTTGTCAACAACTTTATCAGCCTCTTTGGAACCTCTTCTGTCAATGCTTTAAAGAACATTTGCAAGATTTGAACAGCTCATAAAAACAAAAAATCTCCTTGTTTCTGACATGGTTGATTCTGTTTTTGTTATTTGTTCTGTTTAACTTTTTAAACCACAGTTGAAGTCATTGTAATCTAAGGTGACTTCAACTTTAAAGGAGTAATAATAATCTGCTTGGGTCAATGAAATGCCATATGGTAATGATGAACAAAGTTATTTTAAGGGTTTCCCAATAAGTTTATGCACTTACAAAAGAGGATGCAGAGGCACTTTTGAAGCTGTAACAACCTGTTTGGTGATTCTTTTCTTTAAAGTCTTCATACTAACTCCAAAACTGAACACTATTTCCTGAGAGCTGTTTCCTTTAATGGGAGAAGTCTTTCTGCTTTTTGAAGATAGCATTTGCCTTCCTTTTTTTTTGTTGTTGTTTTGTTGTTGGGTTTTGTTGTTGTTGTTTATTTTCTTTTTAATCAATTTAAGAATGCAGTTTTCTCTAAGAAACTTCTACACCAACTTTATAGAAACCTTTGCACCAAGAGTACCAAGAGACTGTCCTACCTCCCTCTGGGTGATTTCTCTGGAGGCTCAAAGACAACGAGACCTCATTTCTTCCTATATATGTAATACAGATACATCCAGCAAACATGCATCCAAATGTAATAAAATACAATGGCATACTGTAAGGCTTGGTTTAGATGGGAGGAAAACAATCTTCATATTTCTGGAAAGAGATGCAGCCTCTTAAGATGTAAGTGAACCAAAGGATATTCATAGCCCCAAAAATAGCAACAGGCATGTTTCTCAAGAATCACAAACACCCTGAGTTTCATTCTAGTCTACTAGTGCAGATGATAGATCTAGTAAAGGTCTAAGATGAAAAGAATTAACACAACTGCAGCAGTAAAATGTGCAAACTTTATCAACCTTATTTACTTAAACATTAATAAACTCATTTAATTGGTAGTGCTCAAGAAATAGGTAGGAATGCTCTCATTCCAGCATCAGTAAGGCTAAAAGAGTGTGATTTTACAGTCCTAATTTCTGTAGCTTGCTAAAATAAGCTACAATGCTATAAATTCCCTATGATGTTAGTAAATAAGTCAGTATTTAAATTGACTGTAAAGTATCTTAGTATCTGACTAAAAAGTGCATTTGTCAAAAGATTGATAATACAGGGCAAATGAAGCAGTATTACCACTTCACTCCCAAACCTGGCACACGGGCTCTTAAGTTAGACCAACCATAGACTTTTCTCTCTCAGACTACCTACAAATAGTCAAAAAAATCAGCTCAACACAGGAAGAAAGATATAGGAATCCAACAAAAATTAAACAAGAGTAAGTCTAGAAGACATCTGGAAGACAACTCATGCAGTAAAGGTATGGTACACCAATTTTTTTTTGATGTACCACCAATAAGGCACAAAGAAGAATCATCTTTCAGGCTTCACAAAAAAAGGCTGAAACTTTAGGAAATGAGGGGGAAAAGTACACAAAACTAATAATGTTTAAAGAGAAGCTTTTATTTTCATTTCTTTACTTATGAGTAGAATTGGACCAGATTTCCTCCGTAGGCTGATGATCCATTACGGCACAATTCATCTCATAATAAATTTGTATACTACTGCAGGGAAAAATGCAGATATAAAAGTTATCTTTTTTCATCTAAAAATTTTGTTAACAAGAACTAAATGATTTTTTTTTTTCCATGAACAGTAACGGACAGAGGTTTCTGAAAACTATTATTTTAAACTAAGGTTCAAATTTTTTTGCAATGTTAAAGATGAAATTAAGCTACTCACATGTATGCAAGTTGGAAATTAACTACTAAACTAGAAATCTAAAACAACTAAGCATTGTGATAACAGATCTTATCTTGTTTTAAATTTAGTTCATACAAATTAAATTGGTCTTTGAAAGTTCAATTGAAGAGCACGTGTATGAAAAAGTGTATGAATCACAGTTTCTTACCATCCTCTACACGACAAGACAAAAAAGAAAATTAGACCCACTATCTAATAATAAACCATAATAATAGTGAAAGATTAGTTTCTTGGATGTATGCTTCTCTAGAAACTTAATAAAGGCCAGTTAAACTAAGACAAAATTAAGCCTAAATACCAATTCCCCAAATAGTTAAAGTAAATCATCGGGCTAGCCCTATGCTTTTGTTTTGAATAGGCATACACATAAACTAAACTTTTACTTGCTATGTTCAAAAATCAGTCAAATTCTCTCATAAAACAAATCAGCCTATTGTCAAGAAGACACAGAAAATAATCCTTCATTTTATTACAAATCTCAGTAACTGAATTCCTCACTCTCCAAAAAACAAAGTCAGCCTTCATGCCTAAGCATGAAGTTATTATTAATGATACTATAGAATGATATATTTTACTTTCAGAAACTATCCAGATAAAAGAATAAAAATAATTGACACTACCTTTATCATTCAGAAAAGCTTAGGCAAATTGATTTGTTTCATCTAACATATTGCTATCTTAACTAGGATAATGAGTACATGAAATATTCTATAAGCAACTAAAAGCTTCACGATGCCTAAGGCTAAGGCTGAGGTACTTAATGCCTTCTTTGCCTCAGTCTTCATTAGTAAGGCCAATCATTCTCAGGGCACCCAGGCCCCTGAGTTGGAAGATGGTGACAGAGTAAGATGAAGCTCCTATAATTCAATGGGAAACTGTAAATGACCGCCTCCACGTTTTGAATGTTCATAAGTCTATGGGGACGGATGAGATTTATCCAAGGGTACTGAAAGAGGTGGGGGAAGTGCTCAACAAGCCTCTTTCAATAGTTTACCAGCAATCAGTATGGTGTTCTCCAGAGCTCGGTCTTGGGTCCAGTTTTGTTTAATGTTTTTATCGATGACATGGATGAGGGCATTGAGTGCTCCCTCAGTAAATTCAGAGATGATACTTAGGCAGGACTGTTGATCTGCTTGACAGCAGAAAGGATTTGCAGAGGAATGTGGACAGACCAGATCAATGGGCTGTGTCCAGTTGCATGACCATTCAACAAGGGTAAGTGCCAGGTCCTGCATTTGAGTCATAACAACCCCATCCAGTGGTATAGGCTTGGGGAAAAGTGGCTGCAAAGCTGCGCAGCAGAAAAGGACCGGGGTCAGCTGGTCAACAGCCAACTGAACTAGCAGTGAGCCTAGCTGGCCATGAAGACCAAGGGCAACCTGACCTGGATCAGAAATTGTGTGGCCATCACGACTAAGGAAGTGGTTGTTACCTTCTACGCAGCACTGGTGAGACTGCAGCTAGAATACTGTTTTCAGTTTGGGACCCCTCGCTCCAAGAAGGATATTGAGTTGCAGGAATGTGTTCACAAAAGAGCAACAAAGCTGGTGAAGGGACAAGAAAAGAAGGATAAACCAAGGCAACTGGGGTTGTTCAGTCTGGATAATGAGACTGAGGAGAGACCTCATCCTTTTCTACAACTACCTGAAAGGAGGTTACAATAAGGAGGGTGTTGGTTTCTTTTCTCAGGTGCCAAGTGATACAGCATGAGGAAATGATCTCAAATTGCACCAGGGGAGATTTAGATTGGAAAATAGGAAGAATTTCTTAATGGAGAAGGTGGCTAAGGATTGGAATAGGCTGCCCACTGAAGTGGTGGAGTCAAAACCCTTGGAGGTATTTAAAAGTCATATGGATATGGCACTAGAGAACATGGTTTAGTGATGGGACTCAGTATGTCAGGCTGATGGTTGGTCTTGATCTTGAACATCTTTTTCAACCTAGATGATTCTGTTCCTATGACTACAGTCTTTGAGTGCATAAGACGTTTGGAGTTCATGTAGAGAAGGAAATAATTCAGTATTATGCAACTACCGTTTCTGGTAAGTGAGGAAAATCTAAAAAATAAAGACAATACATTGCTGAGTGGATTGCTGGGAGGTATAAGAAGTTGCTTTCATTACTAAGGCTACACAAACTAGAAAGACAGACTGGAATTAGATGAAAATGCAGTAGCATCACAAACACAAATATGCAGAAGAGAGGACCATTTCTGGACATCTTCCTTTTACAATTCAGTTCTCTAGTAGTATTTGAACTTTTCTCCTGAACTGATCCTACAAACCAAAATCAGATACATTAAGCACATTAACAGTGACACAGGCCTAGATAGTCTAAGATAACTTAAATTTATACAAAAAAAAAAAGAACAATTACTGTTAATTATCAAACCATTTAGAACCTGAATGCTTCCAATTGAACATCATTACTAAGAATATTAGCATATATACTAAGATACACACTCCAACAGACAGTCCACTGGAATTTAGTAAGTAACACTGAGGAATCATTAACACATTTAAATAACCTACTACAAAAGGATCCCATAGATGACAATAAATGAAACCTGTAGGGGCAGTGTACCAATATTTTTGATGTCTTCCTTTAAAAGGAAGCTCTCTGCCAAGAGATTTTCATATCTTGACGAAAATCTGGTAAATCTGCGTACAACTGATCTCACAGATATGCAATGACTCATGGATGACACAAAGAAAAAATAACAAAACCCACAATTCAGTTTCACCTCCTAGAGTCAACCTTACTTTGAACAACTGTACCTGGCACTTTTAAAATTTGGCTTATTGAGGGCAATTAGGAATCTAGATAAACTAGCTAGGTAATGGTCCAACTCACTAGCATGACTTGGTTAGTATTATTACAATGAAGATATTTGACAACATATATACCCAGTATCTGGGTATTTGACAACACTTAAGGGCTCAAACTTCAAAACTAAATTGACTATACTATGTGGTTTTATATCTGCTTTTAATAAGGAAGCATGACCATTTGTACATTAAAAATCAATTCAGCTGGCTTGAAAACATCCTTCTGAACAACATGATCTTCAAAGACAGAAGAAATGGTTGCAGTTTTGCACATTGCTCTTTTTACACGGTAACTGTTTATTCTCAAGCGATCTACATTATCTGAACTCAGAATACCCATATTGTTTGCCAAAAAAAAATAAAATAATAAAAAAAAATTTACAGAAATGCAGACAACTGGCATTTCCTAGAAAATCTTCCCACTCTACCCACCTTCAAAATGTATGTAAGGCACTCTACAATGAAAAAGTCTCTTGCAACATTTACATTTTACTAGAGAAATTAAAAAAAAAAAAAGGTTTAAGTGCTAAGATTGCCAGAACAGTGAAGTAATATACAATTTAAAAATTCTATTAACTGGAAGTTAATAAGTTTAAATTTTTGTAACGTAAAAGATTAAAAAAGTAAGAAATGTAATAATTTTGGAAGACACAACTCCAAATCTAATTTTGATTCCACATGCTACACTGTTCTCAAAGGATGTATGACTACCTTTAAAATTGATGTTATTGAAAGAACTATAATCTTCAAGTTAATAATACTAGTAAAATTTCAAAATATTTGTGACTAGGAACTTCAGAACAATTTTTATACTTTTCTTGATACACAGTGGTAATTATCACCTATTAGTCTTTCTTACACAACGTGTAACAGTGGTTCATAAAGCAGCAAAATTTGAAGAATGTTAAGTTCAAATTAAATTCCAAAGCAATTGAAGAAGACACTTCATTATCACAGCATTAAGACTGCAGCATTGTTTCCATTACCCTGGACTTCTCATTCTTTCTTCAAACATTGACATCGATTTTCCAAAACATAAAACT
The DNA here is from genome assembly GCF_964034855.1 of Anser brachyrhynchus. NCBI lineage: Eukaryota > Metazoa > Chordata > Aves > Anseriformes > Anatidae > Anser > Anser brachyrhynchus. The sequence continues at coordinate 60,315,068 of NC_137697.1, forward strand.
TCAAAAGAATTGTATGTAACTTTTATTCTCAGAATCAAAAATGAATCAGGTGACAAAAATATATATTTTTCCCCATAACACATTACAAAATAAGTTATTTTCATTTCAGACCAAAAGGTCAAAACTACATGCAGCTTGGCAGTTGGCATTCTGAATCCTTCTGCATTCAATTTAGCTTTTTTTATGTAGCGTTCCAACCATTCCACTCCAGAGTATGTTCAAAGAGCAAGACACAAAAAAATAAAGTTTAGAGCACACCAGGAAAAAAAAGCTCTTTGAAGAAAAAATGTTGGTTTCTACTCATTTTTCTATGGCTAAGTACTGTCCTGGTAAACACTCTTCTAGTCACCTAGTGTTTGAAGAAAAGTAGCAGTTTAAGTAAAATCTGCAATTAGTGCTTTCATTTGGAGTTTGCTTAAGGAACATAAAGTGTGACTTGAACAATCGTGAACTAAGTTAATAGTGTATTAGCTGCTAGTAAAACCAAGTAACATATCAAATGTCAAAACTTCAGTTGGTTGCACTGATGTAGGAACATATTCCTTCAGGAAGACAGATAATTCTGTTGTGTTAGATTATTTTTTTCTGTTTTAGTAAGAATCATGCAGCAGATCTTCCACTTACCAAAAGACCTACAGTTTTCTGCACCTGTTTTAATTTCAGTTTGGCAATTGTCAAGTAGTGAAGAATAGGTACATTCTGCATATAATTGGAGAGCAAGCTTAAGAGGTAAGCAGGAATCGTTGCCATGCAGTAAAGGAGACTAGTAATATGTAATGTGAAAGCAATCTGTCAAGCAAAGAAGCAGAAAATACCTGTACCGAGCCACCGTGTCTGTCAGCTGCTAGATGAGCCTTCAAATGATGTGGATTGGCCTGCTGTGAGTTCCAAGCTGCCCTATGATCTGTTGCCTACGTTTTTTGAATATATTAGGAAAATATGCAAAATGAAAATAAAAATTCCAAAAATAAGCAATTCATGTAAGATATAAATTATTTTTTTAAGCACAGAATAACTAAGTACTCAATTCCTGTTCAGATTGTATATCAACATTACCTACAGAGTAAAATAAAAATTTCATAAAGAAGTTATAAAGTATCTAAACTAAAAATTCCGTATAAAAAATGAACAAAACCCACTGACACAACCCTGTAACTAAGCTTAGATAAACAGTCAAAGATTTAGCTTCTTAATGTGTTTACAACCTTGGTCATTATCCTCGTTTAAAAAAAAAAAAAAAGTAAAAATGTTAGAAATGCATGTTAAAACCCCACCAGATGATATAGGGTAATGGGAAATGTGATTTAAAACAGAAATTTTAAAAAAATTTGAAGCAGAGAGAAAATTCAATATTGATGCATGGTAAATTATATTATAGCATCAAAACAAGTAACTGATTACGATGTTGAATGTCTACAGATGTGAAACATATTAACAAGGACCTACTTAAACAAAAGAAAAAAAAAACCTGGAGTCAATTTTACTTTGAAGTTATAATAAAAGTAACAACAACATGGCACAGATTTTTAGATAAAAGTCAGAGTAATGCTGACAGTCTTACATAAGCATTTTACCTGATTTTTGGATTGTTGCATCTTATCTCTGTGCTGATAAGCTTCTCTGTTTGATGACAATGCAGTGTCTGAATGCATTGAACCCAATGGAGTAGGCTACAAATATAAATAATACGTAGCAACTGGTAAAAAAAATAAATTTCTAAGTCTTACTAAAAGTTCTTACATTGTAATCCAAATAAATCCTTAAATCTGTCAGTCTCCCATAATCTAAAACTATAAAATTAAAGCAAAACTGTCACAAGGTATTTGCCAATAGCTGAAAGAAAAAAGCAAACCAGGTCTTACACAATTTCACGCATGAGCAATTCTGAGTATTATCAGATGATATTTTTTTCTGAGAGGATTTAAGCTGGTATTTTCTGCAGTTAGCATTTGTTTATGGGATAATTTTGCTGACAATCTGAAAAGAAGCTTAAAGTAATTTTTAATGTTAAACACTGAAAAAATATTTAGCAATAAAATTCCACAATTCTTCCAAGGTGTCACACAAGGAACTTCAGGGTAAAATGTATAATCTAAAATAGTGCAACTTGCACACAAAACTCTTCTCCAATTTATTAGAAGAAGCAAGGAAAGCTCTGAGGTCTTGAAAAATTCACTTTTTACCATTTCTTTAAAGAATATAAACACAGTATTTTCTGCAACTTTTATATGCACTGTAATGGAAACTGATATCCTACACCACATTTCAATAGAATAACTCAAAAAAAAAAATGACAGTTTCTTCATAATGAAAAGCTAAATATCTGGAATATATGTCAGATGCAGAGAAGTGATTGCTTTATATTCTAAAAATGCTTGGAGTAAGAAAGTCCATAAAGGAAGAAAATATAAACAATGACAACAATCACTTGCAAAGTTTTAAGCTTTCTTCAACTCAGAAAGCAGTCTAAATTCCTATAACCTCATTTTACACTGAACAGAGGTTTTCTTGGATATTAAAAGTATGCTTGGAAGGAGACTCAATATGAAGCAGTCAAACTAAAACACAATGTTTCAAAATGCAATAGAAAATGTGTTTGTCATAGGTGTTCACAACTCTAATTAGCTGCCATAAGATGTACTCATATTCTAAAACTCAAGACTAACAGTGGCTCAAAACTGATTAAACAATAAAACAGTATCTTATTAATAGCTTAATCATACTCACCAACTGTTTGCCAGTCCAGTCATATTCATAATCAAACACATAGCCTTTTCGATCAAGTAAGTCAGTGAAGAGCTTTCTTAAATAGTCATAGTCTGGTTTTTCAAAAAAATCTAGCCTTCTTACGTAACGTAAATATGTAGCCATTTCCTCTATGTAAAAAGAAACACATCTAATTGTAACACATTTTAGTGGCACTCAAAAATAGTATTTATTATTGTATTTTAAAATAACTTCTGTCGTAACACAAAACATAAATAGTGGTTCACCATGCATGTGTACATTACCAGAAAGAAGCGTTGCTTCATAGTAATTATATTCTTGAAGATATACTGCCACATTCCAAATACATCCTATAAAGTGATTCCCCCTAGAATTTTACCTTTGCATCACCTGTAAGACAGGTAATGTAAGACAATTCATCTTTCGTTTAACCTTTCAATCCTCATGCATAATAATGTAACAAAAAAGTGAGGAGGGAAATGCCTCCACTTTTCAACTTTTTTCAATGTTTTGCATACAGACAAGCCTAAGGAAAGGTAAAGAAGGGGTATATATAGGACAGGGTGGACTGTGTCTCTAAGAGCACGAGTTCACTGAATGCAAACTTCCTTTCTGAGAGGATCTACAACTGCTTCTTGAACTGGGAAGCTCCAACTGTCCTGACACATAGTACAGGCTGTGATATTGATCAGATGAAACACCTGACCTGAGTCCTGAAGCATGAATTCAGGAGGACAGGCAGAGATCTTGAAATCTACATTGCTTTGAATCCTTTGAAGCCCATGAAAGGGCGGGAAATCACACACTGGTAACTCGTTCTGAGAAAAGCAATGACTCCTCGCACTCAAGCCAAAAAGACCATTCAAATGCCTCCATGGCAGAAGAGAAAGCTTACACAACTACATGATCAGAGAGTCAGAGGCTGAATAGGGTTCAATGTAGTTTCCACCAGCACCCGGTGATGCCTACAGTATGTATGTGAGAAACCGAACCACAGTATCACCGCGTGCCTTCCCTCACCTACACATCAGATTTCCATTAAGTGTGAAAGACCAGACATTTTGTAGTACAAAGAAGGTACCTGCCCTCTAACAGAGGATTGCAGAGAAGTGCACAGACTGAGCTACACCATGTTAAACTCTTCCAGAGGCAGAGGGGTAGAAAGAGGGTTTGAGACCAGCTTGGAAAAAAGAATTTGGAATGCAGCTTAGTGATGTTGCTGTCAGATATGCAGCTACTCTTACTCATTATTATTTGCAAGAATTGCAACATACACCCTCTACATTAGATTTAACGTATTTGTTTATGCTTGGTGAACTAATTTATGTTCAGACATTTTCTCCAGTTCTGTAATTAAAATCCTTTTTTTTTTTTAACAGAATACACAGAAATTAAAAAGGAAAGCATCAGAAAAAAATAGTAATGGATTAATTTTTACAAGAGTGTTGGAAAGAAATTCAAGATGCCACCTAGTACACCAAGCTTAGCCCAGAGTATATCAGTTCCAGCCACATTTACATAATTGGTTTTCACACAACTCCAGTGAAAGGAACTCCACAATCTCCTCAACAATCCCCTCCTGTTCTTCATTGCATATGAAACAGACGAGTTCAACTCTAAACAGTTTTACAATGGATTACATCCACTACTGTGTCTTTTTTACTGTGAATGTAGTAAGCTAATTCCTTTCATGGCTGTACCAAGGCAAAAGGTACAGGGGAACTTAATTCCCTCACAGTCTTATTTTGGCCAAAACAGTTTCTATCACTTCAGTCTTTGGAAAGAGGTATAGCAAAAAAGTATCCCTGCTTTTGCACCCTTAAAATAGAGTATATTTCTTGAAGTACAGTTCCCAGAAATGAACATACTGCTTCAGCTGCAGTTTTACAGAATCAAATACAGGAGAAATAGCAATTCATGTATCTTTTTAGTTTATAACTGGTTTATATAATGCAGCTTAGTACATGTTTTTGTTTGGTTGGGGGTTTTTTGTTTAAAATATAAAATATTAAAAAATAAAAAATATATAAAATATAAATATAAGATATAAATATAAATATAAAAATAAAAATATAAAAACTATAAAAAATAAAATATTTTGTTTGTTTTAAATATAAGAGCATGACACTATTCACTCATTTACCTTATGACTCATCTTTAAGTCATTACCTAAAGAACCTTTCCATATCCAGTAATTTTTAATCTGTACTTGATCCTTTATTTATATACTATTGTGACTTATTGAACTGTACCTTGTATTTTTAGACTGTATTTATAATTTGTCAAAATCCTTTCTTTCCAACCCCACTATCAAGCCCATGAATTTCAATTTTATCATTTGGAAGCCTAATAAGAATTCCCAATTATACAAGGCATTAACAAAAATACTGAGCAGAACCATCATAGATCTGTGTGGAATTCTTTTTCATTTTTCCGATTTGGTAACAATGACAAGTTCTTGAGTACTTCAAACAGTTCAAAGAGTATACTCTTTGTCCCACAGCAGATTCCTCTCAATTATGCTTTTAATATTACTTATAAGGATATTTAAAAGCAGTGTCAAAAGCAAAAGTACTAAGGTTTCATGGCATTTAACATCTACCTCTTGTCTACAAGACCCGCTGTCTTGTCATAAAAGACGATCAAATATGTTTGTCATGACCTAGTCTCAGCAAATCCATTTTGCCTATCGATATGCTGATTATCTTTGAAGGTGTTTATTTCTATTTTAGCAACCACACCATACCTATCCTGTTTGTTAATCCAACTTTTAAAAAAGTATTTGCTTCTGTCTGGTCTTCCAAATACCTTATTGGGAGGTATCTTCTCTTAAGAACAATTATAAGTGTCACAGGAAAACACCTGCAAGTTATATATATATTTTTAATATTATTTCAAGCTGCTTCTAATAATCATGTACCAACTGAAAAGCAGATTCTTTTTAAAATGGTTATGAAGCAGATACCAAAATTTTGTGTTTGAAGGCAAAAGTGTAGACTAGCTGATCACTTTAAGAATAATTATAAATAATTCTAAAGGAAACATTAAAAAATTATTTTCAAACAACACCAGCATTAGTTTACTGTTTGTTTCAAAAGATATATATATATACACACACACACTATGGTGATAGGTATTTGGAAGTATTGTTTAATTTATTTTTAAAAACAGATATTAAAAAACAATAATGTATACTAGGTTCATTTTCTAAATCAACACATCAATACACAACATTTTCATCAGCAGCAGACATTACCTGGGAAGTTTTCACACAATACTTCTATAGATGTTGTTTGTTTCGTTTCTCCAATTTTCTGGTAACGTTCTTTTAATGTTTCAGCCTATGACAGAAGAGCAAAAGAAACTTATGAAGTTATACAGCTTTCAGACAGGCTTTCAGAAATTAAAAGATCATACCAAGAAAAGCTGACGATCTAAAAGCAGGAAGGAAGTGAAGATATAAAAAACTACTACCTTTAAACCTTGCCATGGAAGGCTTCCTCTGAGAAAATACATAAACATATGACCTAAAGCTTCCAAATCATCTCTTCTACTTTGCTCTGAAACAAAATTCAAATATTATTAGAAGTCAATCTGCTTAATTTAGCATTATATTTTAAAGCCTAGGTTCAAAATTGTGTAAAAGTAATTGAGAGGTGTAAAGTACTTGAGAGCAAAACAAATATTTAAGGCTTCTTAAGTACATTAAGAACAGAGATAAATCAGAACACGCAGATGCAGACTGCAACTACATAAAACTCAGCAGTACATTAAACAAATTATCACGCTATAATAAACTGATCTTATTTTAAAATACATTTTGATCCTTTATGTATATAATTGCACTTTTGTCCCACATTTTTTCATATATTAGTTACAGACTTGAAACAAATTTTAAAAAGCTTTAACTTAACTTATTTTTCATCTATAAAATCATGGAAGGTGACTGATTTCTCAGTCTCACTTTATTGGATATATAAGTAAGCCAAAGGTCTTCTGAAGAAGGCTTAGAAGTCTTATTTGATCAGAAAGCAGCATAAAGAGACATGTACGCATAGTCTACTCTCAGATCTCACTGACTTGAAGTCTAAGTAATGAAAGAAGTGTCTAGCATGAACCATAACATTGCATCTGCAGTAGCATCTGCAGTAGTACAATGGCATTCCTGCAAAAAAATTTATAGAATGTTTGAAAAAAAGAAGAGTAACAAACAAAATGCAGTTTATTCAAAGTTTTCAAAATACATTCCATATTATTTTAAAGTAAAATCAAATCTACTTAGGAAAATTCAATGTAATAGAATTAGTAAAAATCTTTAAGGACTAGTAGAAAAGGAATTTTACATTTTCACCCGACTTCATTCTGCTCTGGTGTTGAAAGAGCTGTTACACACTGTATTATGTTTTGTAGTAACAAGCACAATTTCCCCTCTAACTTTGACTCCCTCCCTTGCAGAAGGCAGAAAACCAACATACTAGTATTGCTTCTACTCAGCATTGTCACAAAACCACTTTGCCTTGACAGCAAGAGAAATTGAACAGAAAAGTACATGATGTTACATTTTGAACACAGGAATGTTAAAAAAGCGATCCTGGGTTTGACCAGATCAACACAAAATATCGCTGCAAATACACTGCATCTGAACAACAGTTCTTAATATAAAAATAAGTGTTTATTTATTACTGTTTTCTATGCCCATCTTCTCACTTGAACACTGAATAAACCATACTAGCAAGTAAATAAAAAAAACACCAAAAAATTATTATAGTCCCGAGCTTGGACTACACCTAGTCCCTTGCTTCATCACACATCTGCCAGCCATGTGGAGGTGTTTCTACAGTCACTTCTCCTTCACACTTCTTCGTCTTTCCAAATCCCATGCCAACACTCATCTTGTTTGCATCCGCTCTGCTACTCCTCTTGTCCACTGCTGTCTTTTTTCAGTGAATATCCTCCAGACAACCTAGTTTTCTCTAAGTTTCTCTGCTGATCCTGCAGTATCCCATTTGCTGAGCATATGCAATGCTGATACCACTATTGAAGTTATTGGAGTGAAAATAAGCAGCGGAGTTTTATGTTTGACAGGTTTCAGAATGTGCAGTAAATGTTGACTTCTGTTACCTGTTGGAACCCAGAGCTCTTTATGGGGTGGACATAGAGATAACAGGTACTTCATGAGCACTGCTCATAACAGATGTTTTTTGCAAAGCAGTGCATGCGTTATGTAAATCAGTTCAGTGGCTGCAAGAAAATGGTGGCAAAGCATACAAAAATGTTGCAAGTGTGCAACCCAAGGCCCATCTATGAACAACACTGAAGTATGGCTCACAAAAATAAATCTGGAAAGTTCTACTTGGTATTTGCTGATGGATAATAATTCCTCCCCTTTGCACTAACTTCTACAGGTTACACTGATGAAAAATTAAGCTCTTTGTAAAAAACAACAACAACAAAAAACACATATATATTAGGAGCAATTGCTATTTCACTGAGAACTATTTCTAAAAAAGGAGCAACTTTCAATTCTTACCCTGAAATGATTTCTCATTAAGATGATTTTTGTATGAGCTTTGGGCACTTTGAGATACTTCTGTAGAATAGTTCCATAGTAACTACTTCAAGGATGTGCCATTTGAGTTCATAATGCCCTCAAGATTCTGCTATGGGAAAGATTTTGGTGGCGACTTTTTTTTTTTTTGTCGTTGTTTGTTTTATATTTTATACTGGAGAGGGATTATTATTTAGAATTCATTTGAGTTCTGTGGTCATAACTTTAACTTAAATAGTAGTCAAATATCCTTTCTCATGGATGAAATTTTTCAAGACAATCCTGCCAAACGAGAAAGCCAAGGTTTTTATTGCTGTTGTTAGAGAAAGGGCTTTTGCAAGCCAGAAAAACTGAGCAGTGGACAAGCAAAAACAAAAGGATTTCAAGCATCAGCTGGAGGAAGAGTTGCTGATATTTGCTGATCCTAGTGCATCACAAATTAATGAGATTGAGAGGATTTGTTGTAATACAATCATAAGATAACAAAAATACAAGATTTTAGGGCACAGTCTCTCTCCCTCAAGGAGGTGAGGTCACCTGAAGCCAGCTAAATTAGTCAGAAACTAATACCCATTATTTAGTTTACAAGCTATACATAAATCTTGACTCAAATAGGTTGGTTTTAATCAAGACTAGAACCTCATTCCTCAGGCTATCTCCAGAAATTACCTCTTAGCCTACATGGTAAAGTAACCATAACAGGCCAAATAAGACATTTCAGTCTTAGTATAAACCCATTATAAACACCATACTCCCCCTCCAAAGAAAGTTTTACTACTTGCTATAGGAATGCTGAAACAGCAGAAACTTGCTATCTGTTTGGACCAGAAAACATGGTTTTAACTGCCAGGAATGACTGCATGAGACTGTGCAATACTCAGGCTCTTTACTATAACCACTAAGCAGATGGCAAGTGGCATACCTACATGTCCTGTAGGTAGAGTCAATCCTGTAGATTTGAAATTTATCACCCAGAGTTTCTAATCTTGTTCAAAATGATATGATTCCACACAATAGCATAATTTGAGGGAAAGAACAGCATCCCTTCATGAACAAAATCATTATGTTTAAAAATGAAATTCTGCCAATTTTATAATAAACACATTGTTTGCCATACTGTTGCATTAAGAATAATGTGGGCTTTAAGCAATCTGTTTTCAGTTATACCTTTATGTGAGCAAAGAAAATTACCTTGCATTTGTTAAGTCTGAATCTTGGACAATTAGAATCTCAAATCATTTCGTATTAGAAGCACTGTTTCATATAATTGTAGATTTCCAGGTTTTCTTTACACAGAAAAAGTTATTCATCTCATATTACATATTACTTATTACCCTTACCCAAAAATAAACTGAGATCAAAGGACCACAAATTTTAGATTTTTTTGTATTGCAGAGATACTTATTTTGAGCAATATCATTTAATAACTATTATAATTCACTTCAAACACATTGGTTTACTGTGACAACACAGCTCTGATACCTGTTCAGAACACAGTTTTGAAGCTATTCTACTAAATTGGCTATAAAAGCAATTAATGTCTCAAAAATCAAAGAAGTGCATTTTCGTTATGAAAAATTAGGAGTAAAAATCCTGGCATGAAAGCAAACGACCAACAAAACCTTCAACCCCACTTGCTGTTCAAATGCCACGTTGTTCATTCCCCTTCTCTTTCATAGCAGAACACCTCACTAACCCTGGTTCTGCTTGCCAGACATACTGCTTTGTATTAACTCCATAAAGGTTATGGCAATTTCACTTGCTGTATCTACACAAGATCAGTTCTTGAGAGTCACTAGCTCTTAAGCCTGCCTCTCCACAACCCTGCCCCTGAGGTTCAGCAATGATACAGTGATGAGGACTAGTCAATCTTCTAGGTGTGAGTACTAGGTCTGGAAAAAGATTTCGTTCTGCCCCACTGACTCAGCAACAAGCAAGAGTTCCTAGGCCCTGAAAGGCTATGGCCCCTTAACTGCCGAAATTGTTTTTTTCTTCAAGTTTATGAAAAAACTCTAGAATGCAGGCTAGTACAGACATTTATCGTGAACAAAACTACGTTAAGAAATGCACTAGCATTGATCCAATCTACAAATATTTTTGGTGATTTAGATTACAGAAAAGCCTGGTCCTAAAAAAATGTATTTTAAATCTAGAACACGTAACAGCTCTGACAACAGAGTGGACCTACCAGTGAAGGGTAGGGGGCTCGAAGGAGGGGTGTTCTTTGTTTTGTTGCTGTTGTTTTTGTTGCGTTTTTTTTTTTTCCCCTTAACATAATTACTGTTAAATTACTGTTAATTTCTTCATTTGGCCTTTCAATGAGCATTACAGAGCAAAGCTGTTTCATTCCCAGGAGTCTCAGGCATTCGTGGTAAAATAACTAACCTCTGCCTCTTCAATAATCAAGCACTACCAGGAAAAGACCAACATAACCAAGGATATTCGCCATTCCCCAGACACCATTAGATGTACCCATTTTATAGCAATTACCACTTAATTTGACCATGCTTCTTTTAACCAATAAATTAAAACAGAAATCCAGCACACTGTTTTTCTGAATTTAGGGAAATCCCCCAATTACCAATGTAGATTTCCTGCAGATACAAAAAGTTCATAGGACTCTTACAGATGGAGATTTTTAGCTCCCATACAGAATCTTTATTCTCTGGAATCCCACTCTCCCTTCCTGAAAATGAAGGGAACTGAAGAAGCATGGAATAATTTTATCCCCAAGAGAAGTTAATTTATAGAAGCAAGTGCACCAACCAAATGCTGAAAAGGGCTGCAGAATATCTATATTTCCCTCAAACAGTTATCTGAATAAATCCACATTATTTTTCACATAGACAAAATATCTTCTATTCTAGATACAAACTTCCAGTGTATTACAAAGCCACTAGAAACATTTGACCAAACGCACATTTGGGGGGAAAAGATTATTGAAATGATTGGCACCACAGTGCTTGGTAACTATAAATCACCTTCTATATACACTTCAAAATATTGGGCCTTGGCAATTTTGTGCTAGTTTCAACTAAACATACGCAAACACTTAAAACTCTTTTCTTGTTGCTATGCATTTGTTTTGACACTTGTAAACAATCTGGATCCTAAACTATATTTTTGGTCATGAGAAAACACAATTTCTTGTTTATAAGTAATAATGTAGAGTAAGTTGTAGTTCAATTAAATGCATAATTGAGATCAACCTGTAACAGAATAAGAACATGACAGTCTGTCTCCCTCTTTACTCAAAAGGCTTTTATTTTTCACAAGGGTCACCTGAAACCTTGGATAGTCAAGCAGCAATAATATATCCATTAGCTTTGCTACAAGACCATTGATATTGTGAAAGGGATTACCTATAGACTGAAAATACTGTCCTAAAAATTCTCTCATTTCCTGTATCTTTAGTGCTGAATGTATCCTCTATTCCACTGTCCCAGTAACTCTAAGAAATTCAAAACAAACAGAACTTGAAGAACTTCAGTGTACTGTATGTCCTGCAGCACAAACTAAAGAAATGCTACATTTTCAGAGAAAAATCATAGAACTTATAAAAATAAATTAAAAAAAAAATCTACATAAAGGAGAGGCTGGGAAAGTAAGTGCCCCATTCATAGTGTTCAATGTGTCATAAGAGGTCATATTCAACATGTCTTAAGAGGTCATATTTCTCTGACACCCAAGAAATGCTTACAAAATACTCAGGTCAAGGAGAATCACTGTTCTGAGTTTGAACTGAAGAAGTTTTTACATGAGGTTGTGGTCTTTTGCATGGTATAATCACTTACAGTCCCCAGTCACACCAGATTTCAGATATGCATGCTAAAATTTTTGCACTTACATTTAAGAATTACATAAATATTTATGTAACTCCTGTGAGAAGGAGACATATCACAGTAAAGACAGACTAGCTACTGAAAAGACTATTAGCTTTGCCACAGCTACCACGGCCAGAGGAGTCAGTATATACCTAACTACTCTTCCCCACAGCCTTGCTGAGAGGTATAGGACTACTCACAATACAAAAGTTAGATTTGACAGAATTTTCAAACAGACATGTCATTTAAACAAAAATAAGTCTACCCAACTAGAGTTCAAGATTTTACCTAAAGAATGCAAAAGACTTTCCCCTTGAAGGAGAAAGTGTCATTTATTATGCCAATGTGTTAATATCAGACATGTAATTCCCTAAAAAATCAGGTGTGTTCTCCACATAATTACCAACTTTAAGTTATGTGGTTTTCTTTCTTAAATGATTTGGGGGTAAGAGGGTTGTCTTATTTAAGAAGGATTAAATAGGTTGACTCTAAAATTGGTTGTCTCTTCTTAAACTGACACCAATTTGATATACCATGCACAAAACACAAATTAAATGCTTCCTTGAGAAATTTACATTCTAAAAAATATGTTTAAGAAGTTCAAACACCATTATCAAATTTTAAAATGTGTTCTCAGTAAAAAATATTCATGATACTACAAGAAAATGTTAATATTTACATTGTTATTCTTTAAATGAAAAAAATATTGCAACTAATCTTAAAGCTCTTTGGCTCTAATATGGTTTAAAAACTGACATTTTTGAAGTCTTTACCTGGTGAAGAATAGTAAATCTAGCACATGATAAGCTTACAATAGTTCAGTTACTTCTTACACATCCAATTACTGTGTGAACGCATGCAGACTTGAGGGTAGTTTCATGTACCACGCTTTTTTCAATGCATGAGTGGGTGGTTTTTCATCATATGTGTATACTAGGAATATGCTATTCCACCTGTTTTAGTTAAGAGACTGCTTCAGATCAAGCAGTTCAAAACCCACTGACAAGACCTGAAGCAGCGACAAATATATCATTATTGTGAAAATAGAAAATATCGTAGCACTTTAGTAAATACTGCTGTATCATTAGAATAGGTTTCTTTCCATTTTCAAACGCCAAAGTACTTGCTGGAATAAAGCTGGCATATTGTACTCCATTTCAGAAGTGGGAAAAAAGCCAAAAAGTATTCTAGTAGGCCAGTTTTCAGTAATTATTTTGATACCTTTGTGGAAATAATTTAAGTAGAAAAAAAGAAAAAAAAGGAAAAAAAAGGAAAAAAAAAAAAGATTCTTATTTTTACACAACTGGCATGCCATAACAAGATAAAATATGAGTATAAACTAATGACCGTTACCTCTAATAAATATCAAATAACGCATGGCCAGGTTGCCTTAAGAGCCTGTAGAGTCTTCACCACTGGAGATACTGAAAAGCTGTTTGGACGTGGTCCTCAGCTCTAGATGGCCCAGCCTGAACAAGCAATTGGACCAAATTACCTCCAGAGCTCCCTTCCAACACCAACCATTCCATGATTGGAATCTCTATTGGAATTCTTCTACTGGAATCCCTACTGGATTCTTTCTTTACTTGCCAAGGGTTGGCAGACACTTCCATAATGACTAAAGGAACCACAGTGGTCATGATGCTATGGCAAATGTGAACATAATCTCTAAAGCCATGAACTTCAGAAACAGTAATTCGTATTTTTAAATCTGTGGATTGCTTTTTCAGACACTTAATATGCAAAAGTGCACATTACCACTTTTTGTTCATGTCAATCCTGTGAAGAAGTTGCTGAAGTTTATATTATCAGAAAATTAAATTAAATTAATAAAGTTTCAATTGCTTCTCACAAGACTTGGCTATATGCTTTAAATTACATATATTTGACAAACAATGTTCTTTAAACTCATGCATTCCTAATGTATAAATACCAAGAATTACACCAGTGCTTCATACACCTAGCAGAAATTATCTCAAATGTGTTTTACTTTAATTAATTCCATTCCGACTACAGAAGCAACCCCACAGAAAATGAAAAGATGGTCAGAAGAGCACAATCTCCCACCTTTAAAAAGGGAAGCAATTATTATTTAGCCTATTCTTAAAAATTCCCCATAGAACACGTATTTAAAGAAGTTAGCCACCCTGTGAAGATGTTCCCAGAACATGGGACTGCAAGTGAGATTTTAAAATCTACAACAAGGTTACCTCCAAAATCAGGTTTCAAATACAAAACAGCTACACATTAAGTAACACTTCTGTTTCTCTAAAACTTGCAGTGTGTAGGTGTGTAATAAGTTTTTTCAATGTAGATTAAAAGTACCCAAATATAACTCTTACCAGACATGAGTGGGGTGGCCGTTCAGCCATTGTCTAATGGTACTAGAAGCCTTCCACTACTTAAAAGGGGCTTATAAGAAAGATGGGGAGGGACTCTCTATCAGGGAGTGCAGTGACAGGTGAAAATCATTTTAAACTAAAAGCATGTAGATCTAGACTACATATTAGGAACAAACTCTTCACCACGAGGGTGGTGAGGCACTGGAACAGGTTGCCCAGAGAAGCTGTCGATGCCTCGTCCCTCGAAATGTTCAAGGCCAGGTTGGACAGGGGTTTGAGCAACCTGGTCTGGTGGGAGGTGTCCCTGCACATGGCAGGGGGGTTGGAACTGGATGGGCTTTAAGGTCCCTTCCAACCCAAACCTTTCCCTGAGTAATAATAATAAACCCCTCCAATAATCTGGGGACCTTACATGCACTGTCAGTCTTACACATGAACGTACAGCATAGCTATACATATACCTGCTTCTTTCTCCCTATATAACGGAGAAAATTCAGGCTGTTTTAGGAATTTGGAGGGAAAATCCAAGATCTACAGTTTGTTTGCACATCATAAATTAAATCTTTCAGCTTTGTTTGTGAAGAATGCACAGATATGTCAGGTTAAACATCTGAAATGTTTTGAATTATAAAGTAATGTTTAGCATTTTAAAATCAATACCTTTTTGAATTGTCACCATAGAAAAATATCTTTCCGTCATCACCTACTTAAACCCTCCTCTCTCCTGTTCTGAAGACTTGTTCTTTTTTTTATTTAATTGAAAAAGCTCCACATTCTTCAACTTGCCCAGAGATAGAGCAAAATTCCAAAGTTTACTATCCTAAAGTGATGTTGAATGACATTTTGTAAATACTGGTCTATATTTGCCGTGGAATATACTGAACAAGGAACATATATATTTTTTCTCTACGTTTGCATGGAAGCCAGGTAAGTAGCTGAGAAATTTAGAAAGATCTTTCTAATTTTTGTTGAGACTGAGGCAGGAACCAAGAGAAAAGCATAAACAGGTGGAACAGTTCCACACTGATTAAATTAAAAATTTGCCTATAGACAAGGTAACTAACTCATTTCTTCCTATTTTGAAGAAAAATATGAAGGCTGAATATATGTGCCTATAATTGTTATGAAGGGAATCTATTGTGACAGTATTATAAAAAATGTCAAAAATCAAACTACTACAAAACATCTACCATCATTTCCTCAGCTATGGCTGCTCACCACTAACTGAACTTGTCTGAATTTATGGATTAAACACCCCTATCACTCTAAGAAAAACATGAACAGTATCATATTTGTCATATTAACATGAACTATAAGAATTGTGCAACAGTCTTTCTGATCAATTAAAACAGCAACCTATTTACCATGCAATTATATGCTGCTGGTTTACGCAAATTCAACGATGTCAGCCCTATTGTCACTAGAAATCTTCTACACAGCTTGTCTGGTGGGAGGTGTCCCTGCCATGGGACAAAACAAAGACTGCCTTGTATGCTCATGCACCTTTTTCCAGGTAAATTTATTCCTTCAATTAAAATTATTTCTCTCTCTATATATCCTGTCATTTCCTTACTCCATCACATCTGCAACACAAGCATAACATTTAGCTACTCTGACAAAGCCTCATTAGCAGTATAGCCATTAAAAAAAAAATCAACAAATCTGCATGAAAATGGAAACTACTATTATTCCACTAGGCTAATATTCCTAATATTCCTATACTAATATTCCACTATTATTCCATTTCAAAGGGATCAAAAAACCTGGCAAGGCAGCATAGAAAACCCATATCGCTGCAATCTATTAACTTGGATATCTTTCTCAACAATACCTACCTTTATTTTCCCCATAGCATACTTCTAATGTGAAGATGTTACAATATAAAGATACACCTCTTCTTCTGAATAAATAACAAAAATAACATAAATGTTTGCTGAGACACAATCATGATCAATAGAGACCCAGAGAACCTTATTTCCATAAATAGCATTTTAGCAAGTCCAAACTGATTTTGAACAGTACTTTAAACTTCACACTGTAGAGAAAAATTACAACTTGAAAAGAAGGTGATTTCACACAAATGACAGCTGCTAATTCTTGTTTCTGCACTTAAAAGCACACGTACCTTTTCCTAAATGTGTGTTTATACTCATGTATCTAGCTGTTCCTGTAAGGCTCTTGTGTTCTTGATATGGTATGTGCTGCTTCGTTTCTGGATCTATATACTCCTTTGCCAAGCCAAAATCTATAATATGAATAATTTGCTGGGTTTTGTTTCCAGGTTGTCCTATTAAGAAGTTTTCAGGCTTAACATCTCTGTATATCAAGTTCTTTGAATGGACATATTCCATACGAGAAATCTTTAATAAAACAAAAAGATGACAAAGTTTAGTTTAAGCATCAGGTTGCCACATGAACTTGTGGTAGAAGCTAAATATCTGACATTTGCTTTACATTTAGAAGAAGTCACCCCCTTACCAAACGGCTATTGGTCTTAATACAGTACCACCCAGTCAATGAAAACTATACACATGCCCTTAGTAGATACACCAAATCATGTATAGCAAACTAGACATTAGACACGAATCAGTATATAATAGGAGCTGATCTTTAAGAACAGCTGACACTCGGTATATTCTGTGCATATTACTAGGCATAGTTTTAATGAATAGTTTGCATTAACCAGAAATTATGTCACTAAAACAGTGGGAAAACAAGTTCCACATAGATCTACTATATATTAAAGGAATAAAACCTTTATGCCAGTAGAAGAGAAGTGCTGGAATTCCAGCAATATACATATAGCCCCAATATCAATATCTATTTATAGAATTGGAGACTCAATACCTTCAACATTTCAGATTTACTTAAAGCACATTATATCAAGGCAAACATGCAATGCCTTGTTTCCTCCTTCCATCACACACAGTTGTCCTACTGGAAACCAAATCAAAATGCTTCAAAAAATCTGACAATTTTTTCACTGAGTAACTTTGCTATATTTTAGTATTTCTGGAATTTTATTTTTTCTCTTTGTTCCTGAGAAAGCACAGGTTAAATATTTATGCTATTTAGGAATCCTAGCTTCCACCTCCTTTCATAATTACAATTATTTATATTTCAAGAAGATGTTTTTTTTAATTGTGTATGTCAAACTAAAATCCATGATTTCAGGTTGTCATTAGGTAAGAGACTCAGAAGACAATGATAGTACATTCATGCAGTGATTTTTGAAAAATTAAAACAAAGCAAGTGAAAATGACATAAAGTCAATCATTCTGCTAAAATTGTATCACAGGCACAAATACCAATTTAAAACATGCTAAGCAAAAGTCTTTGAAGTGAAATTAGTATTTAATCCATTGAAGACTAAGTTACTCTAATGAACTTTCAAATTCAAATCTGTTCTACTTACCAACTGTATGGCTACCATAAGAACAGTTTTAAGAGAAAACTTCCTATCACACAAGTCAAATAAGTCTTCCAGACTAGGTCCAAGTAGTTCTAGCACCATAGCATTATATTTGCCACATGGGCCAAAATAGTAGACCTGAGGTAGTCCATCTGTAGAAGAGAGATACAACGTAATTATAAGGGGTTAAATAATGTTAATGAACATAACACTAAAATTCTTACCTGACCTCAAGATGATCTTAAGTAAAAAAATACATATTTCACAAAAAAGCAACAACAAAACTTTGTAAAAGATACAAGTAAAAGGTAAAATAGGAGTAGTGAAAATAGTATCAGTAGTATTAAACGTCTTAAGAATATTACATGTTTGACATGAAAAATTTACAATCTTTTATAGAAAATGAAAAAAATCTGTTGGGTTTTGTAAAAGTAAATTGAAATGGGGTTTTAAAAAGGTATTGAGAGCTTTTAAATAAACTGATTTTCAAAAAAACAGTTTTTTTACATTAAACTTTTTACATTAAGGCTATATTCAGGAGATAAAGCGATATTCAAGAGTAAACTGCTTTATATTAATCATTTAAAAATCCAAAAGAGATTAATGAATCCTTAAGCTTCACGAGACATTAAGTCAAGTTTCAGATGCATTATCAAAATAGGAATGCCATAGATAACAAACTGTTGTAGTCGTCACTTGTTAGTATTAATGGTTTTCCAAATATGAGCTAGCAGTGCGAACTTGCAAACACAGGAGCAGCCAGCAAGCTGAGGGAGGGCACTCAGCCAGATTGAAGTGCACCTGGGGGACAATGCAGTCATCGGTCCCAGCCAACATGGGTTCATGAGGGGTAGGTCCTGCCTAACAACCATCTGGTCAATCAAGGAAAACCAACTGATGTGATCTTTTTGGACTTCAGCAAGGCTTTTGACACGGTTTCCCATAGGTTCCTACTGGACAAAATGTCCAGCATACAACTAAACAAAACCATCATACGATGGGTGAGCAATTGGCTGACGGGTAAAGCTCAAAGGGTCATGGTAAATGGGGCCACATCCGGCTGGCGGATGGTCACTAGTGGGGTCCCTCAAGGCTCCATTTTAGGGCCAGAGCTCTTCAATGTTTTTATAAACGATTTGGATGTAGGACTAGAAGGTGTTTTGAGCAAATTTGCCGATGACATCAAACTTGGAGGAGTTGTAGACTTGGCCGAGGGTGGAAAGGCCTTGCAGAGAGATCTGGACAGATTGGAGAGCTGGGCAATCACCAACCGCATGAAGTTTAACAAGAGCAAGTGCCGGGTCCTGCACCTGGGACGGGGCAACCCTGGCTATACGTACAGACTGGGCGATGAGACGCTGGAGAGCAGCCCCACAGAGAGGGATCTGGGGGTTGTGGCTGACAGCAAGTTGAATATGAGCCAGCAGTGTGCCCTGGCAGCCAGGAGGGCCAACCGTACCCTGGGGTGCATCAAGCACAGCATTGCTAGTCAGTCGAGGGAGGTGATTGTCCCGCTCTACTCTGCGCTGGTGCGGCCTCACCTCGAGTACTGTGTGCAGTTCTGGGCACCACAGTACAAAAAGGACATTAAACTGTTGGAGAGTGTCCAGAGAAGGGCAACGAAGATGGTGAAGGGCCTAGAGGGGAAGATGTATGAGGAGCGGCTGAGGTCACTGGGCCTGTTCAGCCTGGAGAAAAGGAGGCTGAGGGGCGACCTCATCGCAGTCGACAGCTTCCTCGCGAGGGGGAGTGGAGAGGCAGGTGACCTATTCTCCTTAATCACCAGTGATAGGACCCGCAGGAATGGTGTCAAGCTGAGGCAGGGGAGGTTTAGGCTAGACATCAGGAAGAGGATTTTCACCAAGAGGGTGGTTGCACACTGGAACAGGCTCCCCAGTGAGGTAGTCACTACACCAAGCCTGTCTGAATTTAAGAAGCATTTGGACTGTGCGCTTAGTCATATGGTCTGAAATTTTAGGTAGACCTGTATGGTACCAGGAGTTGGACTCGATGATCCTTGTGGGTCCCTTCCAACTCGGGATATTATATGATTCTATGATTCTATGAGGGGATTGTTCATCTCTGCACTGAGGGGCCCCACCTGGAGTGCTGCATCCAGGTCTGTGGCCCCCAGCACAAGAAGGATGTGGACCTGTTGGAATGAGTCCAAAAGAGAGCTACAAAGATGATCAGAGAGCTGGGGCACCTCTCCTATGAAAAAAATCTGAGAGAACTGAGGATGTTCAGCCTGGAGGTGATATGGCTCTGGGGAGATCTCATTGCAGCCTTTCAATACCTAAAGGGGGCTTAAAAAAAGATGGAGAGTGACTTTTTGCACAGGAAGATAGTGATAGGACAAGGGGAATGACTTTAAACTAAAAGACTGTATGTTTAGATTAGATGTAAGGAAGAAATTCTTGGTGGTGAGGCACTGGACCAGGTTGCCCAGAGAAGCTGTGGATGCCCCATCCCTCGAAGCGTTCAAGGCCAGGTTGGATGGGGCTTTCAGCAACCTGGCCTAGTGGGAGGTGTCCCAGCCCATGGCAAGGGATTGGAATTGGATGGTCTTCAAGGTCCCTTCCAACCCAAGACTTTCTCTGATTCTACGATGAAATATAAGCATTTTTTACTTAAATTTGCACTGTCTTCTCTTCCTTGATTACTTTTGGTTTCTGTATAGATGGCACATAATAGAAAATATTTTTCTTAAATCTGAGTTGGTTCATTACAAATCTAAACACCACCAAGTCGAAGTCTTAAAAATTTTTTAAACATCTAGATTCCTAATAAAGTGTGGGGTACACTGAGATCTATTAATTAAACTGTATGAAGGTCAAGTTTTTTTTTTTAATGTACTCATAAGAAACGATGACAAAGGGAGTTTTCATAAGTCTCAAGGGGAACCTATGATAAAAGGATTCACACTGATTCCTCTTCTAAAGTATCCCATCAAATACCTCCCTTAATTTCTTAAATTCCTTTGAAAATTGAATTCATGGTGTCCAGAAATGAACCACTAACTCCTACAGCATTAAATCATTAAAGTGATTTAGAAGAAAAACATATTTGAATAAAAACAGAATTTCATATTTTAAAGTTTATTTTAAGAAACAAAGTTCTAAATCTGTAGTTGTGTATTTTTTACTTTGAATTTTGTTAAAATAAAGAGCAAAATTTCCAGATTTCCAGATAAAAAAAAATTTCCAGATAAAACATATGTAAACATAAATATCTCACTGCATGTTTCACTAACAATCTCTTAAATACTGTGTGAATAAGTATGAAAAAAAAACTATCGAGAGGGGCAAAAGGCTAATTCAGTGTTAAAGCTGCATTTGTTTTCAAATCTTGCATATAAATAAGTAACTACATTTAAGCTACTCTTGAATTTAAAAGTAAGAATTCTTAACCACTTGTTTTATTTCACTTTAGAAACAAGTCATTTGCATTTGCAGTATCACAGAAAAGCATGTTAATACTTAAACTTTGGATTAAATGCAGTCTAGAATGTGAATTGGCATCCTGATGTCTTACTTCCTCAGAGATAAATGGGCCTTACAATTTTCCTGATATAAAAGTAAAAACAGTGACACAAAACTTTCAAGAATACATTTTGCTAATTTTTTTGTCATAAAAAGCACATTAAAGGACTGTGTATTTTTCCTTTCACATGAGCTTTTCTATGGTCTCTATTATTACAATCCTGTACTACATATAACAACCACATCCATTTTCAGAATGTCCCAAACACTGGATATTGCCTTTCTTCTCTGAAGATAAAATGGGATTTTATATGTGAAAACACTCCAAACATTGGGTGTACTTTGAAGTACATCTTCTATGACAAACTGACGTGCTTAGTGAATGAGGGAAAAGCTGTGGATGTGGTCTACCTTGACTTCAGTAAGGCTTTTGACACCATTTCCCACAGCATTCTCCTTGAGAAACTGGCTGCTCGTGGCTTGGACTGGCGTACACTTCGTTGGGTTAGAAACTGGTTGGATAGCCAGGCCCAAAGAGTTGTGGTGAATGGAGTTAAATCCAGTTGGAGGACAGTCACTAGTGGTGTCCCCCACGGCTCAGTACTAGGGCCATTTCTCTTTAATATCTTTATCAATTATCCGGATGAGGGGATCGAGTGCATCCTCAGTACGTTTGCAGACGACACCAAGTTAGGTGCACGTGTCGATCTGCTTGAGGGCAGGAAGGCTCTGCAGGAGGATCTGGATAGGCTGGACCGATGGGCTGAGGTCAACTGTATGAAGTTCAACAAGGCCAAGTGCCAGGCCCTGCACCTGGGGCACAACAACCCCAAGCAGATCTACAGGCTGGGAGATGAGTGGTTGGAAAGCTGCCTGGCAGAGAAGGACCTGGGAGTACTGGTTGATAGGCAGCTGAATATGAGCCAGCAGTGTGCTCAGGTGGCCAAGAAGGCCAACAGCATCCTGGCTTGCATACAAAACAGTGCAGCCAGCAGGGCTAGGGAAGTGATTGTCCCCCTGTACTCGGCTCTGGTGAGGCTGCACCTCAAGTACCTCTCACTACAAGAAGGACATTGAGGTGCTTGAGTGAGTCCAGAGAAGGGCAATGAGGCTGGGGAAAAGTCTAGAGAACAAGTCTTAAAAGGAGCGGCTGAGGGAGCTGGGATTGTTCAGCCTGGAGAAGAGGAGGCTTCGGGGCGACCTTATCTCTCTCTACAGGTACCTTAAAGGAGGCTGTAGTGAGGTGGGGGTTGGTCTATTCTCCCACATGCCTGGTGACAGGACAAGGGGGAATGGGCTAAAGTTGCGCTAGGGGAGGTTTAGGTCAGATGTTAGAAAGAACTTCTTTACCAAAAGGGTCGTTAGGTGGTGGAATGGGCTGCCCAGGGAAGTGGTTGAGTCACCATCCCTGAAGGTTTTTAGAAGACGTTTAGATGTAGAGCTTAGTGATATGGTTTAGTGGAGGACTTGTTAGTGTTAGGTCAGAAGTTGGACTAGATGATCTTGGAGGTCTCTTCCAGCCTAAATGATTCTGTGATCTCATATTTTCCATACCTTAGTACAGTGCTAACTTACACTCAAGCCACAGATGTGTAACTGTGTCCAAAACCAACACCTCTATATTTAAGCAAAACTAAAAGCAAACAAATGCAGCATTTTCTAAGAGTATTTTCCTTGATATCTTTTCCTACAAGTGATAACAATGAAAACATAACCCTTAACAACTAACCCGTAGACTTTCCATTTATTTATTTAATTTTAATCACAACTATACCCTCTATACTTAACATGCATTATCATACCCATTCCAGAGAGTCTGCAATAGCAGCTCATTCCTACTAAGTAACATAAACCACATTACATGCTACATGAGAACATGGTACAACAAAGCTTGATTTTTAAAAGATCATCTCCAATCATCAAATAATGGCTCAGAAAAGCTGTCTGTGCAGAAAAGGATATCATAATTCTAGATATCCCTAGTAGCCAAGTTTCCTGCCTCCACTTTACGGTATTGTGGAATTGTACATGGAAATGTGGTTGAGTATGCAGCAGTGAACTATGTTATCCAACAGACGTACAGAAATAAGTCCAAAAAACAAACAACTGAGCACAGACAGGAAGAAAAAGAACAGTAAGAAGAAAAGAGAACATATGTGATGGTCTGAGACACATTCCAAGAATCTCTGCTCTTGTATCTTCACGTTTAAAGATATGAACTACAAAATTCCCCTCTATTAGCACTGCATTTGTTCTGTGTCTGTTTACAGGATTTTAAAATACTTAAAGAACTTCTTCAAAAATATGGAAGTCGGAAGATTTGGGGGCTTCATCAAGATTTCTAGAACTGGCTTCTGTGAATACAGGTGGAAGAAAAAAGAATTGTAGACAGGAATTCATTTCGCAGCATTTTCAGATTTGGAGGCAGAGTTGCCAATTTCAGAAATGTGTTCAGATGACAGGTCAAAAACACCCTTAGAACATTTATTCTACCAAATCACATCATTTATTTAACATGACAAGAAGAGTACTTGTATTATCTACAATACCAGATCTTCTGACTAAACGAAGTTCCAAAATACCTAAAAATTGTAGTGCGTAATGTATTAAGTTACTAATTCTGCAATACAAAAATTGAGTCCTATGTCTAAAATCCCCCATACTTATAAAATTATTTCATATTAACAGGTCAAAGGACTAGAAGATTTCATCATATTAGACCTTGCTTTTGCTTAAAAACAATAACCTAACATCATTCCATCACTATATTATTCAGTCTTTTCTCCAGATCACCTGGTACGTGTACAAGTAACGTGCTATTAATGAAGAGCATCTGTTTTATTCGTTTTGTTTTTCACAATAAAGATTTAAGTGGAAGCTTTCTTATATAAATCTTCATGAAAAATAAGGTGAATTAGAAAAAAAATTTATTAACCCAGACAACATCTGAACTACTCAAAAAACACCAACTTCTTAAAATAACTTCTGAAAACTGATTAACAAATGCCAGACTTATTTTAAAATGAAATATTTTTATTCCTGTAAAGAAGTGATCACGTAAGAAAACAAACTCCTATCATGGGGAATAGCTGCAAAAGGATAATGCAATGTCTTCTTGCTAGCTTAATGACCATGTTAATTCTTACGGTTCGAAACACCAATAAAAAATAACTGTTATATTTGGACAAAAAATAGTTACAGCTGAAGGGGGTTGGCCTGTTTACTGCATCATTATTTTCATTAATAATCTTTAACTGTTAGCTGCAATACCATAAAACCTCACTTATTCTGTATATTTTCATAGGATTTAAAGTATTATAATTTTCCAAGCAATTTTGCCACACTTAAAGTATATTATATTTTTGTTAATATAACAGCTATCCAGAAATTATTTCATTTATTTATGTAGAAGGTTATAGAATGTTATATTTAATGTTATATTTTATATTTTATGTGCTATACAGCACCATGTAAATTATAGAGTATGCCATATTTCCAACATAATTCATATTTTATAAAACTGTGCTACGCTGTACTTTGAGAGAGCAGACTTTGGCCTCTTCAGGCATCTCCTTAGTAGAATACCATTGGACAAAGCCCTGGAAGGAAGAGGGGCCCAAGAGAGTTGGTTAATATTCAGTGATCACCTCCTCCGAGCTCAGGAGCAACATGTTCCAACAAAGAAGAAGTCAGGCAAAAACATCAGGAGGCCTGCATCGAGGAACGAGCTGCTCCTAGCCAAACTCAAATGGAAAAAGAAGGCCTACAGAGGGTGGAAGCACGGACAGGTAGCCTGAGAGGTACAGAGAACTCATCTGAGAAGCTAGGGATAGGTTATGAAAGCTAAAGCCCTATTAGAATTAAATTTGGCTAGGGACATCATGGGCAACGACGCTTCCATAGGCTTCCATCAGTGATAAAAGGAAACTAGGGAAATTGTGAGCCCTATCTGGAAGGAAACCTGTTTACATCAGATATGGAGAAGACTGAGGTACTCAGTGACATTTTTGCACCAGTTTTCACTGGCAAGTGCTATAGCCACATAGCCCAGGTCCCAAAAGGCAAAGGCAGGGACTGGGAGAAAAAGAACTGCGCACTCTAGGAGAAGATCAGGTTCAAGACCAGTTAAGGAACATAAAGGACCACAAGTCCATGGTGCTTGATGACATACAGCCACAGGTCCTGAAGGAACAGGCAGATGAAGGTGCTAAGCTATCCATCACATTTGAGAACTCGTGGCAATCTGGTGAAGTTCACACTGACTGGAAGAGGTGAATCATAACCCCCATTTTTAAAAAGGGATAAAAAGACCTGGGGATCTACGGACCAGTCAGTCTCACCTCTGTGCCTGTCAAGATCATGGAGCAGATCCTCCTGAAAACTGTGCTAAGGCACATTGAAAATAAA
This sequence comes from Anser brachyrhynchus, assembly GCF_964034855.1. Taxonomy (NCBI): domain Eukaryota; kingdom Metazoa; phylum Chordata; class Aves; order Anseriformes; family Anatidae; genus Anser; species Anser brachyrhynchus. Next base: position 60,340,810 of record NC_137697.1, read on the forward strand.
GAGGTAACTGGTGACAGCCAACATGGATACACTAAGGGCAGATCATGCTGGACAAACCTGGCAGCCTTCTGTGATGTAGTTACAGAATTGGTGAATAGGAGAAGAGCAATTGACATCATCTGTCTGGACTCATGCAAAGCATTTGACACTGTCTCGCATGATATCCTTGTCTCTACATTGGAGACATGGATGTGACAGATGGACCACTTGATTGGTAAGGAATTGGGTGAATGGTCACACAAGTAGCCGCAGTCAGCGCCTCAATGTCCAGGTAGAGATCAGGGACAAGTGGTGGTCCTCAGGAGTCAGTATTGGGACTGGTGCTGTTTAACATCTTTGTCAGCTACATGGACAGTAGGATTCAGTGCACCCTCAGCAAGTTTTCTGATGACCACACCACAGAGCTTGGTGTCAACACACTGGAGGGAAGGGATGCCATCCAGAGGGACCTGGACAGGCCTGAGAGGTGGGCCTGTGAGAACCTCATGAGACTCAAAAAGGCCAAGGGCAGTGTCCTGCACTGGGTCAGGGCAATCCCAAGCACAAATACATGCTGGGTGGAGAATAGATTGAGACCATCTCTCAGAAGGACTTGTGGACGGTGGTTGATGAGAAGCTCAACATGAGCTGGCAATGTGCACTTGCAGCCCAGAAAGCCAACCATACCCTGAGCTGCATCAAAAGCAGCATCGCCAGCAAAGCAAGGGAGGCAATCCTCCATCTCTACTCTGCTCTCGTGAGATCCCACCTGGAACACTGTGTTCAGCTCTGGGGTCCCCAACACAAGAAGGACATAGACCTATTAGAGTGAGCCCAGAGAAGGGTCACGTGGATGATCAAAGGAACATGGAGATGTGGAGATGACAAACGTATCATCCTTGTTCCTTCACCCGTTTACAGCATATTGCAGTGTGCTGCAGGTTACGTGTGCCCAGTTAAGTGGATTTATAGACTATATTGTCTAGTTTTAACTAGGCTACCCCTCGCAAAATGGAGGAGCAGTATAAAAAGACTCCTCCAAAGAAAACATAGACTGAAAGCAGTGCTTATAATGCAAACATGAGCAAACAAGAACAAGGCAGAGCAGACATTTCTACTGTAGTATAAGCTCTTCATCTGCCACATTATAAACAGTGATAAACTTTTCAATGAAAAAAATGGCCAAAAAATGGAAAATATCAAGAAAACTATTTGAAATATGGATTTACATCCACTCTTATTCACAAAGAACCTCACCCTGAGTGTTTATTATGCTATGATATATTAGCTAGTGATAGTATGAAGGAATTGCAGTTAGAAAAACATTAAAAAAAACCTTAAAACTAAGCATCCAGGACATGAAAACAAGCCTCTACAATTATTTTCAGTAGCATTTCAAGACATGTTATTGAATCCACAACCTTTACATCATTTCACTAAATTATATGACAAATCTTTGGCAGTGTCTTTTGAAATTTGTTAATAGCAAGACACAAAAAGCCACAGACCATTGAGGAAACACTTGATCTTCCTGCTGTAGTAAAAATGGTTGAAAATAATGCATGACGAAAAAGATGGTGTCAAACTGAAGTGCATTCCTTTGTCAGCAAGTACCATCAGAAGACAAGAACATACTGCTGAAGATTCAAACAAACAACTATTAGGACGAATTAGTCAGTGTGGAAGTTTTGGCATACAGGTGGGTGAGACCACATACGTTTCAAATACATCTCAGCTTATGGTGTTCGTTAGGTTATACTTTGATAATAACATACACATAACTTTTTCTGAATCACTATCAGAAAGATGTACTGGAGTTGATATACTCTCAACACTAAATGACAATAAAGAACATGTTTTATGGAAAAATTGTCAGTATAACCGTTGCTCAAACAGGTGCTTGACCATGAAAAATCTTCTCCTTACCGATTATCTTGTGGCAAAGATCTTCAAGAAGTTGAACTTAAAGAGGAGTTGCACATTTTTCTTTTACGAAAAGACAAGACTTCCAAATATGTTGACCTCCTCCATGTAGTAGGCTACTTCACAAATTGTTCAAAAAACAGGTGTCACATAAGGGTGAAGGCGACATTTTAAACAATGAGCAAGAACATAGGTGATTTTCAAAAGAAACTTGTGCTATGGAGACAGCATTTTAGAAACTGTTGTTTGGAAATGTTTCCATTTTTAAGTGATTTCATTGAGCAAAACAATGCAATCTGACCTGGAAAAAAATCTCTTACAATCTATTTTACACTTTCACCTGGAAACAGAATTTTCTAACCAATTCATAGATCTCCTAAAGAGTTTAAGTGCATTTTAAACCTATTTGCTAAAAATACGAAAAATTAATATCTTCTGATTAGTTTTCAAGAACAAGTGATTAACATCTGGAAAGATGAAAAATAGTGGAATTAAATATAAAAAGCAGAATTAGTAATGAATGGGATTAAAAACAAGCACCACGATTTAGTAAGCACAGCCAGAGATGCACTTCTTCCATTTGGATCTACATATCTTTGTGAGGAACATTTTCCACTTACGACAGTTATTAAAACAAACTCAAACCAAACTTTGAGCCAGACATTCAAATCACTGTATCACAAAGTACAAAAACAAGAGTTTTTTTAAAAAATGAAGTATATTTAAGCACATAACTCTCACTAAGAGGCAGTAATTTTTTTAAAGAGCAAGATTGTGTACAATATATATATTAAATACTATTTAAGCTGTATCTCATCCCTTTAATTTCTCATTTTGTACATCTTTTAATGTACATAATATTAATACAGTGGTACACTTATTTTATAAATACACATAAAGGGGGGATTCAAAAATTTTTACTGATGGGATGTGTGACCAGTAACTCAATATCACTAAAAATACAATCTGTAATTGGTAAAGCTATTGGGCAGGTGACTGTTCAGTGTTTTATTTTAATATCAATGTCATTTTACAATTTCTTCCAAATCCAGCTGAGAAACACACCTATTGAAATGACCTGTTATATCTTATTACTTAGATTGTTGGTTAAATCAGAGTCCTAAATGACAGTAAAATACACAAGATTGCAATTACAGAACACACTATTCTGTATTCAGTTTCCTACATTTCACTGTCTTTTATTTGTAGTTTTACTTTTCATATATAGCAACTCAAGAGACACTGAAATAATCCAAGCTGAAGATACCGAAGAAATGCAGTAAGAGCTGTCTTCCACTGCACATTTGTACTGATACTGTCAACAATTGAATTCAACAACCTGCCACCAACACAAGGATTCCTCACTAAGACTACAGCATCTGACCCGAATCCTCCGGGAAAGAAGTGATGACAAAATTGCAGGATAATGCCGCATGTGGTTTTCAAGTTGAACCAAAATAGCATACACGAAAGCATGCATACAAGAAAACCAAAGCAGCATATGCAGAAGGCCATACAATCTCAGGAAACTCAGCACTTTACAGCTATGGAAACCACAATCATCCCTGCACATGACTGCAAAACAGCAAACTAAACAAGGACATAATATATAAGCACCGTTACTTCAGTACTTCTGAAGTAATGTATGAAGCCAGGCTTCTTACAGTCATTAATTACCATTTCTCAAAATCATTAACACATGCACATGTAAATTAAATTTAAATCTGCACAACTGCATTTCTTAACAGATCTCCTGAACTAATTATAGGGAAGAATACTTCAAATATAAATTGCAAAAATTCTGTATATTTCTTTAAATGAAATGCTAGAAAAGACTTGCCTAAAACACAAAAATTGCTTACTGTTTGTTCTTCTACAAAACATCCCTAGTAAAAATAGAACAAAAGTGTATGTAGGACAGCAGTACTAAAAGAATTTGAAAAAAAAAATCAGTGTTCAGTTCAGGAGCAAATTGCCACTACTTACCTAAGAATATGGTTCTAAGCAACTTTCATGCAGCATTACAAAAAAAATCACTGAGTATATATCGAATGTCTGCTAGCAAGATACACAGGCAGGTTATGAAACTTCAATAACTCAAAGCCACATACACAAGAAGTCATAAATATGTATATGTATATAATTAAGACTATCCTGAACTGAGTTAATTGCCAACTCTGCACTTAACAGCTAGACATGTTCTCTTTAACTTTTGTTTCTAACAATCAGTAACAGCAATGCGCTTGTTTCAGAAATGAATTTATCTCCTAAAATCTGAAACTCCAGTAAATTACTATTACTTTAATAAGGTATTGGAAATATTCAGTTAATTAATATATTTGGACATCTATTGCATTGGACTAATCTTGTACTAGTCTTTTTTCAAATTCGCTTCAAAACATGCTAACTTCCATTATTGTTATATTATAATAATGGCAAGTGCAAGGTTCCAATCCCCAATAAAAGTATTATTTTTAAAAAAATAGGGAATGGGATATTTGAGGTAATACCTAAAAAAAAAGAACCCATGAACAAAAATCATATGAAATCATCATATTAATCCAGCTACAATTCACTTCTAACACTAAAATCAGATGGAACCATTACTAAGGCGACTCCTCATTATATAGTAGAACATCAATTGTAATAAAGTGATGACAATTTTACATAGGGAACTTAAACAGCATTGTCTGCATGGACTCTGTTCCAATGCAGGTGAAGGGCTTCACATGGATGACACTTTTCTGATCACATTTGGTACTACGCTGTGCCATGGTACCAGAACATTGGTAGCTGTCATGTACTGGGATCAATGGGTTGCAAATGAGATGGGAGCAGGACATGAGGCCCAGCGCCCTGAGAATTAGGGGTCATTGTGGTGTTGGGAGGAGTTAGAGCAGATCAGATCAGAGATGCTGATACCATCCTGGTATGGTGTCAGCACCTGAAACCACCTTTTTCCATAATAAATGTCACCCTGTGGAGGAAACAAACTACCTCCCTTACTTATGAAGGTAGGCTGGCCATGGCCCTGGCAATAAGTCAGAAGTGATCAACGGATTGACCTCTGTAGCAATAGGAAATCCTCTCCCATACAGAATTAGTATTTTTTTTTTTTGGTAGTGTACTGCGAAAGAGTAGGAAAAAAAAGTCTCCTATCAGTAAAGATGGGCAGATACTGGAAATTAAAAGGATGCTTAATCATGCATTCTATGCCCTGAAAGGGCTGTACAAAAAAAATTGGGAAGTTGGCAATGAACATTCAAACTTTTCATTTTGTCCCACACGATCAAGTTGGTCTGAACTGAAATTAGAGGAACAATTTTATTTTCATTACCTTAAATATTTTGGTCTTTACCTACAGGAAAGAGTACTGAACGCCAACTTTACTCTTGGCCTTCAGCTTGACAAACAACTTTCCAACAAAGAAGAAAAAACTATGACCAGCAATGTCTACTCTACCAAAGCAACATTAAATGGTGTATAAAGTACCTTGTAATAAATAAATGTTTAGTTTAACATATTCAACATTAAATAGTGTAGAAAGCACCTTGTAATAAATGCTTAGTTTAACATATTCTGCACCAAAAAATGAAAAAAAAAAGATATTTCAAACCACTTTTGCTACTTTCCCAAATCAAAACCCAGTTATCAACACAGAGAATCCCGACATGCTCCAAATGCTAAAATAAATATTCAGCTGACCCCAATTGCCAAAACAGTGAGTAGATTCTACTCCTCAGTTGACAAGCTTGCAAAAATGCTTACTACTTCCCTGGCTGTAGCTTCTCTTACATAGTCCTGTTCTTAAACTAACATTGTTTTACCAGCCAATAATATATACACACATGATCTACTGGCTTCTGTATCGTTGAAAATCACATTACAACCACAGTGCAATGTCCTCCAACCAAGAGTAACTTTTTTTTATTATAACCATCCAAGTAGTATGATTTTTTTTAATGTCTAAGGTAGGCTCTCATTACCTCAGAACAGAAAACTACATGTATTTTTAGATACTAATGCAGAGCATATTACCACATGACTACTAGTATCCATCTGTAGAAAAGACTGTCACGTACAGAATGCAGTACTTAGCATTCTTTTCACAGTGGCCAAAACCACTTAAGACACTATACTGTTTTCCACAGAACAAATACATCTCTTATACTTCATTGGTCAAGTGTCACATTTTGATTACACTGTAAGAAACATTATTTAACTGCTAATTTGAAGAGTCAACTAAACTTCATCTGAAAGAACAGATGTACAAAAGTTAAGAAAAATAAAATATTACCAATATTGGACTTAGCATGAAATGTTAATGCAGCAATTTCAGATTTATTATAATCCAGAGCTAAACAGATCTTTGTCTCTTTCACAAATTATCTCATATGAAAAAAATAAAATCTAACAATGGGTCCTCCTTGTTGCTCTGGACAGGTACTATCGTAACACTGTTCTCAGTTAGTCAGCAGCATTGCAGACAGAAGCTTGCTACGGCAGCAGCAGCTGTCTGCCTTTCTGTTCTACTTGTCAGATGGGTATGAGATCTCACTCTCTTGTAGAGGCTTCCAGCCGTTACAACTAATGGCCTACAGATTTGTTAAGAGATGTAAGAAAAAAAAATCAGTAAGAAGTTGAATAGTTTTTATACTCTCAAACACATACAAAACAACTTCTTTAATGTGCATGCAGACTCTTTATTTTAAAACAAAACTGAACCATACTGTAAATTCCTACCTGTCTTCTTCGAAAACTTCCTCCCTTGGAAGTTTTCACTCATGAGGGACCATTAAGTCCCACATTAAAACAAAATTCTCAGCTTTACTCCTCAAAAGTAGAACTGAGCCAACAGCTACTGATTTCTCTGACACAGTCTTTCCGAATCAAAAAGCACACTGAGTTTGGGTGTGGTTAAATTACAGACACTATGTCTGTAAGGGTTATTCAGACATAAAACGTGAAAAAGAGCTGATTTCTGAAGTTCACCTTCTTATCATGAAGGGAAAGACTTAGTGTGAAAGATAACTACCACAAAATAAATAAATGAAAGCATACAAAACTGCTTTTTATTCATGCTAAAAGTCCTAGTATAATTTCAGATAAGAACTCAGCTGGAGTTTTATTTGTAGTACTGTGCTATAACTGATGTATCTTTTTCTTACCTTTTCTTACTGGGTTTTAAGAAAAATAATTTTAACTAAAATTATATTAGAATTCAAGGTATCTCAAATTTCATCTGTTGGTGCTTATTCACTTAACTAGAAACTTCTGCATACCAACAACTAAATGATCTCAGACTTTGAGTACGGTATGTACTTCAAGCAAGATTCTCCTGCCCACAACTACTAAACAACAAAGTTATACTAGAAAAAAAAGAAAAGTAATATTCAGAAAAATCTCTACTGCTCTATATAAAACTTATAATGAAAAGTAAATTATGATGTGACCAAAATTAGTTACATCTTTAAAATGATTTAAGAACTATTTTTAGGAAGTTTAGATCCATTCCTCTGAGTAACTCAAAATGTTTTGAGAGTAGCCCCACAGTAGATAAAATGTTTCCTGTTTAAGAAAGAGACCTCACTTTTTTTTTTTCCTGACAAACTCCTACATTCTATTGAACATTCACAGGCGTGTTCAGTAAGAAGCCTATTTGAGGCTGATTTAGCGTCCTTTATAAGCAGATTCTTTCCAAAGGGAAACAGTTTTGAAATGTTTCTGGTTTTACATGCATATTTCTTGCCTATTTTTTCCTTGACTCTTTTGTTGTCAGGGAGGAGAATTACAAGAGATCTCCCTCCCAAAATGCTTTTTGCACCCAAGCACATCTTTCACCCATTCATAGCATTCAAGAAACAAAAGAAAGCAAAAGAGTAAGTCTGATCACAGTATTATTATTATTATTTTAATCTTTATTTAATCTTTAAGTCACTATCCACTACATACAAATCCTACTATCTATACTATCTATACTATCCTACTATACAAATCCTACTATCTATACTATCCACTACTACAAATCCACTACAAAAGAAACAAAAATGGATATTATAGGAATAAGTAGACCTGTAGCAGGCAAATACTGGCTAGAGATAAAGGAATACCAAGAAAATATTTCCAGGAATTTCAAAATGTTAATCTTTCCACCTAAGGAATTCATATGATCAAAGGAAACACCAAGCTACTCTGTTAAAAATGGTTAGAAAGCAAGGTAATAGGCTGCCCAATAACACTGTTTACTTGACTTCAAGAAGGTGTTTCAGGAAAATAACCTTATTTACTTCCAGAACTATTAATTCACATCAGAGCCTTCTTCCCATGCCAACACCCCAAATAAACTGTGATTTCACAGGAGCTACAAGTACCCATTAACCCTCAGGTTATTTCACAGTCACCATGGCTGTTTGTAGCATCACCTGTGGAATTCATAGTTCTTACTTGTGAAAAATGAAGTTATCTGTCTTCAAAAAACAATGGCTCTGCCATTTCTCAGAATTGGGAAAGAAATGAAATATTATACCCTTTTCCACAGTTACTTTTGAAAAATCGGTTCACACTCACTATACCAATTTTTAGTAGTCACTTACTATTAATTTATATGAATGCATGTACAGATGTGTAGAACAAGTGGAAGATATTTACTACAATTAAATACAAACTCAGTTTACTCTCAAGTATTAACTACCACCTAAATTATGTAAAGTTTTGCATAAATAAAAAACTGTTTGAGAAAAAAAAACAACTTCATGATGAAAGCCTGCAAATATGGACTTTTAGAAGCCAGAAGGCTCCAGACAACTGGAACTGATACTCCAATCAGTAATTTCTTATCAGAGAAACCAATCTGCTCACAATTACTACAGTTAAGACTTCTAGCAATGACAGCTATTTTTATACCTCCTAACGCCACTTGTACAATGAAGATACATTTTCGTCAGTTTACTCTGACAAAAATACAATCACTGCTTAAAAAGCAACACTGCCTATATAGCCAGAACTAGTATAAGATTTATCACTTGGTCCATCAAATATCCTCCATCATGGTTTTCAACTGTTCACATGTGAAAAATTCTTACACCCACACCTGACTGAAATGTGCACGCCAAAAAAAATGAACTAAAACAGACTGCCTCAAATTACATGAGGATAGAAAATAGATAATTCTGCAATTTTTCTTCTACAAGTTGAATGGCTTCCTACACATGAGTGGCCAATTCTGGCAAAGATGGGAAAACTGTGTTGCAGAAAGAAAAGGAGACAACAAGGTTCTGAACTTCTCTCTAGGAATATGGAAGCATGAATATTACTTTCTTCATGGTGCATCCCACATAACCCACTAAAATGAATCTCAACTGGGATGCTTGAGAAAGTCAGACAAGTCTCAAAAGAAGCTTAAAAGGGTTCTAGGCTTGATGTGGGAGGCTTTCACTTTGTAATAAAAACACTTGGAAAGTTACTTGGAAAACATAGAGAAGGTCACACCAAAGACCTCATCATCTTCAGTCAATATACAAAGAATCAGAGAGTTTATTCTCCTTAACAGCACTTAACAACACTTATAAGGTAACTGAACAGGTGATCAAGTTGTTGCTACCCAGAGTTTTGAAGACTGAATAATAAGTAAAACAGACTGTGCAATTATGACTGTCTCATTAGCTAAGGGATTAAGATCTCTGCTTTTAATTTATCTGCTCTTTCAGAATGCCAGCCAAGTGTACGTTAACAATTTACAACTACTTAAAAAAAAAAAAAGACATTGCACCCTGACAGTTTTCTCACATTAGCAAGCATGTAAGACTCAAGATTTTGATGACACAGTCTGCAACTTAATTTTCCATCTATTAGAAGGAACAGACATTATCATATCTTATGAGGAGTTCTTTCTGAAGAAACATTCCTGGTGCAACAGCATCAAACACGAAGTTCTACATGAAGTAAAAGGTTTAGAAAGTGTGTTTCCCAGCAGAGGATCTTTAAACAAGAGGACAACATTTTGAAAGCTACTCAACCAGAGAAATATCATCCAATCTGTGTATCAATAAATATAAGATCCTGAATTTTAAAAAATAAAAGTAGTATTAAAAAGAATTAATTAAAATTCATCATAACACATACATTCAATGCAATAATATACAAGCGGCATGTCTATTTTGTATTCCCTGACTTTTGGAGAGCACTTTTCAGCTTAAACAGCACTTCAATGCAGATTAAACATAACTTTAAGATCACAATTAAAAACAGCCTTTGACGGGAAAAAAAAATAGTTTGCATGTAAAAATAAAGTATAAACAAAATAGCCCATTTTGCAAAAGAAACATTATTAAAAATTGAAAAAAAGGTAACTACATGATCTGTGAAAAACTATTCTAGGAATTCAAGAGCATTTTCAAGCAACATATATTCTTCCTAGTTATATAACTAATTTAGGGAAGATTTGTACTCACTTTCAGTACAAGTAGCTTTATTCCTTGCTAAGTGCCTGTAGTTTTGTGAAAGGTGCAAAATTACATGAAAAATACTAGGGATAGCTCACCTATGGCAGGAAAAGGTGAAAACTGGACAATTGAGGGAACAATCATAAGGGTATTTCTGGGTATAAAAGCACCAAGAGGAATGAAACAAGCAAGTCTCCTCTGCATTTAAACTTTTTTTTACATGTGTTTTGGAGTCTAAAAATAATAAGCAGCATACAGATAGTATCAACGGAACTGAAGTAAAACTAAGACTAAAGCTATTTAAATATCTGATCAACTTTAAACAAAAATATTATTAGATCAGCAATTTATTTATAGTGTTTATTCAAAGAGAAAACACTTTATAAATTTTAAGACTTATTAGTTAAATGATTTGGTATGATTTGTGTGATATTTAATGTTTATTAAGTAGTCTGAGGATTTCAGACACTTTAAAGAAGAACAGAAATTTTACAATACCAGAAGAACATGTATATTAATCCACCGATTATGGGTCTTTTTCCTGCTTTAAGTACCTAGGGACACTTCATTAAATAAGATTCACACCCCTAAATGAGAAAATTGCTGTGAAAAATGCATACTGTATTACATTACAGTAAAACATATGATACTGCTTTTTACCTCCAGATCCTAGCTGCTTGTAGAATCTGTATTCCAAATGTAGCTGTGGTGCTCTCGACTTCATTGGCTCCTGATTTAAAAACAAAGACAACATTTAAAAGCCATTGAGCCTCCTGCTGAACCCTAAAAAACTAATACACTAACCTACTACCAGCCAAACTAACCCTGTTGCTCCCAAGATACATGAAAAGTTTGAACATTCCCTCCAAACCGACAGGTAATTAGGAAGCTAGGAAACAAAGCCCAGACAGGTGACACTGTAGTATAGAGGGCTTTTACATCTTGTATCACTCCACTATCCTGTAGTCCAACCTGCAAACTGATTCCCAGACCCTCAATGGAGTAACTAAAAAAAAAAAAATTTGTCTCCCCAGAGTATGTGTCAAAGCCCTCAGACAAAAGGTAGCATCGGTATGGAGCTTAACAAATCAGACAGTCCACATTCCTGCTATACATGATAAATGCGTTTTTATCAACAAAAATAGTTTTATGCTAGGTTCAGGAGAAAAAATAAATCCTTTCACCAAATAGCCACATCCTAACATAGATTGTTGCATCATTCTAAAACTTTAAGTACAAAAAAAAAAAAGCACCAAAATAACTTTGTTTTTAAACCTTTTTTCCCTGGCATAGCTTACATAAGTTAATGAAATATTAGTTCTGTGTCATACGTATTAATGTTGCAAAATCTCAGAATAAAGTGACATGATATCAAACGCAGGAACACACAAGCAGCCTAAATCTAAGCCCTAACTTCTTGAGTATTTCCCCTTCCAAAGTAAATATTACTTTATCATAAGATTGTTAAAGTAATTTCCTAGAGCACCTTCTAGAAGATAAGCCTGGTTTATTGTGATATATGACATCTCCTAGTGAGTCAGTGACAATTTGGACATTAACTGCTAATTATTCCTGCACCAACTGCTGCTACTGGAATTGCAGCATGTACTTGGAAGATTGTTAATACGAACACTTACCAACAACAACAGATAGTGCTGAATGTCAATTTTCAGGAAAAGCTTGGGCAAGGTACTCATCTCTTTCCTCACATCATCTTCTCGAGAAGCTAACAGCTCATTAACCTATGTTCTTTCCAAGTCGTGCATCCAGGCTACAGAAGCCATAAGCCAATCTGCAATTGTAAGAAGCCGAGTTCCCTTCCTCAACCCATCTCCCTCCAACACTCAGATGTTTCAAATTGCTGCTCGTGCTACAGCCAAAATCCCTGTCAGAATCCATTTGTTATTTGATTCTGGCAGGATGCCAAAAGTTGAGGACCACAAGTAAAAATAGGCCAACACAGCAGCTTTTACAAAAACTAAGCACAATTTAATATATGTTTTTATCCTCCACAGCATTCATTCTAGTTGCTTACTGGAAATTTTTGCAAAGAACTGAGCAAGAACTTTCTAAAAACAAAAAGGTGTTAATGCTTTACACGCAGTTGTTAAGCTACACTAGCTGGGCCACCAAAAGCTCTCACTTCCAGTTTATGAGAATACTTGAAATTTATTATCACATATTAAAGACAGATTTCACTTAAAGCATATTATTGTAAATATGGGTCTCAGCAAATAAGTGCAATTATTAACCTCAGTATACAGCTTTCAAACATTTAAATAAATCCACTCTAAAGCATAAAACATTTTAACCTTTTACAAAACTACACAAAAATTTTGCTACCAGTTTGCCTGCAGTGGTATTATACAAACCTAACAGTTACACTATGTACATACATTAATGTATATATACATTAATTAAAGCTTGCAACTCTGCTAAGTGTAAAATATTTTAGTCCATAAAACTCTGCATCAGTTTAACACAACAAGACAAGACACTTAATTTCTCACTATTCAATATTGTAGGATGGTCCCATAACGAGGAAGAAAAACAGCTTGCATGTATTAAATTTATGTGAATAGGCAAGAAAAAAAAAATGGAGTTTCCTAGGGAAAAGAATTCTATTTTTGACACAAACATCTACATTGACGGGTCTTCAAATAAATGGCACTTGTTCACGTCATCAGCAGAAAACTTCTTATAAGTCTCCAGAAGGTACAGGTTCACAAACAGTCTAACAACTCTACTTGCCAGCTGGCCACCAGATAAAGACTAAGTTAAAATCCTGTCTAGAAGATAGACAATGTTAACACTTTTACTGCCTCCTGTAATGCAGAAAAATTTAACAAAATGTAGTTGTAATTTATTTACTGATTGAGAGTTTTCTGCAATTGCATGCATGTGTAAGTAGGCTTAGATGCTTTATTGACTGTTGAGTAGCTACAAACATACAAAGGAAATAATTTTTTTCGTTCAACAAAACTAGTGAGAGGGCAAGAACAGTAACCTATTCATACACAATTAGTTTTGTTCCTACACATCGTACTTTGAAGGATGGAGAGAACTACTGAAAAATTAGAAGAACAGGATACATAAGCTTAAATCCAGAAAAAAAGATACGTTACATGTAAACTTTCACTGTAAGATGAAAATGAAGGATACACTACAAACAACATTTTTATTCCTGACTGTTAAAAAGAGAACTATATTCAAGAATAAAAAAGAAGTAACACATCATGGTTCTGTTTTCATTAGTGTTCCAGTAGATTTCAGGAACTAAAAATAAGCTTGGGAACCCAAAACTGAAGCACTGTTCAAATGCCACATTAATCCCAGAAGACTCTGAAGCCAGCACCTCCTCTTACCAAAGAAATTGGCTATATTTTTGGTTTACGTAATTAGTCTTGAATGTAAAAGCAGCATTGTGAATGTGATTTACAGAACACTGCAGAACTGGAACAGTTCCTTATGAATCCTTTGGCAAATACCTAAGCCATTATTATTTCAAAGCTGTTTCATTAATGTAGATACCTTCTTTTCGCCACAGAAGAGCATTCCCTCTTAATGAGGGGCCTGGGGTTCAACCTGAGTTCTCGAGATTTTCCTGCCATCAAAGAATTAGCATGCAGTTGACTAAGTACTGGTTACCAAAGAAGCAGAAAAAACAGCTCCTTAATTCATAATCTTTTCTCCCTTATTTCTTTTTTTCTTTTGTGGGATGCTTATACATTCAGACAAAAGGATAAAGACATTTGAAATGCAAAATCCATTTCAAGTTCATAATGCATTTTTATTGCAATTATTTTTGCTCCAAAGACATGGAATAAGCTACTATACTTTTCACAATACGCCCTTTCCATCTAGAGGTCCATGACAAAACACTTTACTTTATCCATAGCGTTGTAAGTTTTCAACAACTTTGTTAGCCTAAAGCACAATATTCACCTACTACCTAGTTTTCATATTTTTAATAATCCAGTGAGAACTCAGTGTATATTCTGTCTCTATTTGATATTTTCTTAAGAAGCAAACAAAAGCTATTTTCAGGAAAATTTTCTGTAAGAGGTAGGGTTCTTGTTAAAGTTAAAGATCAGTCTATTAAACAGAGTTGCACGTGATTTGGATTTACTAGTCTACACATTTCAAGTAGAGAGGTTTTGAAATGGTAGCATTCTAGACTGCAGTAATTAAAAAAAAAAAAGGAAAAAACATTCTAGCCTTGGAACTGCTATCTTCCTTCCCACAAACCTCTTACAATTTTTATGGACTAAAATCTAAGAAGTTAGATGATTAATGAATCAATGAATTAAGCATTACAGATGAAAAGCACCAGTGACTACCTCGTAATTTGTTGCCTTTCACAAAGACAAAGGAAAATCAAGCTATTTGCAGAAGTAGCTCAAGCAGAAATTCCTTCCGTTGATATTTGGTTAGTGCTTCAGCAACCTCCCATGGAGGTACGTTTGGGCAATGGAGAAGTTAGTCAAAGGAGAAGGGAAGATGAATGAAGGAGAAGACAGAGCTGAATAACAAATAGGAGGTGCAAGTGTAGTAGAGAGTCATGTATTAAGAGAAGGAAATCTAGCAATAAATAAAAGGGTTAGCTAGGAACCATTTACAGTGCACCAAATGGTAATGTAATTGCAGAACTACCTCATTAAAAGGTACTAGTTTGCATACTACTAGAACAGCAGAAACCTACAGTTAGACAGCACAAAACCCATTCTTAACACTCTTTTTCCAGTTTAAAAAAAAAAGCAGTTCTGGCCTTTCAGTCTTGACTACCTGTCCAACAAAATAAAGGTCCAAATGAAAGAAAATAGGCTGTAAGCATTAAGATCCTGGACCAGTAGCTGTTTTACTACAATAAATACACACTTTTATATAAACCTCATAAATTAAAACGAGTATCTGTGTGAGTCCTAAGGGTTGTAAGAACAAAATTACATAGTTTAAAATTTTTTCTTTCACAAGTAATCCTTAAGCTGCCACAAGTATCTTGAACAAGAACATACTTGTACACTGCACAAGACAGAAAATATTAAACACGCTGAAAATTTGAAGTCAAAAAGATAATCATAAAATCCATTTAGTTTAAACATCAGTAACAGATACTCCGGTAAGCTTTCAGGAATAACCCACACCATCATTTTGGAACAAGGTATATGGTTACATTTACATACAAAACATCTGGCATAGGAGAAAGCAGATTCTCCTACCAGCTGCTCACAAGAAACCAGTAAGTAAACAGTACAATGGTACCATAAGGAATTAAAATACAGTTTTGGTATAGTGCAGGAGAGGTATTACAACCATATCTTCCACCAGTTGCTGTTCAAACTAGAATACATGCATTATTCAAATTACCTCATTCAGTAAACATGAACTACAACAGGTACAGACAATTACTAAAAGGAAGTTATGAGCGCCTTAATTAAGCTAACAAAACAAAGAGCACAGACCTGATGACTGCTCGCAAAACACAAAAAACAAATAAATGCTAGGCATGGGGAAAAGCTGTTAAACTAATGTTTATAAAAGGATAGGAATGTATACCATGAGCAGGTACAACCTCCCTAACCCTTACAGAGTCCTGGCATGCTCTCCAGCAGGAGAAGCAAAACTACAGAAAAGCAAAAATTCAGCAAAAAAATAACATATGTAATAAAAATGGTTTTATCACTGATTAAAAAATTCTCTCACTTGACATCAAGTAATTAGTACTTCAAAATATCACTCTCTTGCAAACTGTTTCTGAATGTGCTCCAGTAAGTAGTTTTTAACTAGGAGTTCTCAGAACATCTTCCAAGTTTTGCCAGACATAAAAAAAAGAAAATCACTTAAAGATTGTTTTTAAAACTAAGTGAATTTAGAGGAGGTATAAAGCACACACAATGACCCATTGAACTGCATCCAGCATTACTCTTTCAAAGTATAACCTGCGTGTTTTTAAACCTGTAACTACTCCTGAAATAATTATTTTCTAATAATTATTATTCTAGTAATATTTTTTCTAAACATTGGATAGTTGCACACACATTTTTCATGGACTATATAAACATAGTACTTTTTAGACTTCCAGTTTTAAGCCATCTATTTCTCTGTTTCCATAGCTTGTCTTCCTCTTTACAGAGCCCAGAATTTCACCACTCTATGCTGTGAAAAGCATTCTGTAGCAACAAGAAACTTACAGCAGTCCCAAAAAAAATTCAAGGACAAAAAGTAAACTAATTCTGTCTTGAAATACCTTGGTTATAAAAACAGACATTTACCTAGAAGTTAAAAGGAACCCAGAAGCAAAACATGAAGTAAGTTGAATAGCTCTAATGAAAGATGCAGAAAAAACAGAACAGTATCACATAACAAATACATAATTTTTACATATTTGTAAATGAAAGGGAACTTTTGACACACCATCACAAATAGAAAGCCTACCAAATCAGAAGTGCAAGTATCAATGACAACAGACGAAAAACAGTTTGGTGCTGGAATAAGAGTGTTGAGCTAAAGACATTCTGTAGAATTTCTGGAGCTTTTTGTAGTCATCTGATATCAGATTTGCATTAAATTTGGCTTTTATCTACTTGTGGCAAGAGAAAGTAGTCTACTAGGAGGACCACTGAGCATACTGCTGAAGCAGGAGTCAATCACCGACTTCAAAGACGTTGATTTAGCTCTCAGAATAGTGACAATTAACACTGGCATTATTCAATATGGCCAAAGCATGTAATTATGACTACCACTAACTGCTTTCATCTACTCTATGAAAACATACAAAAGTATTAATGATTTCAATTAAGGAAAAAAAGCCATTGTATATGTAAGGAAAATCCTGATCAGTTTTTCATCCCAAAACTTAACGAAAAAGTATTAACTTACCAACTTAATTGCCACATGTTCATTTGTGTATAAATTGTTTCCTTGAAAACAAAACAAAAAACAACAAAAACAAGAACGTGAGACTTCAGCAGTGACAGTTCATAAAAACACAAAGCTGCAGGAGATCTATTCTGCCAAAAACTATCCTCATAAAACACAGCAGACTTATGACTACTTTCCTTAGCAATTAAGTAAATTACTTGTCAAGAACTCACTGGAAGATCACAGATGACACACTCAGCAAACTTGGGCTTTAACAGTGTTAAAATAAGAGTACCTTTACAAGCAAAGTATGAATAGCATTTTAAACTCACAGCAAGTCTTAGGACTTCATTTATAGTTTAGAGAGTATAAGATTTTTGGTCTGAATTACTGAAATATACTTAATTTCTGTGATAATTTTCACTGTAGTTCACGGTAAAAAACACAGGGTTACTCTGCCATAAATGTCTTACTCAAAAGTAAAAAAAAGAAATAATAATTTAGTAAGGTTTCAGAGTTTTTTTTTATTATTGTTTTTAAAATGACAATAAGAGGACTACAAGAAACAAAAAAAAAATTAAAAAGCACAAACACAAACATTTTCAACATGTCCTACAAATGCTTTAGGTATCCCAAGAACACAGAAGATAAATGGAAGAAGTTTACATCATGAACATATCATTACTGTACAAATCTGAGTAAAATAAATCTTCTCATTTCAAGATTTAAGCCTACCAATTAAAGATAAATTATATACACTTCAAGAATTGTAACTAAAAGCACAGGCTAAAAAAGGAAAGGCAAATTAAACACTCTTCAGTTACAAAAAAAACAGCAGAATTTGGTACTGTGAAATCAAGGAAAATCACATTTAAACCTCGCTTAAGGTTCTTTGGAACTGCTGGTCAAAGATAATAAATATTCCGGTACTCATTTTAAAACTGCAGCTTTTTTACTGTGATACCATACTTTATGGAGAACTTGGTTCTTGAATAGTGTCAGAAGTGGCAGTTTCATTGAGACAAAATTTCAGCTATTTCACCAAGTTTACAACATTCTTACACTAATGTACCAATTTGCAACCTTCTCTGGTATCTAAGTCAAATTTGATCTTCTATGTTTTCAGATTAATTGCTGAAAGCTTTTTTTTTTTTCTGAAATTGTTATATGGTTTTGCAACATTAGACTAACAGGTTAGAACTGACTAGGGTTTCCATCCCCATTCCCTTCTCCCCTCCAACACTCCAATTCTCTACATTACTAAACTCAAACTTAGGATAAAGAGAGCAAGAGTTACCAAGTTAAGTACTTACACCATTTGGAAAATGCATCTGCTGGTTTAAAAGCAGTTCTGCAACTGGATGAGCATATTTCAATCACCATGACTTCAAAATTTTACGCACTGACTGTAACACTAAAGCTACATAGACGTAGAACTGAAAAGTATCAGGTAAAGAAAAAAATAAGTAATCATTTCTGACACTTCTAATTTCCTTACAGGATTCAAATGTGTCCAGTGTGTACTATTTTAACAACAACCCTGTTTTTCTCTGTAACATTACTCATGTCCAAATTTCACATATTTAATTCATTTTTGTTAAAGAAATTGAACAGGAAAAGTAAGAAATGGACCAACACAAAAAGGTGAATATAGTTACATTTATAGTAAGAAACTGATCTCAGCTCTAGTCCTTATTTTTAAAAATAAGACTACTCTTGCAAAGCTGAAAAAAGGAATTACAAGATCATGTGTCTGTTACGGGATCAAATTTACAAAAAGCAAGCTACCTGAAGGCTACACCCTAACCTGATTACCAAGCAAATGGAGAATTCAATGATCTATCCAGGGACTACAGCAGACATCCCAGGCACCTAAAATACTTATTTACGGATCGACTTTTTTTGTTTGTTTTAAAATAATGCTTTGAAACTGTCTCTGTGTTTTTGCATTGTATTACCATATTGAAGACATTTAAAACAAAGTCTTGCAGGCAACATGCTCATTCAGTCTAACTAGATTATCTGTCATCTACTAGAGTAGTTAACAAATCCAGTTACAGTGACTAACTATTCAGTTCCAGTACCCAAGTGGAGTGATGACAGGTTTATCATTCTGAAAAAACATCAGAAGGGATATTGTAACTTTGAATATAATGAATCAAGACTATCATTTCAAATAATGTAGGACATCACATTTGATGCTTCTGATGATGCCTCTGAAAGCACAGAAGCAGGTAACATGTAATGCATCACAACCAGCAGGAACATAGACTGATGGGATAACGAAAGCTTATCTTAACTATAACTGAGGAATATAAAAAAGCTGTTAATAGTAAAACTTTAACAGCTCAATATTGAAAATAATTCAGTTCTTTGCAAGTTAGTGGTTGCACACTACAGATACTCGTTTGACATACAGCCAATTTACCATGCTAACCACAACAAGCCACAGAACTCTGGCAATTCCTTTCCTCTCAGGTGGAAGTAGTACTGCAATGGCTACTAGGCTGCAACTGAATTTCTTACTTTCTGAAGCACAACTTCATCACTCTAACAACTTTATGCCTCCTATATGGCTTAAGACTGGACCTTAAGACACAGGCTAAACATATTCAAGTTTGATGAAGTCCATAAATTAAGTGCTTGTGTACATCTTTGTTCACAACAAGGGAGAGATGCCTGCATTAAGTTGCTTTCTACTGTAGTAATGCATACAGAAAAATAAGTTAAAAATCTATCTGTAATACCAATCTTAGCTGTCACTTTCAGTAGTTTACACAATTAAAACATCTTATCCCTAATAAATTAGGACTTGAAGAATCTATGTATGAAACAAATAAGCAGATGTTCAAGAAAAGCCTGCTGCGCGTTGCAGATGGAAGGACAGAATACTCTTCCCCTCTTTCTCTCACCTGTATGCACAATTTATTTCACTATCACACTAATTTTTAGCTACTTCAATATTATTTCTTTCAAAAAGAAATGGATGATTTCACTCTGTATCTGCTGTAACCAAAAGAGATATGATAATAATCCGAAATTGATAACCAATTCTGCATGTTGTGACCACACCAAGATAATGGACAAGAAAATATTCAACTTAATTACTTCATAGTTACCTTCAGCAGTAAATGTGACATTAATTATACTGGTTTCTTTTATTTCATTGAGAGGTTTAAGTGAAAAGTAATCATTCAAGTAGAGTTTAGAAAAGTTTAAGACAAGTTCAAAACAGAGCTCCTGCCTGACTTCTGATTTTCAGAGACACATATATAACAATCTCATTTAATTGCTGCTGGAATAACTACAGTGCCTCTTACTGAGACTGTTTTAAATTCAGTATCCTCATTAAGGGGTACAGAAATGCTCTTTCATTCCTCTACAGCACTACTGTGCTCATCTTATTTGCATTCTGACACAGAGTATAGTGCCCCCTGAAAGCACTATACTAAAACCTGTTTGTATTATCTTTCTGCAGCACAATAAGTAGTTCTACCAAAAGCAGAATATCAACAGAAATGCAACAACATAGCCCACCCTACTCTCAGATGCCCCATACCTGAATAAGTCCCTTTTAACCTTTAAACACAGCATTAAGTCAAGTCTTCCATAAATACTGGAGCAAATTCTTGCCATTAACTGTTCAGTTAGGTTAGTTAATACATACAGAATTTCCAGATCTTAAAAACCCTGGACAACCATGCTGTCATCATGGAAATTTAAGCGCCCAAAAATAAATCGGTATCTTCTCTTCCAAAACCACATATCCATCATGTCCATCGTGTACTTTTTTATAAATGGTAAAAAATCCAGCCCCCCTTCCCCTTCCTTCTCCAAAACTCCAGACACAGTCTGACTGCCCCTAATTAACAGAAGCTTACTGTTTAGCCTCACTATACCGTTACTGGTGAAAAGGAAACCAAGGGATCCAACAGCTTGCGGTTGTTAAACCTTCTGGAGTGCCTGCTGCACTGTCTTCCAAGAGACCTCTTAAGACAGTATTTCATGCCAGGCTAACAGGTGGACGATATGTTTCATATACATTTAGCTTCAAATACATCTGAATAAGCTGCTTCTGGAAGTCAGGATAGAGAGCAAAATACGGTAACTATGAAAGCATTTCCAGCATCTTAGAAGAGATAACTGGCTGAATGTGGGATAGCACTGCACACAGTTATGAAATGTTGTTAGCCCTGGAAAGTCTCCTGCTGCATTGAGTCTTAATATGTAATAGTGCTTATATGGACTGGGGTTCAACCCCGAAGAGAGCTACAAGACAAAATGAACATATCTGAAGCTTGCAAGTAGTTTGAAGAGCTGTATGGTGTGGATATCATGTAGGTATCTTCATGCCTAGCCTACACACAAGGCTTTGAATAATGAATAAAGAACAGTCATCTTACCTAACCGTAGTTCTCCAAAGTTACCGCCTCCGATTTTTTTGCCAACTCTGAAGTTAGGTCCAACCATTAACACTCCTGAACTTGAACCAGTTCCACGTGGAATATGGCCTGACCTCCCAGAAGTCCGTGGGATTCTTTCATCTGGCTTGTCCTTGTCTTTTTTTTTATTATCCATGTCAAGTTTACAGTACTCCACTTTTATTTCTTCCTCTTTTCAAAATCAGTATAAGCAAACTCCAGTTAGACAGTGTGAGTATGCAAACATCACCAGCAGAGCGCCCAGCTGGTTACTGTCA
The DNA here is from genome assembly GCF_964034855.1 of Anser brachyrhynchus. NCBI lineage: Eukaryota > Metazoa > Chordata > Aves > Anseriformes > Anatidae > Anser > Anser brachyrhynchus. The sequence goes on from NC_137697.1 coordinate 60,362,713, forward strand.
GGAAGCAGTCAACAACAGAGCATTCATCCCATTCGTGAAGTTGCTTTTGTGGTTTTTTTTTTTCCCTTGGTAGTATCTGCAGCGAAATGTATCTCCAAAATGTACGCAACCAGCAATATTTACTAGCATTTACAAGAACTCTGTTAAAGGAAAACAAAGTTATTCAAGACAGTAAAATCCTTGTACAAAGTTACATCTTCCTTTAATGTGTCATACACTTAAAATGTAACTATTATTTGCTTTACAGATCTTCTATGAAGTACAACCGCATAGTTAAAAGTCTGTTTCCAGTACACAACTGCTACAGATATTGGTGCAACTGAGATGAGCTAAAAAAAAAAAAATAAATCTCAAGGCTCTATATGAAATACCCTATAAAACTACTTCCTGACTGTGAACAGACGTAAAATTGCTATTTAAACATTCATTGCATCTAATGCCAGCTCTGCAAGAGACAACAGTTCACCCAAGTAGTATCTATTTACCAAAGGAAATGCTTAAGCTACACAGTTATTTATGTTACTGAAAGATACTTAAAGTGAAAATGATTCCATTATCTTTTCTGAATTAGTTTGAGATGCATGATTTATACACTTATGACAAGGACACTACAATTCATTCAGTAACTTGTGGAACTTGAAAATGTATTTACTCAAAATATTTATTCTCTCCTGCCCCATTTAATTAGGTCATACATTTGCTTTCCCACTCCCCCCATCCACCATTCGGCATCATTGCTCAGACACTAATTCCAACAGTTTTTTCAGAAAATGCATGTTAACTTACTACTGCAATAAAGAATTAAAGAAAGCTTTCAGCTTTATCTGGCCTCTAAGAATAGTGACTGGTGTTTTCTATTTGACAACAGTGGTTTTAAAAACAAAATTGAGAATATTGGCTACTACACAGCCAAAACTTCAGGGAGATTTAAATACCTGTTCACAATTATTTTGCTACAGTTGCTTCAATATTGAGAATACATGGCAGAACAACAAAACATCCCCTGAAACAAAATAATGTACCTAGTGCTGTTTATACAGCCTTTGTTAAAGATGGTCACCAGGAGCTTATTTTCAATGGTTTGAACTGAAGATGCTGTAATTTCTCAAACCCAACTATCGTGAAATAGAATTATTATTACACACATTTCAGCTTATTACCGTGTCATAAAAATCAAAGAGCCAGCAGAGAAAAAGTCATAAGAGAATATGAACAACCACCCAAATAACTGCATCTGCTGAATCAGGGATACTCACAGAACAGCTTTAAGTAGATGATGTTTAAAAAATCACTAATCAAGAGCTGACTAAACTTCTGCTGAACAATGAAGAGCAAGCAAATTTATTTGGTGAAGAAACATGATTACTATCAAAGGGGAATTAATGACTTGTTTCCAGAACAATGACAAAACACAAATATGGGTTCCAATCCAATTAGATAAGCCTAATGCAACAGAAAAGTACGATAGTAAGTAATAAATGTAGAGGTATAATGCAAGTAGATGCATTTAAGAGAAATAATAATACAGGCACATTTGGCTGCAATGTACTCTTGCAGGCTCAAGTGATGTTAGATATCCTAAAGCAACGTTCCAAGCCAGCGACCTTGAACTAAAGAGGAAAAATTACCTTTAGTAAAGTAACACACTTCTGCTATGTATCTGGTCATCAAAATGCCAATATCTTAACTGTGGACATCAAACTAGTGTTCGTCCCTCCTCCCCCTCATCCCCATCACCCAGAGAAGGGGTTGAGATATATGATCTTTACAGATCTCTTCCAGTTGTGGTTGTACCCAGGTGGGCAGCTGAACTCCACCACAGCCACTGCCTCACTCCCCCTCCTCAGAAGAGGGGAGAAGTATGCTGGAAAAGAAAGAAAAACTCACAGGTTGAGATAAGGATAAGCTAATTAAAGGGGAAAGGAAGTGGGAAAAAATAAGCAAAGGCCACATGGAAGCACTGAGAGAAAATAAGTATGTTACTCTCTACTTCCCATCACCAAGCAGGGTTCAGCCATGTCCTGGGAAGCAGGGCCTTGATACGCCTAGTGGTTGTTTGAGAGGACAGACATCTTTATAACAAGAGCCCCCTCTTTCCCCTTTCACATGTTTTATTGCTGAGTGTGACACTATATGGCATGGAATATCCCTTTGGTAAGTTTAGGCAAGCTGCCACGGCCACGTTGCCTCCCATCCTCTTGCCCACCCTCCTATAGCCTTGGTGGGGGTTGGACAGAGTCCTGATGCTGTGCCAGCACTGCTCAGCAACAGACAAAACACTGGTGTGTGATACCTGGGCTGTTTCAGCTATACATGCAGAGCGCAGCACGGTATGGGCCGCTGCAGGGAAAGTTGACTCCATCCCTGCCAGACCCAGCACACCAACCCAAACCATTCTACGATTCTCTAACCGCTTACCAATTACCATCACAGACAAAAGATACAACTTGCGAAAAATTAATTTATAGCCAACTAAAAATGAACTAAGGTGGTGAGAAATAAAAATTCCTACCTCCTGCCCCTATTCTTCACAGGCTCAATTTCACGCATTTGTTCTCAACTCCTCTAACACCTCACCCCACACCCTGAGCAGTGCAAGGGGCTGGGAAAAAGGTCCTGTGGTCAGTACACAGCAGATCCTCTCTGCTACTCTCCTCCTCACATTTTTCCTCTGCTCCACTATGGGCCCTGCCCATAGGCAACAGATCTTCAAGAACTGCTCCCACATGGCTCCATACCACGGGGTCCATTCCCCAAGAGCCAACAGCTCCAGCACAGGTCCCACAGGCGGCAGCTCCCCCCTTAGCAGCGAGCAGCAGTCCCCCTGCAGCCCATGGGTCCCACACGGAGCAGATCTCCACGCTGCAGCCCCTCCGTGGAGGAGCCCCCGGTGGAGCAGGTGGATGTGGCCTGGAGGAGGCTGCGGCCCACGGAGAGCCCCCGGCTCGGAGCTGCAGCCTGTGGAGAGGAGCCCACGCAGGAGAACTTCTGCTCCGTGCCTGGAGCACCTCCTGCCCTCCTTCTGCACTTGCTGTCCACCTTCTTGGTGACTGCAGGGCTGTCTCTCTCACATTTCTCTCGCTCCACTCTTCCTCAGCTGCTGCACAGCAGTTTTTACACATTCTAAAACGAGATTTCCCAGGGGGGCACACACACTTGGCTGCTGGGCTCAGCTGTGTCCTGTGGTAGGGTCACTGGAGCTGGATGGAGCAGCTGTGTCCAGCACAGGGCAGCCCCAGGCCTCTTCTCACAGAAGCTACCCTGCAGCTATCTGCTGTCAACGCCTTGTCACAGATAACCAATACACTTACAAAAACAATGTTCATGTCTTTCAGATATGTGACACTCCAAAAAATAAAGGTGAGTAACTGCTTTCTAAAGCAGCAAGCGCTTTCAGTAGAAATAGTCTACCACAGAGTTTTCAATTTCATCTACTTCCAAAGTTTTTTGTATCCACACACAGATTTTGCCAGGTATGCTGCTTTACATAAACTAAAATTAGCACCTTTCATCAGATTTCCGCTAACTGAACACAATAAGATCATTACATTTTTAGCACACTATGTCAGAAGGAAGACACTTATGCATTCCTATCAGAGTTTCTGCAGGATACAATACTTGCTAATAAAATAATCTGCAGTTAACTTGACATATGGAGATCACTTCAACTTTCACCACACAAGTTCCTGTACAACATTTTATGAAATATCTACCTTAAAATTACAAAAGACATTAATGGTTTTGTTTGTTTTTATTTATATTGCACTTACCTATGAAAGAATAATGCTGCTCATGCCAATCTCTCTTCTTCATCATAATGCTCCTTTTTTAAAGGAAAAGCACTAAAAGGAAATATATATATGCAGCATTTGCAATTACTTTGGCATTCAAATAGTCCTGATGTAGAATGCGTATAAAGCATGTTATGGGGTTAATTGCATTAGTCTTCCCAAACTGTTAGAGAAGACCCAGAAGACTTTTTCAAAGACTCTACATAATATATAAGGCTTGTCTGCAACAAAAGCCATGAACAACAACAAAAAAAAAAATCAAAATTGTACTGCACAGCAAGAAAAAATAGCTATTAGTTACAAATTAAGTCTTCAATTCATATAGATGGAAGATAGAAAGTGAAATGAGACTGTAAGGAAGCAATTAACTGTCATAGAAATGCAAAGTTAATATGAGCTAATAGAGGTCTTATTTATTTGATGGAATGTAACAAATATTCCCAAGCATTGTAAAGAGATCACCTAAAAAGCGGGGAAAGGAGTGATAAAGACAAGCAAGAGTAGTGAAAGCAATAGCTAGACACATTTCAGCTGACAGAAAACAGTCTTACACCTTACACCTGCTGAAGTATAAAAGGAACCTAGGATTCAGTTTTAGAAACAGAAATTAAAATTGACAGTAAAAGACAGACAGGCTTCTGGTCCCTGTCAATATACTGCTTAGATTTAGAACACATGGTCACATCCACCCAATAAATATAAAACTAGCCATTAGACTACAGTAATGTAATCCTGAAACAAAATCCCCATTTTAAGGAAGAAGCATATGAGAGCAACTGCATTTGCTGGCTACACAGAGAATTACATACTTCTGCCAATACTGCTTTACATCGGCTGAAGTATGAAGTCAAAGGCAAAATTTAATAGCAAAACTAGGTTGACCACCATGCTGGAATGGCCATACCAACTCTGAAACTACAGTAGTTATTCCCACTAAAAGAGGGTTTGGCTCTGTGCTCTGCACCATGATAGGAACCTGTTGTTATAGTTTATCTACACATTACTTCTTTCAAACTTTTTGCTCTTGATGTTACAACTTCAATAATGTTATATCTAAATACAATAGGTGATTAAATGTTTGTTCACCAAAGTCAATGCAAGGATTACAAAGACCATTTCCTAAAGACTCTACTGTCTATAGTTAGATGATCGTTTCGTGATAGTTCTCAGCCTTCTCTTCAAATATTTCCTTGAGAGAACATTTTTACTCTACAGAACTGCTTTGCGCATTGCTGATTTGCTTGCTTATATAATCAACAAGGAGTTTCCAACTCAGAAAACGCAGCTTGTTTAAACGCTTGTTTTGCACACTCTACCAAACTAAATTCTACATACACAAAAAGCTGAGTTTTTTAATGAAACTACACAGATGTACACATAAAAATGAGCCTCAACTCACCACTACATTCATATTTTTTTTTAAATTCATGTTTTGCAGTAGGATAATCTGAAGAACCCAGAATACTGAAAATTCCCTAAGAATTGGACATACAGAAACTGGAAATGAGCAAATATCTCACTTCCAAATGAATTCACTGTGGGAAAAAGTTCTGTATTTTTTTCTTCTGACAGATCATGACCTTTGAACTACTTACAAGTATGCACTTAAACATCAAAAGAAAACAGTTTGAAGAAAAGGTACTGAAACAAAACACTGTAATACTATACACATGCTGAATAAATGGATGAGTTAACAAAAAAAAACGGTCTGTCTTTTGTTGCATTATACACTCAGTATAGTCAGCAGCTTTGCTGCTATTGTTCCAAGTTCACACACCACCCAAAAGGAACACATCATACATTAAGCAAACACATGCTGGTACAGAAAGTCTGAAGCAAAACGATCCTTCCCTGAACCTACACTGGAGAAATTTTAAGTCCTCCTAATCTTTTCATCCTTGAATCAGTATTCATAACCTCAAAGCATTGCAACAACAGCTATGAGAAAAAAGGAAATCATGCAAGGCTACAAAAAAAAATGATCAAATCTCCCAATCACTTGTATTAAAAGTTCTCATTTTTCAAGTTCACTGGAAATGACCATCAGCTGTTTAGGTTGCACCACTACGAAAGATCTCACACTAACACTCAAACAATTTCTTTCACATTTACAGGTTAAAAAGAAAAATCTCAGACTCACTCAAGAGAGCCAGCTGGGCTAACAACTTTAAAGTGCCATTAAATTTTATCACCACTGGGGTGTTTCTAATATCTTGCACAGCCACACTCAACAGAACATGACGTAAGAAAACACTGCTCAAAGTCAGTTTTAGGGTCAAAGTCTAATCACGGCCAGTGTCACGTTGCTAAAATTAAAATTCTAATACAGGGGTTGACACTCAAGAAGAGCCTACAACCAGAAAAGAGTTAGACATCCCTAGATTACAGGTGCTGCAGCAGCACCACTGTAATTACATGCAAACTTACACGTTCTGAGGTGTATGCCAGAATATTCTCTCTCAGATACACAAATCACCTTTAAAAGGAAAAAAGCAGCCAGAAAGTTTTTATGCTCCAGATCTACTCTTTAATAAAAATATTAAGTGAACACCAAAGCTGCTAAAAAAAATTTCCCTGTCAGGAAATAACAAAGTTAAATAAAACAAACAACTGTCACTTCTCCTTTAAGTAGCATAAAGTTAAATTAAACTATGTAAGATAATGCATAATTGCAGGATCCTGTATCAGTGCTAGTATCAGTACACTGACATTTTCCCCCAGTTTTAGAAAAAGCATACAGTAGCAGAAGAGATAGGGAGAAAAAGAAAAGACTCCATGAAACAAAAAGACTGTAAAAAGCACTTCATGTTTAAGCGCAAAGCATTTGAACGAACCACCCAAGCCGCTACCATTTTCATGTCTTCAGTTTTGCTAGTCCCTCAGAATTCTTGGTTCACAGTACTTCCACTCTCAAGGTCTCATGGTTGTTGTTGTTGTTTTGTGGTTTGTTTTTTTTTTGCCATTTTCATTAGTCCAGCAGCAAAGCTCCTCCTCAAACCTTCCAGAAACGTGCAGAGAAAGTTTCTAATGCCTCTGATTTCCAACAGTGTTCCTCTAACATTACATACAGCTTTTATGAAATAATCCACCTACTCAGTAGCCCTTATTTCAAACAAAGAACAGTCCTGTTCAATTTTCAGTCTTCACCTAAATGTTACAAGTACACATAGGCAGACAGAATAACAGAATTTCACTCAACAAAGCTCCTTCAGAAGTATTTAATAGTACCAAAAAAAAAAAAATGTAATTTATACTACATGTCAGAAATCTAGATCAGATTGAGAGCTCCCTTGTGAGGCAATCAAAACACCATTCAAATATCTAATAAGCTATTTATAGTATTGTTTTTACACATTATGGAAAGATTAAGCTCTTCTTTCTAGCCTAGCCCTGGGATGACTGCATCATTTTCATTCATTTTTATAAACATGTCTCCGTACAATAGAGGACATCTGTGAAATTTCAAATTCACAACAAAAAGGTTCACAACTGAACAGCCCTTGAAACTTAATTTTCTTATATCTTAGAAACTTTTCTAAGAGTTTCTAAGCTCCAAAAACTCTTGTGACGGTATCTAAAAGGAAGAATAGCTCTAAATTGATACACAATTTACTAAGATTCAATTTTTACTTAAACTGAAAACAATCTAGTTATTAAACAGTGATTTTTTAAATTTTATTCCATTGAGAGAAATTCAACTCTTCACATGGTCTTCACGTGACCCATAAAACTAGAGCTGATGTTCCTACAGCTTATATTAAAAATAATTTCAGTTATAACTGTAGTTTTCGTTCAAATAGATGCTCATAATATTGGTACTACACCACTTTGCCAGTTGTTTATCAAGCCCCCCAAATCCCAGCCTGCCATATACAAACCCTAAAAATAAACGTTAAAAAGTTAATTGCATAACTCACATGAACATATCCAATCTGATTTTGACTTAAGAATATTATTTCTTAATTTTCCAAATCACAGAAGTAAAGACAAAATTCTTAGACAACTCAAAGATAAGGTACTGAAACATTCAGTATATAATTTCCATATATGCTACTTACTTGGAGATGAGCTTTGAAAAACAAAAACCCATTTCAGAACAATTTCTCCTGGCAATTTCTTTCTCCAGCTATCAAAATTGCTGTATCAAAATTGCTAACTACTGTATCATTACACATTTCTTGGATAGCACTGTCTAAAAGTAACCTCGACATAATGGAAACTTACTCATCAGTAACTTAATTCGATCATAACAATGTCATCTACTTGACACACAAGGGGAACAACAGTCTAACTCTTGCAAATCTAATATAGCCAATCTTTTTGTGTGTCATTTTTTAAAACTCTTTAAAAATTTTTTTTTAAAGTTTTTTTTTTTAAGTTAAAAAAAAACTTTTTTTTAAGCTTTAAGACATCTTATTTCTTTAGAAAACAGACTAAAGGTTTTTGGAAGAACATTCCAAATACTAACAATGGGTCATTCTTAGAGCTGAAAGTCAGAAAATTTAAAACAAACATCAAAAGGACATTTCTGGAAGTCAGAGATATTTATCTCTGTTTGGTAAAAGCTGCAATTAAATTTAACCGCTTGGTCTTCCCGTTGGCTGTTGATAACATTCATCTCTACCCAGTTACTGTTACCCGTAAACTCAAGTTGCACCACTTGTTCTCTCTCCAGATTTAGAGATGCTCAGCCTATTTAAAGAAAATGTTGAACAGAAGTAAAAAGTGCAAGTTTCATAACCTGCTCCTGAGAACCCACTCCTAGAACACTATAATGAGTATCGTTTGTTTGAGGCAATCTTGAAGAGAAAGAATGGCACAATATTTTTTACTGGACTTCCTTTTTTTTTTCTTCCCCACCAGTGTAACACATTGTTTTTCCCAGTCAGTGTAACACAAGTAAGAAAATACAGGTTCAGGCTGGAATGACACATACCTCTCATGATCCTTATCAGGCCCCTGACAGCAATCTCTACAATATTACTGCATCTTCCAGAGACTACTGCACAGTTGTTTTTTTTTTTAAACGATATCTTCATTTACATTGATATCACCTACATGTAAACTGACATACACAATACCATAATCATTTGAAAATAATTATCAACTCCATTTTAAGATATTGGAACTTCTCTAAAGCAAACCTTTATAAAGTTATAAATAATTAATAAAATTATACCGTTACATTAAAAAGCTATTGAAACAAAAAGCCTTTCCTATTGTTACATATAGAAATGCTAGCTGCTCCATGTAAGGCCACATATAAATACCTAAAATGGAAATTGCTTAGTGTCTTAAGTCAAAATGGTACTTGAGAGATTTTCTGTGCAAAACAGCACATTTTTTCAATAGTACTGTCTTCTAGGCTGCAGAGGTGGGTCATACACTGGACTAAATCACAAATTCTAGCATCACAAAGGTAATCTGCCAAGAAGCCCCTACCTCCGAAGAGCTACAGTAGTTTTCTACAAAAATATATCCCAGGCAGCCTTCCAAACACAGCAGATGAACACTTACTAGCTAATTAACACCTCATGCTCAAAGAGGAGCCAAACCCAAAAAGGTCAGTTTTAAAGCTACAGTACAGACAATCTAAGTCTGAAACGGTTTTGGAAAATACAGTTAGGCAATATAATGGCTCAGCATGAAGGCTCTCCTCTCCTGCTGCATCTGGCCACAGGTACCTGCTGCTTTAACTGCTTAATTCACAACAGACTCTGAACTTAAAGCCTGCTATAAAACCATTAAATTCACTAGCCATGCAGAAAGTACACAAACTCACTATTGAACAGCAGCTAAATTAACTCAGGATACATAAGAAAGAGGCAGAGCAAGGGAAGAGGTACAAAACTGAGCAGGCAGGAATGAGCAAGGAGAAGAAACACCTGGCAGTAAAAAGGAGGACTCTTCCAGCAGCCAGACATTAAATCAGACCAAGCACCCCGCATAATTTCAATAGCTGATGTTTCACAGTAAACTTAGGGCATCTTTCAAAGAGAAAATGTTCATAGACCTCCATAGGCTAATTACCACCCATACAGTACTGTTACCTGTGACCGGTTCACCTACTTACTGTTACCGTACATAGTTTACTGGCTTCTCAGAAATACTCAATAAATAAACATAGAAGTTACAGTGTGACAAACCACACACTTCACCATGGAATCCAGGCCCTGCTTGTCAGAAGACACCACAGGATTTTTGTACCACTAAAAAGGACATTAGCTTCCATTCTTATATTCCACATTCTCACCAGCTTAATACTTGAAGCTAACATTGACAAAGGGCATGAACTGCCACCCTGGCAGTTACACCCCTGCAATCTGAAAAAATATCCACTACAGGAAAATTACATTACATTATCAACAGATTTTAAGTAAAAAGTTATTTTAAAAAGTCTTGGTATGGTAGAAGTTGAAGAGGGTAGTAAGCTTAAAGGGAAGATCGTAAAGCATTCATCTGTATTTTCTGAATACAGATGAGTACTCTACTACTTACTAGAAGTTTCAGAAATTCATTTAAAACTACTGCTTTCAGAAAGGTAAGTCATCAAAATCATAACCACTCCTACAGTACAGACTGGTATTCTCCCTATTCTCCTAACTTCTGACTTATTTAAAAAAAAAAAAAAAAAAAAAAACTATTGTGCTTTTATTTACACTAATACTTAGCTTAAATAAACACACATTTTCTCCTTCACTGAATTATTTCAATTGCAGCACACAAGTTCCCAGAATCCCAGTGATATTATCTAGGATGCTACTCAGAACTAAGCATAGAAAAACAAGCTCACAAACAGCAGACTGATTTCACTGCACTGGTTCTGCAGCAGCCTTGAGGGAGTCAAAGCATCCGTACTGCCAACAATCTTCAAATTAAGGTTTGCAAGAAAGTAAGACGATCATATAAAACTTACTTTTCCGTGATTTACTAAAAGGTAAAGACCTATCATATCGAAGTCACAAAACATTTCAAAAGAATGTTAAAGGCCCAGAAACAAAGCAAACGGCACGTTGCAGTTCTTAATGCTTCTGCCTACCCTTCCAGGTTGGATTCTCCTTGAGAATATCCCATCCCATTTTCACTGCTAAATAACTCTCACGTATCATGATCCGTTTAAGCTAATCTAACGAGTCAGCCACGGAAAACCACTGAGCCACTCCCCCTCTAAGCTCTGCATCAGCTTCTCGCAACTGCGGGTTGGGTAGGACTGAGCAAAAACTCCTGCAATTAGGTTCTGGTTGAATCAGTGAGCTGTAACTGGAAAATGACACCCCTTAAAACTCCTTCCTCCCGTGATTTGCCTGTGTCATCAATTGATTTATTACCCATAGCCATTTCAAAACAAGCGGTTAAAAATAAAGACCTAAGGAGAAAAAAAAAATATAGGTATTTCTTGTTTAAACAGATTGAAAAAGTTATATTAGCCAGTATAATTTATTAATATAAATCAGACAATTAATACAGCCAATCAATACCTCATTCTTTATAGAGATGCTTTGTATCATTACACGATACTTGAGAAAAGTAACAACTAACACTTCCCTATTTCTCACATTTGACCTATTGTTATCTCAAAGTCCAAACAAAATGAAATTTATCCTGAACACCAGGATGCTTTGTAACATTTTCTTTGTTAAAGCTCTATTTTAAGACAAAAATAAAGATGCTAAAAATACTTGTCACTTTCCCACTTCTAACTTTCAAACAACTCAGCATAGTCACTATATAAGCATAAACAATCTTATTTTTGTAGGATGCAACTTTGCAGGTGTAGCTGGTACACTAAGTTTTACAACACTATCAACTCCATTAAACCTGTTTATTTCTAGAAGCTACATGATTGATGAAAAGTGAAAAAATTAGCACTGTAAGTAAATTCAGTCCTGTTAACTGCATGTTAACTGGATGAGAAAGAACTCTTTTGCAGGGTCAATAATTTTTCTTGTGGGGAAGAACAACTTTAGTAACGCTATTACGACAGTGCCTGCAAGTCTTCAGAGCACACAGGTTGCATCTCCTAACTAATCTTTAAAACCTTCATCCTGATCATGCAGGATACAGAAGATGTGACTGTATCAGAGTTGTACAAGTGTCACTGTATCAGAATTGGTAGTTGTAGATTCTGAAATTCACTTACATTTTATCAACCAACACTGCTATATTAGCAAATCAATTTGATTCAAATGTACAAGTAGCAAGACAAAAGATTCATTTCTTTAGCTGAAAATCCACTTCTGCTAATGAACCCCTCCGCTGTTTACCAGCTTATTTCAGACCAGCATAATACAATACCACTTATTTCCATTGCGATTGCTGTTTCATTTGTTGAAACTTCTGCATTAAGAAGAAACTGAGAGGAAAAGGATGTTGAGGGCAGCAGAACATCTCTTAAAATTTAGTTAACAAAAAAAAAAAAGGCTCCGTTTGTTTTTTAAAAGAAAACTGCGCTATCCTCACCGTGAGCTTTACCACCCCAACCCTGCTTAGGATAACCCGCACCTGCTGCACAGTTATCCGCAGCGCTCAGAGGGCGCAGGTAAGTCCTTTATCCCCACAGCATGTGCTCAACAAGGCGCTGCGCCCACGGCCAGCCCCCAGCACACACCAGGCAGCGCTCGCAGGGAACGTTTCAGAGGAAAACAGGAAAAAGAAAAAATTACAAATAAGCCAGGCCGACAGGCAGGGCAGCTCGCGGCGGGCGACTCACCGGCGAGGCTGAGACCCCCCCCGGGGCAGGCGGCGGCAGAAAATGGCCCCCGGCCCCGGCCCCGCCGCGGCCCCGGCACCGGGCGGGCGGGCGAGAGGGCGGGGCTCACTGTGGCACCTCCCGCCCGTGCGGCAGGAGATTGGCAGTCATTCCAACCAATCGAAAGGAGGAGAGAGTCGGGGCCCGCTGAAGGGCGGAGGAAGTAGCCAATGAGAGAGGGCGTGGGCGTCGCCGCTCTGCCGCTGCCTGGGCAGCGCCGGGCCGTGAGGGGCGGCCCGCGGCCCGTCGCGGTCCTAGTCGTCGCTTAGACCGAAGTTGGCCCGAGGCTCCGCAGAGTATAAGACTTCCCATAAAAATGATCTCTGCGTTTTCACTGGGAGACTTAAAAGTGTGTTTAAAAGTTCGTTGAAAGCCCCTGTCTCGGCAGGAGGAGAGCGGGTGGGAGGAAGAAGCGCTGGAGCCCCTGCCAGACCCTGGGCATTGCTTGCCCAGACCGTTTTTCAGGGTCAATTTGGAGCGTGCTGCATCCTTCCAGATCCTTCTGGAAGTCCTTGTGGAACAAAGAATTGAAGACAATACAGCTGAGAGAGGCCTTAAGAGCGCTCAGTCCTCTTTCCCCAACTATCATAACCTAGCCTCAATGGGCGTCTAACTCCCTTTGCCAAAAAAACTCTAGGCAACCTGCGCTGTTACACCCAATAAGAAAGATTTTATTGTGATCTTGCAAATTAAACCCACTGTTAATTGCATTTATGCTAACCTTTTTGTTGTGTGCCAGTATACAAGGTGGACCTTGGTAACATTGTCGTTCATTCACAGAAGTGCAAGTCCTGTGAACAACTCCCGTCCCATGCACATTGCCATTTCTCCTTCAGGACGTCTCACTTCCTCACAGGAATTCACCTGGTTTTTTTCATCTCCATGTAGCGTGCAGTGCCCACAGACAGATCTGTACTTTGCTGTACAGCAAGTTTTCCATCTGTAAAAGTTGGTTTTGTTAAAGAGGAATGGGCATATACTTACTAAAATTACTATTGCAGGATCCCGTCAGACACTTAAGCTTTCCACTCCTGTAAGTGGCTAACCAGAGACAAAAGTAAGCATGGTATTACTGTGATTCCAGATTTGTTTTGCAGAATCTATCCTCAAATTTGATATCAGCCTTAATCAGAAATGGACATATTCTCACAAATCCTAATATTGCATTCCCTGGCCTTTACTAAAGAGCCTATTGCAACCTATTGATGTGTACAGACTTACTGATGTATACAGACTTCTGTATGTAAAAGCTGTAGGGGCTTTTTGCAGTAAAGTTATCATTTCTGACTTCAAAAATTAAATTCATTTTCCTTTTGTTCAACTCAGCGTATTATTTAATAACCTTCAGTACTACCATTTAGCAGAAGAACAAAGGCAAAAGGGAAAGATGTCTTCCATATATCGGAAATTTGAAGAAAAAGTGCATCTGTTGGGGTGGTTGGAATTATGGTCAGTGCTGAACAAAGCAGATAATTGCTATGTATAAAATGTGTTTGCACTCTTAGTAAGAAAACACAGGCATAGCATACCATCAAGTACACAAAATCAGAAAGGAATGCTGTGGCTTCAGCTTTATAATGTGAGGTATGCACGAACAAATGTTGTTCCAAGTGAACAAAAAATTAGCTCAAGTGTTAATACTAGGCTGAACGTTATTGCTGTCAGGGAATCTTTCAAAAACTCCTGTGCACACAGCAGAATAACAGAGCTTGTCTAATACCATGCCTCTTAACTTTCCAAAGCTTTTTTTTTTAAGTACTTTATGATAAATTTGTTGAGATATTTCATTCCCTGCGAATTTTCAACTTTCATTTTAATATCTATTGTTTTGCAGTGAAAATTCAAAGTCTATTTCTAGTAGCCTACACAATTTCATTTATGCAGTGTTTTCTGATGAACTTAATTTCACCATGGCATAGAGGAACACTTAATTATCAGATACTATTAAATTTAGAACTTGTGCTGAAAGAGCCCACAGACATAACTTCTGTTTTTTCAGCGTCACAGTTCAGATTTCCCTTAACAACAGCTATTCCAGATCTCTAAGATCTTTAAGAACTTACTTATTTTCACACACATGGAATGGATAATCATAATATTCCTCCTTCCATCCAATATTTCAAGTGCACTTTGAATTCTAAATAGTGTTGTTGTTGTTGTTGTTTTTCCAGTCTCTTATGACTTGAACAAGCCAAGCTCATTTAGAATGATTGCTCTCACTGTGGTATCTTGATCACAGTACTTTCTGCCATTCAGAATCCTGTAACTTAATCCAGGCACTTAAGAAGATCTCACCACCTAAAAATAGAGTTAAACAGGCAGTAATACTGCTGCAGTAAATTAATTCTTTCTTATGGATCTTCTAAATTCTGTTTGGCTCTAACTTTTAGCTTAAGTTTTATTCTTCTGGTTCCAACTATGCAAAATGAAAATCCCTGTAATGTAAGTAAGCTACAGAGTCATGAGCCAGCTCTTAGCTCTTTGTGGAGAGACAGTGAAGGAAATCCGTTTCTGGCTGATGTAAATGTGTTTTCCCTGTACAAACAGGGAAAACAAACAAAACTGGGTATTTTTCATTTGTTCTAAAGTTCATGCAGTTTGGCAGCACTTGGTGTTTGTGAAGCAGAAAGCCTTACCTGGCTGGACTTTGCAGATTGGGGTTGAGGTACACGTGTAGGTTCCAAAATTTTAGAACCATTAGGAGCAGCGTATAGTCCTCAGTGTAGAGAACATACCAAGGCACCTAGACATAGCACTGTGTGAGAGAAAGGTTGGGCTTGCCTTCTGCACTGCATGACTGGAGCCCAACAAAAACATACGAATTCATGCTCTTGTTGGTATAGTAATGTTATTGCTGGTGATGGTGGCAAAAAGCATGCCCAGTTTGAGAATCCCTGTAATACGTCATCCTTGTTCATCATACGACATTAAGCAGCTGACAGGATGTCTGTGCTTTAAGTAAAAAAGCAAAAGCAGACTTTGGCTGCTTCATTTGAGCTACATGCATACGTTGTTTTACTTTTTCTCCACAATCCTGAAGTTCTTGGTTGAACAGACTTCTTGGCAGTTTGCTGTTTTCAATTTTTCTTTAGAAGAACTGCGGATGAGAAAGAGATACAGAAAAGTGGTGTGCTCTGGCTGATTCCTTCCAAACTAATGGACCACAATGAGCTTTTAAAAGCTTGTGGAAATCACAGTTACAGAAAGTTCAGAAAGAGGACATGTCAATCTTCACTGGTGCCATTTCAGCACAACTGCGAAATTAATTTAATTATTAATGTATTTTAAAGATTTTTTTAATAGTTTTTTTTTTCAATAATGCATACTTTTGCATATTTTCTTTACCTCATTTATTGTTTTCAAAATGTTTCAGAAATGTCTCAACTCCGGCTGGCTGCAAGTTGAACTGGAAAAAAGCAGAAAAACTGCTTCTATGATATAAACATACACAAATTGTTTGAGTATTTGAGGTCCTGCCTCTTTGTGTTTATTTTTCTGTCTTGTAAAGTAATAGTCTGTGAGTACAAATAAACCATTTATGTGTTTCAAGCTATTCTGCAATATTTTGACTTCTTTTCATAAAAGCAGTTAGTCAAGTTCTAGGATTTTTTAAATGCTGGATTTGCTAATACATCCCAAACTGTGTAATAAATTGTACTTCTTTCATATGCCAGCTGCTAAATGATTAATGAATTGGCATCACCGGCATCACTGGTATTTATAGTAATTCCTAATCCTTTCTCTGGAAGAAAAACAGTGAATACTCCATTGCTTGAATCTAGATTTTTAAGCTTTATCTCCAATACACTGTCCTCAAATCCTGTTCTCTAATTTATGAGTTATTTGAATTCTACCTTAGAAAATCAACAGTAAATTAGTCACAAAGCACTAATTCTTAGCACACATTGTGCACTAATGAAGCAACTCTTCTGTCATGCAGAATGTAAATTTTCCAGCCATTGTTTTAACTGCTGCTCCTCAATAACTGACTCACCCACTCTGCCCACTAATCATTTCCAGAATAGGTTACATGAACAACAAAGCAGACAAGAAAGGTTTATTAGAAGCAGCTGGCAAAAGTGCAAAATAAACTTTTTTTTTTTTTTGGTTGACACTGCTGCATCCCCCTCATCATCTACTATATCTTTTAATCTTTCCTATATGTCATTTAATGGCCTTTAATGTTTTCCAAAGGAAATTCTACCACTGTCTGTATTTTGTCTGCTTCTCATGAAACTTTGCCTGAAAGATGTGACAAATTTTTTCACAGTAGCACCAAGTTACTTTGTATGCTATTATACTGAATGTGGTCCAAGGTCACCAAATATAGTAGGGGGTAATTTA
Organism: Anser brachyrhynchus; assembly: GCF_964034855.1. Lineage (NCBI taxonomy): Eukaryota > Metazoa > Chordata > Aves > Anseriformes > Anatidae > Anser > Anser brachyrhynchus. The sequence continues at coordinate 60,379,597 of NC_137697.1, forward strand.
AATGCAGAGTATGTGGGGAAGCAGAACTGTACTCAGAACAGGGGATAATTAGCTTGCTGAATGATTGCCACTCTCTCCCAAAGCCAATTACTTTTCTTTCAATGTTTTGTAAGATTATCAAGAATACTCTGTTACTTCTAAGGAGAACGTATTCTGTAGTCTCTGTAAACCAGCTTTCTTGCACACATCAAGAGCTCCCTCTATTTCAACACAACAGCCTCCTGTGTGCCATCTTTCCGTAGGAAGCCCTTGGACTCTGTATCTACCACTATAGTGTGTATACCCTAATTTAGACTGTCCAATATGATGAGTTTCTTTTCCTCCTTTACCCTTACGTACCAAAATCTATGTCATTTGTGTGCCTTGTTTACCTTCTAGAAGACATTTTCCAACCTTGTTCTATCTACAGAGTGTGAGTACACTTCTATTTTGACATTTTTATCAAACCAGCTGTTTGATTATTGGAAAAGCATGAAGGCGCTTGAGTTGTGTCACTCTGCTAAACAAGCTAAACAGATTCTACAGGATTTCCATTTTCATTGCAACTCCTTGGCTTTCTAGTTGTCCACCTAATCAATAGCATTCTGCCCACCGACATTTAAAATGTTTCCTGAAACTGGGGAACTGTTCAAATACAGAGCTAACAGACAGATTTATAACTCTGCTACCTAGACCAAGGTGGAGGTTTTGTTGTTGTTATTTGTGTTTTTGTTTGTTTGTTTGTTTCCTTGTTTTGTTTTTGTGTAGGATAAAGTAGAGAATTCAATGAAGATTTGTGTCCCCCTATAAGGTGCTGACAGAAATGGATGGGACTGTATAGTTTTCGTTAGATAGTTAAAGAGAAGCGAATCATATCTGTCATCACAAAAGTCTTAGCCTCATGTTAGCATTAACTGGTTTTACAGTAGTACAGTTCATATTCAGATTTGGGTTGTTTTTGTATGGTTTTCTAGATACAAATATTGCAGTTTATTGATTGCTCTATTTTATGTTTTCTCTGAAAGCTGAGATCAGTGAACATACATGAAATAAAGGCAGAACATTGCCCTAAAAAGTAACTTGGCTGCTAACTCACATGCAAAATGATATCCCATTGGTTTTGTTTATATCTGTGTTTATGCTGTGGGTTTTGTAGAGCTTCTTCCACCAGCTCTGAATTAGAAAGCTTGTAATTTTATTTTACTTGAGCAGTAACCCTAAAGAAGCTGTACATGTCTTTTTGAGATACGAATATTAAATTTCTGGAAATTGGATTCACATGGATTTAGAAGAAAGAAAAAAAATGCTCCATCCAGAAATAGAAACCACTTATTCTGTCAGGTAGAGCATGAGGGATGAGATATTAATTGCTTGGCTTCCTTAACATCATTACCTTTTCATTAATTCAATATAAGTCTGGTTTTGAGAGCTCCTTGTGTGCTCTCTGTTGACATTATATACATTTTTGCAGAAATTCACTAATAATATACTGAGAACAAGGCTAATTCCACAGAACTTGTCTTTTTTATTGACAAAAACTGATGGTATAGTTAGTATAATACTAAGCCCAGGGGATAATGATTACTATGAAAAAAATCAAAGACATTTCTATGAACTACTTTTCCATGAAAATCCTTGAGTCTACAAATACTGGCGGCTGCTTTATAAAATATTGGATTATCTGGAAAGGGTAGGTAAATAGATACAAAGTGAATTGTTTTTATATGTTTGGGGGGTTATTTATTTATTTATATATATATATATATTTTTTTTTTTTACAAATGAGTTGCTATATCTAAATTATTAGACATTCTGTAAAGAAACTAGAGGGGAGGGGTGGGAAGAGGTTTTCCAGGAATTTAGGTGTTGTTTTAATCAACAAAAAAGAAGACAGAATTCTTTCACAATCCTAGTCCAAGGCTCCACTTAAACTAATGTCAAATTTTTGCATCAACAACATCCTGTAGTAAGAATATTCACAGAAAACTTAGCAGTTGTCTGAAGAATTTTATTTGGTTTGGACTTGGTTCCTCCTAGCCTTGGCTTTTTTCTTAGAAGACCTACTGAATTTACTGATCCTTCTATGCTTCTAATGATGATGAAAACGACTTTGCAGACTTCTGCTATAATCCTTCCTTTTTTTTCCTTTTTTTTTTCCTTTTTTTTTCTTTTTTATTTTTTTTTCCCAGACTGAAAATTCCTACTTTATTTAGTTGTTCCATGTAAAGAATGTGTTCCATGTTTTGGTCATCCTTGTGTCACACTTCTGTGATTTTTCCACCAGTTCCAGTACTGCTTTTCTGAGATAAGGGGATCAGAACGATATATGTATTATTGTTTTATTTCATAGTGCTTTTTAAATGATTTCTAACATCTGATGTTATTTTTTGGCCTCTATGAAGCATTAAGCTGAAGTTTTGCACAGACATGTCATAAACTAGGGTCTGCATAGTTATGATCAGCCCATCATTTTCTATATGATGCTAGGACTGTTCTTCCCCATGTCCATCATTTTATCTTTGTATATTTTGAAGTTCTTCTGGCATTTCAACTGCTATGTGATTATATCTCATAACATGAAATATATTCCAGGAAATTTTATTATTATATTATCTAAAAATTAAGACTTAAAACTTATGTCAGTCTTGGATTTGTAGTAATCTTTTGTCTTCATAAAGTGAAGTGGCAGTTTCAGACAAAAGAAGTGAATCACAAGACATGGAAATTTGGAAATTCCCTTATCTTAAGATTGTAGCAGTACTTTAGGAAGCCAACATACCACTGAAGAAGGATCTCTGTGCATCTGACTCTGAAAAATACAAGCAATTTTGTCTTTTCAAAAAACTGCATTGCAATTATTTTTTTTTCCATTCAAATTCACCATATTTTTGTTTTCCCATGTGGCAGAAGAACACCTTGCAGTGTAGCTTTAGGTGGAAACCACAGTACATAAAGGCATTTAATACCAGGCCCACTACCTACCGTAAGCTGCAAACAAGAGAATGAACGTTGACTTCATGGGTAGTAGGGCATAAAAACTGTTCATCATGATGTTTCTCTGTAAGATTTAGAAGCTGTTGAACTTGAGCAATAACGAAAGCCACCCTTAAAAACAAAGAAAATCATGCTAGGAAATATTTCAGCTGGGAGGTGAGAGAGGGAGATGAAAGGAAATTCTTTGAGGTGTCTGGACGAATATACTTCCATTGTGAGAAGAGTGTAGCTCTTCTGTTCCTAGTGTAGTTCTGAAACTACACTAAAAGCTCTGGGAGTATAAAATGTAGACATTCTACTTCTTTCCCCAAGAATCAATAACACCAGAAGGAAAATAAAAAGTATGTGAATTGCCAGGCTGAAACTCACAAAGTCTGAACAAGGAAATGCATGAATAAGCACATACAGTAGGCTGAATATTGTACGATCCTGAATAAACATAAGAAACTATCCTTATGGCTAAAGAGTTCCTCCCAGGCCTCAGAAGAAAGGTTACGAAGAAAAAGTTTTGGATTCTATTAGGAAATATCAGTAGCTGAAACAAGATGTCAAAGGAAAAGGAGTAGAAAGACTTTAAAGGACAACCCCAAGCCTTGAAAAGGTATCTGAGATAGTATGCTTCTAATATAATATTTTCTAATTCTTCCAGTAAACAGCTGTGCGGTTCTCTCTTAGGATGTAACATCTTCGAGATTTTATGATCTGATCCACTTTATGGCTGTTTATTCTTAGCATAAATTCTGCTGAAATAATTCCACAATTTGCCTTCCATTTGTACATTTAATAACATTTACAATTATCTGTCAATAATGCTACATCTTTCAGCATTACCAATTTAAATGTTTATATTTCTACTGTAATTTCTCTACTGTTATTTCTAGTAATTTCTAGTAATTTCATGGACTAGAGCCTTTTAGAAATATAACTTGCAATCTATATAGAATTTATTTCAAGTTTCTGTCAACGTAGGCTGTAACTTTGCTTGTGGTCTATGCTATTATTTCATTATATTTTCTTTTCTGCTTGAAATGTGAAAGGTGCACACTCCCTCCCTCCCGCACTCCTTCCCCCTTCCTCTTTTGTACTTTTTCTGTTAGCTTTATTTTTGATATTCAAATTATATAAATTACCATATACTCTACAAAAAAATCTATTTTCATACAGTGAATTCTCAAGTTTTAACTAGTTAAGTGCCTCTTATTTTTTCCTCTGCCAAAGCTAAATGGAACGATAAGGATTTTTAGAAATTATGAATGAAGTCTTCCCTTATTCCTCTTATTTGGTTAATATGCTATCCATCCTCAGAGAGCCCATTGTAAACATATATATATAAATATGTATATATATATAGTAACTTCTAATAGGTTACTTTCTCAGTCTTTTAGATCATTGTGAAGAAAAAAAAAATCAGCTAATTAATTCCAGCAGGAGGAAATATATTTGTATCCACACACAGTATTTTCAAAATTAAATGGTGGTGTTTACCCAATATATTTTTAACATTCAGACAAAGGAAAAAAGAATTGAACATTCTTTTATTCTCCATCTGAACAGTATTACTATTCAAAGGAATCATTTTCTCTCCCAGTTTTGTAGCCTTTTCAAAAACAAATACCAGCATTTTATACAACTTTATCTAACACTGTTTTCTGACTTCTGATAAATTTGATCTTTATGTTTGTGATCCACAGTCCTCATTTCTTGAAATTATTAATTAAATCTTAAAATCATAAATTTGAAGTTGTCAATACATGTATTGTAGGCATCTGACAATTAGACAATTAAATTAAAAAATAATGCTTAAGAGGCCCTTAGAGATCCTTATCTCCAACTCCCTGTTTCAAGACCATACCTACATTAATTTAACCAGATGCTTGTTTAATCTGTTCCAAAGAGATTTCCTATGGCCATGTAACTGGAACAAAATAGGCCAAAAATAACTCTCACTTCTATGTCAATCTATAAATTCTCTGCTTCTGTAAAATTAGGGAGCATCAAGAATAAGCATCATTTTCCTTATGGGGATGATATTTATATTGTTACATTGCTTCCTAGCTCTGTGAGATAAGGATAGATCCAAACTGAGTTTAGAAAAAGCAATAGTTGCACTGAACTTCCATACGAAAAGAAGGTAGAACCAAATAAATTAATACCAGAGTAGCTTGGTCTGGAAGAAATGAATTAATGGCCTAATCTAAGTACGATTTAAAGTCACTGTAGAAGCTATTAAAAATCCAGTCCTATCAAGCACTGGAGTGCATAGAAATAGTGAATTTATTAAAGTAATTTTATGTTTAGATATAAGCACATGCAAGATATCATTGTAGAGGCTTAATACACATACAATCAAAAATGATCAAGAACAGTCAGAAGTAGAAGCATGCAGGCAGGTACAAACTCCAGTCCAGGAGCAAAAGGAAAAGTCAAGACAAAGAGCTGCCCAATCCACTTCTTTTTATCTTTGCAAGGTATTAATTATTAAATAAATAACTTGTGTGCGTAGGGTTAACCCCCAGGGAAATTACAAAAAATAAAAAATAAAGAAAAAAAATTCAATCACCTTTCTAATAATTTCATCCACCTTTCACTTGAATATCAATTATTTTTATTCATATAAAATTGAATTTTCTCTAGGAATATATATGATCATTTTGTCGTAGAAAAAAACCATGAGATAGTCATCAATTATCATTTCCTCTCTCAATATATGAATTTTTGAGACCTGAAGGACATATGTTTCTCTACCATGTAGAATGACTGCAAGCCAATTTTAGAATTGTGTGCATTCTTGCTATTGAGAAGTCACAAAACAAATTTAAGACCTGAACCTGAAAACTCACAAGCATATGAATAGCTATTGTTCCATATGAATTAGCCTGTTGACTTCAGGAGGTCTGCTCATATTTTTTTTAGTCTTTGCAGGATGAAGATTATAATTTTTTTCATATTAAAAAATCATTTCATAGGGTGGCAGAAACTCGTTAATACTAGGAAACCACATCAAATGGTGGAAGAAAACATCAAATGAAACAGATCTAAAGGTATCCAATAAAGTGTGAACTATTTTTCAGGTTTTGTATCATCTTGTAAGTCAACATTATCCAGTGTATCTTTTGTTGTCAAAGTACGATTCTCACCAACATACACGTGAGCTTTTTATTCTGAGGTATTCATATGATCTTGTGTAATGCCCTGGGTGAAATCCACCACCCATCAGTGCCAGTGAGAATTGTTCCCTTGGCTTCAGTCCCAGAAATTCCTACTTGGAGTCCTGGTTACATGCAAGCTAAAGGCAAATTATTCTATTCAATCTTAATGAGAGGATATTCATATTTTAAAACAGATAAAGCAAAACTGCATGGTGGTGATAATAAATTATGCTCTCTGCTTTTCTTGGTAATAGATAATACCAGTGAGACAACTGTCATCACATTCATTGCATGAATAAACTACGGGGAAAAAAATCAATGTTGCAAAATTCCTGACTTTAGAAGAATACATATTCTAGTAACAGTTCAGTATTGGCAATGGATTGCTGTAAATCTAAGACTGCAGATTCAAGGGGAAAAAATATTTCTACGATTTATCACACTGACTTCAGCAATACAAGTAAGGCTTTCAATCACTACAAACAGGGTTTTAGAAGTTATTTTAACTGATAGTTCATTTTTTTAACATTTTACAAGTAAAATTATATCCAAGAAAAGAATGAGCACTAGAATATCTGAGAAATACTGTCTGAATTTGCAATTCATAGAAGCTTCTGGAATTTGAAATAAATATATTCCATTCTTAGATAAATACTTTTCAGACAATGAGGCCTTATTAATTTTCTACAGAGAGTTTTTTGGGGGCTTGGAAATACTAGCATACAGCAAAAAGTATTAACTTGGAAATTCATACACTACATTTATTCTTCCCAGAGGTGGGGTGATCTCTTAAAATTTTGCATATTACTAAAACTACATGTCTTGGGAGCAGTGTCCTTTGCAATCTAGTCATTCTGCTTGCATGCCAGGTTAATTGCAGTTGATTCATTTTATTTTTTTCACGGTTATTTATAGGATGCAAAATATAAAATACAGGCATTGATAAATCTTATTTGTCTGGAACTGTAAGTGAATATATTGAGTTTTACACACCACTTTTAAAATGTAATAGGCAGTAGCAAAACTAAAATCTCCTGTGTCAGTAATGTACTGAAAAGGTAAGTAAAAAAAAAAAAAAAAAGGTAAAATATTCCAAAGTAAGTTAGATCTTGTTTACTCTTTGGGCACTGCCCAATTTGAGTGAAGAATATAAGACTTAAAAATGTTTATGTGATACTTGTATGAAGTCAAGTGCAAAAGGGAATATTCAGACTAGATCCCTTTAGAAAAATATGAAAGCATTAACAAGACAAAGTTCTTAGGTTTTCAAGTGTAAATTATTTTAGTGGGGAAAATATGCAACATGCAGAATATTCAGTAATATAATATCCTCTAATAACATAAAATTAAATATTGTCATTTGGATTAAATAGTCTCCAGCTTGCTTAGCATGCTTACAATCAAGCGAGGATTCTTGTTTGAAGAGTGCTATGCCTGACAGACGTCTGATAATTGATCTACCTTAGTAGTAAAGAAGAGAGCAAGACTTTTTTTTTTCCTTTCACAGGACAAAAAAAGTCATTGAATCAACATCTTTATTTGTAGAACACAGATGAAAAATACAAACTTTGGACAAATTTTATTATGCCTACAAAAATATTATATGTCTTTAGACTAGGCATTTCATCTCACCAGTATACCCAGCTTTGATTTTTCTCATTAAAAAATCTATTTAGCAGAAGCTATTTGCAGTACAGTACAGCATCATTTAATGCATTAGAGAACATGTTTCAAAAAAATCTCCAAGTGGCTTATATGTAATATGAGTGTATTTATCAGGATTTTTAATTAATAGCATTTCCTTAGATGGGAATTACACAATGAAGTAAAATTAATTCATTTAAACTTTATTTTCACTAAAATATATCTTTTATATATATATATATACCATTGACTGCTACTAGTAGCCTAGAGAACAATAATTCTAGTTTACTGAAATGATAGAGCACCTGAAGAGTAGCCAGTGAACTCAGCAACTGATGTTGATGCTATTGCAATTCCAGTAAATATGTCTTCAGAGAAGAAAATTAACATTCTGCTGAGTAGAGGAAAGCACTCATCTCCATAATAATTTTAAAAATTCTGTTGAAACTAAATGCAAGACATAATGTATGTTATGACGGTTGCTTGGGTTTCTTTTCTGCTACTTAAGAGTTGTAACTCATACCATTTACACTAAAAAACTATCCTGAAATATGTTTCCATTCCCTCTCTCACCATGATCCTAGAATGTAAAATCAGTGTATCAAGATCCATGAAGACTTAGTGGGACTAAATCATCTGAACATCCACATACTCCATCTCTTGTGTGTACACAACTATCAGCAGATGTAATTTTCAAGTCTAGAAGTTGATAATACCATGTGTGTAAAAATCTTTTACTAAAAATCTGATACAGTTTTACACTAGTTATATGGGAAATAACATATTTGGCAATAAGAGACATGATACTGTTAATTCCCCTTTTTAATTGCATAAACATGACTGAAAATAAAGAGCTATGTGTTCATATTATTTTGTTTCAGTTTCCTGTTTCAAAGACTGAGTGAATGATGACACACTAATAACTAGTACCAGAAATAATATTAAAAAGAATTTAAGAAAAATAAAGATAAGTTCTTTTTTTTCCTTCTGAGGTGTATTGTAGTCCGTTGTTGAAATCCAAGGACAGGTGAAAAGCTTTTCACAGAGAAATCTACTGAGCATAACTCCAGGAAAAATCAAAGCAAACGCTGTACGTGGCACATTTCCCTAGGCAAAATTATCACTGCTAGCTCATGGGAGACAAAATATTTTGCCTTCTTGAAAAATCAAAATGGACCTTTCTTTAACAAGCCTAGGAAACATATATATATATATATGTATATATATATATATATATTGGTCCACTTTATGTCTTGTCTTTATTTCTTTTTGATAACCATTTCAACTTTGTTTAGCACCTCAAGCACTATCAGGCTGGTGAACTTTCCAGTGACATAACAGGAACATAGGCTGTTCCATCCAGTGTGCAAGCTAATTTGCACCCAGCTAGAACACTGTACTGGTATTTGATAAAGAGCTGATAGTGCAATGCAGCAAATAGTTTGTCCTTTTCTGCATTTCATTTTTTATGCACTGCACAAAATTTCAGAAGTGATCTATCTTGTTAATGAGAAGACAGTTCTTTCATTATCATACATTTTGTTGCATTTCCACTCTGCTCTTAAGATGTCCCAATATAGTAAGGAGTCATAGAGAAGTCAAAGCAAGATGAGCCTCAGCACACCTCAGTGTGTCCTCCATGCACTCGGGCAGAGAACGAAAATATATCGTCAAAGAGCATAACTGATGACTAAGATGAAAGCCAACTTTCAATGGTTAATAACTGATCCATTTCCCTTTTTTTTTTTTTTTCTTTACAATGGAAATGTTAACCTCTGTCATAACAACGCTTGTGGATGAGTCCATGTTGTAACCAGGAACACAGGAACAATTTCATACAGAAATCCTAAGTGTGAGATCCATCTACTGACATATTGTATCTGATACAATTGGCCACCCAAAGATGCCAAATATCATTTGAAACACTGTAAAATAACCTAACTGGTGTTAAAATAACCAGCTGCCATTCCAGGAGGATGGAAGTCCACCATAGGCCCTGTGAGCTTATCTGCCTCTACTACGGGGATAGCTAAGGCAAACTAGATCCTAGGCACATATGTGAGGGCAATTGAATCAAGCTTCTCATTTCTGTGTCCTTACGGACTGACTTCATTGAACACAAATGTGTTGAGCTCTGAAGACAAGATGAGGAAGAAAATCAGTTTTTCTTCTGTGCATATCTCACGGGAATTCAGTCGATGTCCCTCAATGGAGTAAACACTTTTGATTCTTGCTGACTGGTGAGAGAGAATGCCCAAAACTTCAAGGGTTGGTGGTGTAATTAATAAGCACATGACGGGGTTATCTCTGGAGCACTCCATGTAGAAACAAAAAGAAGCTCAATGGACAAAGTAAGCCAGATAAAAAAACCTTTATACCGTTTTTCTCCTCCAGAGTTGAGTTGTAATACAGAGAACCCAGGTAGCACGCCACTGTTGGTCCACAGAGAACTCTCCAGATCTTCGACAACATGCCAGAAACATGCAAATACAAGGTGATATATTAATGGTTATTTAGTATGCTGTTCCACTGAATCTGTTCCAAGTTGTGCTGCAGTGCAACTCCTAGTGTGGGTGAGCAACACAATAGTTTTTGGTAATATGTTGTTATTTGGATAACATAATATCAAATCTAGCCTATTAACTGTCACTAAAAGTATCTGGAAACTTTTCATAAAATCAGCAAAGCTAATAGAGAATGTATTAGCAAAATGCTACTTTGCTAAGAATCCAAATTGGTTTTGCAAACACCTATGAAAAATATCTATTTTATTTTTAAATAAATATCTAAAAATTATAGTCATACTAATTATTATATCATTTACATATAATCCTTATGGCTAACTGAAGTTCTCTCTGCAGTGTTAACCAGGAAGGTACTCATTTCACATCTCAAATTACTGTGTAACGTTTATGGGTGTTGCTGTATTGCTTCTCAGTTCCACAATATATCTAGTAGTCTGACAGCTCTTTGTGAAGGATCCTGAATGCAAATTGTGTTTTACATTGTAATGCATGTCTGGAGGTGATAATATATGCAGGTCTGTTGAAAAAGCCTGTCATACACACATGTGCACCTGTAAGCATAGGTCTGCATTCATTTCCAGTCTTAAACAGATCTGAAGACAGCCTATGCTTTCATTTATTGTGGCATCTGCAACAAAAAAATAACAACAGAAGTCACATTTCCATTGCTTTAGAAAACATATTTCTTGAGAACTGACTGACAGTGTTTTAACAGTTTTTTTCCTTGAAATCTGAAATGTTTTTCCAAAATGTTTGATTCTGTTTAATCTGAACTGTTTTAAAAATGCAGAATAGCTAAATATGTGTAAAATGGGTGGTTTAGTTTCAGGTAGCATGCAGTTCACCTGGAACAATTCCTACAAATTTATCTGAAGTTGGACCAGGATTTTAGAAATCTTTTAAGATTACTACAAAGAGATCCTTCCAGTAATACAACAGATGTCATGTAAGAAAGCTTGATACAGTATGTTAAAATGACAAATCCAGGAGGGCATTAGGAAGAAGCACAATATCAAATCAGCAAAAGATATTATTTATAGAGTCTTTTAGCCAATTTATGTACAGTAACCTATACAATGTGGCTAATTACTTAATTTTGTTTCCTTTTTAAAGGTGAGGTGGTTCAGGCACGTGTTTCAGAATTCTGTATTGTGGATAGTTGAGTAATTCCAACTGAAATCACTGACAATTCCAAGTTTTCAAAACTACTAAAAAATCATGAGTAATGTATTTTAAATTAGATATCCAGAAAGCAAGAGGCACCAGCTTTGCCTGCTCTGAAAGAAATGTGTCCATATTTGATGCAAGCCATGCTCCAAGAGGTTCATCCTTAAAGCTGGAGCTAAAAAAGGAAGTAGTTCCAGCTGAAACTGCAAGAGTCTGGTTGCCTTCATAGAAATCAGAACTGGGTTCCTGTGGTTTCATCCTAACACCACTGAATTACCGAAGTGTAACTATGGCACAATTCACATTTCTTGTACAGTGATTTTCTGTGCTTTCATTATGCTAAAAAGTAGCAAAAATAAGCAAATATTTATTGATCATTTGGTTCTCAAGTGATGAAAAAAAAAATCCTTTTTCTTCAGGAACATGGTGCTGTGGTGCATTAACTTCGGCTGTCTGCTATTCACCCGTCCACAGTGGCACACTAGTGGAATTACCCTGAGAAACAATACCGAAGGAGAGAGAAAAGGTACTAAAAATAGTTTGAAAGGGTATTTATTTTCATCTTCTTTGTCTTTTCACACCATCAGTTTTTTTGTTTGTTTGTTTGTTCGCTTTTTTAAATGGGATAGAATGCAACTAAGCAAAAATATCTCAGCTTTCTGCCAGAGGAGGCTATGTAGTCTATTATGTGCTGGGCTAAGGATTATAGAATCATAGAATTACAGAATGGTTTGGGTTGGAAGGGTTCTTAAAGATCATCAAGTCCCACCCCCCTTGCCATGGGCAGAGACACCTCCCACCAGACCAAAGGACAATCCAAAGCTCAAAGCCTCATCTGGCCTGGCCTTGAACACTTCCAGGGATGGGGCATCCACCGCTTCTCTAGGCAACCTGCTCTGGTGCCTCACCACCCTCAGAATAAAGAATTTCTTCCTTGCATCTAATGTAAATCTCTTGCATCTAAATCTCCCCTCTTTTAGTTTAAAGCCATTACTCCTTGTCCTGCCACCACACTCCTTGGAAAAAAGTCCCTCTCCAGCTTTCCTGTAGGCACCCTCTAGGTACTGGAAGGTAAGGTGTCCCCAGAGCCTTCCCTTCTCTGGGCTTAACAAACCCAAATCCCTCAGCTTTTCTTCACAGGAGAGGTGCTCCAGCCCTCTGATCATCTTCATAGCCCTCCTCTGGACCCACTCTAGAAGGCTCCACATCCTTCTTGTGCTGGGGGCCCCAGAGGTTAACACAGTGCTCCAGGTGGGTTCTCATGAGAGCAGAGCAGAGCGGGACAGTCATCTCACTCACCCTGCTGGCCACATGGATTTTGGTGCAGCCCAGGACATGACTGCCTTTCTGGAGAGAGCACTTTTCCAGCTCATGTCAAGCTTCTCATTAACCAACTCCCCCAGATCCTTCTCAGGGCTGCTCTCAATCCATTCTCTGCCCAGCCTGTATTTGTGCTTGAATAATACCACGTTATAATACACGATATGGTATTGCCATATCATATATCATGTAATAAGTCATGTTATAGGGAACACCCACAGTTGCTTATGACCCACGTGGTGAAGTACCACCATGTGATCAACCCAACTGCAAACTCTTATATTTACATAGCAAATACGGGAACTGTACATACAGAAAAGGACAAGTAAAGTATCCTCAGAAAAGGAGAGGTGACTGAAAGAAGCCACTGGGACCATCCAACAGTCTGACTAATTATATCTATTGTTTTGTTGTCTGTTTGTTTGTTTGTTTTTACTGCAGTTTTAGACTCTCTGTGAAAGCAATAAAGCATACATATATTTTAAGTGATCCCTATCACTAAAACTTATTCCATTGCCTCACACATTATGGATTTAATTCTCTGGCAGATTAATATTGTCCAAGAAAAAACTGCTTAATGATGAATTTCAAAGAATATACAGTACATGTCCATAATTTCTAATGTCCTTTCTACTAAATAATTTAGACCTGATGGGCACTGTACTTCAGATACCACACTGCTGTAAAGGACCAGTTTACTCACTATGCTCTTCACAGGAACGTGTTGCTAAAAAGAACTTCATGGCTCAAGTGGTTATGTGTCTAATTCAAAAAGAGAACTAACTAAATTTTGGGCAATGATCGTTTCTGAGCAGAGTATTCGTATGGATATTAGATATTACTAAATAATCTCTAAATATCCTGCTTTTATAAAATAAATATATACGAACATTAAATATCGTATTTTGCATGAGTGCCAATCCATATATTAATATCTTAAATATAAACAGAATCAGAGAATCACAGAATCATTAAGGTTAGAAAAGACCTCCAAGATCATCTGGTCCAACCATCCCCCTACTACCAATGTCACCCACTAAACCATGTCCCTAAGCACCACGTCCAACCTTTCCTTGAACACCCCCAGGGACGGTGACTCCACCACCTCCCTGGGCAACCCGTCCCAATGCCTGACTGCTCTGAGAAGAAATGTCTCCTCATTTCCAACCTGAACCACCTCTGGTGCAGCTTGAGGCCATTTCCTCTTTTCTTTTACATGACAGTTTGGTTTCTAATATACATTTTCAATATATTTAGACTTCCCAAATCACATCTTTAATGTAAGTAACTGCAGAAATTTGACACTATTCACTAAGGTAATGAAAGAAATATATATTAGGAAATAGAAAAAGGGAAATAAATTTGTCAACATGATACCAGTGGGCTTTGGGGATTTTAATAACAAACTGTAAGTTCCTGACAAAAAATAAATAAAATAAAATAAAATAAAATAAAATAAAATAAAATAAAATAAAATTAAATTAAATTAAATTAAATTAAATTAAAATAAAATGTGTTCAGTATAAAAAAAATTGTACAATTAAACTGGTTGGGTCACTGCAGTGCAAAATATGCCTTTATAATTTCATACAGAGAAATCTAGGAAGTCAGACATATGCTTGTGTTAAGGCAAAGAGAACATTTAAATGCATGATTGTTTTAAAATCCTCTTTAAAATAATCCAGCTTTAATATCTATTATTGCTTCAACATTTATTGTGAAATCATCTTAAACTTCTGACCCCAAATTCACCTCAACCTTGTCAGAATCAATGGGACTGCAGCCATGATTTGTGGTTTGCTCAGTCATTAGCAGCCTATACATTAATTAACTTCATCCTGCTCATCAAAGTCATAGACTGAGAGGTTACTGTTATATACTGTAAAAGGTAGTAATAATTAATAATTTCAACAATCTTAACAATTCAGCTTTTGGCATAGAATGTTAAATCCAACTGAAATTTCACAGTCAACTTTCAGAGAGTCCAATAGATTTCTTTAATACCTAAAGTGGTAAATTAAAAATATCCATATTGACAATTTCCTGATAGCTGTCCACTTTTTCTACTGTAGCCTTGATGTTTCATTTTACAGTCAGTTTTGAGAAAAAAATAATGGGTATACCCCTTCTTGAGTGATTCAGATGCTGTATACCATAAACCTGATACAAACTACAATTTTTTCCTTCTTGCAGAAAACGTACATGTAGTAGAAGACCGCTTTACAGGTCTAATCTGGAGATCATTCAACACAGTAAAAAGAAATCAATTAAATTAGTAAACACTAACCTAACTACTAACTCCACAGATGATACAGTAAAAAGCATAACAGGAATAGACCTCTAATAGCCTATATCCAACTATTTTGTAAGTAGTTTTCGCTCGAACAGTATCTCACCTAAACTTTGTGAGAGAGGAGCAAAGAGTCAGTTTGACTTAGCAGATAGCTGTAAATTTGTCATTTTGGTGACTGAGACATTTAAAAAGCAGTTACCTTGTAACATGCATAACAATTAGAAAAAGAAGAAACAATATATATGGCAGAGAACATGCCATCTAGTATCTAAGGAACTTCACAGTGCAATATAATTAGCTCAAAAAGCAACTTTTCAGAGAAAATGCCATCCCCCAGATAGGACACCTTACTGAAATGTGGAAAAGATGTTTAAATTCATGGCTTAAATTCATGGCTTTATCATTCTTATGATAAAGCCATAGTCATGCCTGGGCAAGTCATTCAATATTTGTATTACACAGTCGTCCATCTCCATAATGGAACTAATAATCCTGTCTCTAACTCTTTATTTATCTGGTCCATCTAAACCCAGACACTAACTCACACTGGCACACAGTTACTAATGTAAGTGGATAGTTTGCATGAGCAAACGGTTGCAAATGCAAGTATGGATTACTGGTTGTTAGTCTTGGGACTTGGACTGTCTCTATGTGAGTATCACTCACTGCCTCTGAAATATGTAGAGATACAACACAGATCACCACAATGAAGTCACCACTGCCTTAGGGATTATCTTTAGCACAATTCCAGTATTCTGGTCTTTGCTAGAGCAAAGCATCTGGAGCTAGAACATTGGTATCTGTTATTTATTCCTAAATATACAGTTATATACATTGTCTCCATATTCTCTTCATACTATATAGCAAAGAGTAGTTTCTAAATTAATCTTCTATGAGGATTTATTATACATGTGCAAATATATTCAAAAGCAGATAATGGAATACAACGTGCATCACTAAATTCTGATGTTCACCAACATGTATTTGACATTCATTTGAAATTTTTCTTTGTGCCCGACTGCCCTAGAGAAATAATGAATTTGTCCAGAATGTTATGTTGTGCACCTGCACAGATAAAATCTTAGAAATCACCTATTTAAGGGAAGGAGTATAACTCCCAAATTGGAAAGGTGACTAAGTGCCAGCAGTCTTTAATTAATATTGTTCCCTTAGGGCAGAACAGCACTAATGCTTCTTGTCATATGTAGTTTATTAGACTGCATAAATAAGTTTTGCCACTGATTTGGTAACTATTATACCTCCTCTGAATCTTTCTCTTGCATCCTTATAATTAAATTTACCTTGCTACCTGTAAAAAAAAAAAAAATTATTTTCCTTTTCTTCATTACACTAATGTCACTAATTAAGAATACTTACTGTGTAATCTTAGCACACACAGGCTGGTCCTTGCAGCATCCAAATCATCTATGAGTCTACATTTTTTTTTTTTTGTAGGATGTTCTGCCTACTTCTTAACCTACTTCTTAACCTAAGCATGTTCAGCTTCCAAAATGGTCTCTTTGAAAAACAAAGGTGATGTCTTGATTTATATTAAGACCAGCAAGGATTAGGGGGTTAAAGGTTCTCAGTTATTCACTGGCCTAACATGACATCTTGATCTCCAAATTAGAGAGATAGGAATTTGGAGGGTGGACCATTCAGTAGATAAGGAATTGGCTGCACCCAGAGAGTAGTGGTCAGTGGCTCCATGTCCAGGTGGAGGCTGGTGACAAGTGGTGTCCCTCAGGGATCTGTATTGGGACCGGTGCTGTTTAACATCTTTATCAATGACGGAAACAGCGGGATCAAATGCACCCTCAGCAAGTTCGCAGATGACACCAAGCTGAGTAGTGCAGTTGATACAACAGAAGGAAGGGATGTCATTCAAAGGACCTGGACAAGCTAGAATGGTGGGCCCATGTTGAGCCTAATGAAGTTCAACAAGCCCAAGTGCAAGTTGCTGCACCTGGGTCAAGGCAATCCCAGACATAAGCACAGACTCATTGAGAGCAGCTCTGTAGAGAATCTCTTGGGGGTTCTGGTGGATGAAAAGCTCAACATGAGCCAGCAGTGAGCACCTGCAGCCAAAAAGAACAACTGCATCCTGGACTGCATCAAAAGAGAAGTGGGCAGCAGGCCAAGGGCAGGGATTGTCCCCCTCTGCTCTGACCTTGTGAGGCCCCACTTGGAGTGTTGCATCCACATCTGGAGCCCCCAGCACAAGAAGGATGTGGGTCTGTTAGAGTGGGTCTAGAGGAGGGTCATGAAGATAATCAGAGGGCAGCAGCACCTCTCCTGTGAAGACATGCTGAGAGAGCTGGGGATGTTCAGCCTGAAGAAGAGAAGGCTCTGGGGAGACGTTATTGTAGCTGGTCACTTGGGATATGATCCAAAATCTGCTAAAGTTATCTGTTCAAAGAAGCCTTCTCACTGACTCCCATGGATTCTAAATTAGGCCCTTAGTTTAACTTAGATTTATTAGTGCTCTCAAAATGCAAGGGGTTTCCTAGGAATAAATGAGTGATGGGGAGAAAATGGTGATATAAGAGATTCCCTTCATCATTAATCACCAGGAAATGTCATTCTGTGAAATTATTTCAGTTTAAATTTCAGTCACAGTGTAACCTTTAAGATGTCTTACCTCAAGACAACTATGTTAAAACTTCGAAAAATGTGGATGTCTAAGAATACCAGAGCATGGGAAAATAGAGACTGTACAGTATGCTCACTATAAATAAGTCACTAGGTATTTTTTTCCCCAAAAATATTGTATGGAAGTTTTTCTCCTTCCAAGTGATTAGGCTTACTTACCAGGAAAGCAGTGAGTAGCCAAATAACAGGAGACCAAGTGACAAGACAATCAGGTATACTTCCCACATGCACACGCAATCAACCACAAAAGGAGTAATTCAACTCACCCTTTTGAAACACACATTACTCTTACAATTTCAATTCCTACTATAAATGGATAAGAGCATATACTACACTCTGTGCATGAACACATGAATTATTTTTGGCAAAATGATCTGTGAATGTTAAAAGAAATGCAAGACAGGTCAAATAGGAACTAAATTAAAGATCTTGAGTCAGTTACTAACTACCCTGAGGTTATCCATTAATTCATTCAGAAACAAATATGATGCATTTTAAGCTGAAAAC
Source organism: Anser brachyrhynchus (assembly GCF_964034855.1). Classification (NCBI taxonomy): domain Eukaryota; kingdom Metazoa; phylum Chordata; class Aves; order Anseriformes; family Anatidae; genus Anser; species Anser brachyrhynchus. The sequence continues at coordinate 60,397,827 of NC_137697.1, forward strand.
AATATGAATTTAAAAGTACTTTTTTTTTTTTTTGAGAGAGAGAGAGACATGTTATTTATAGAACCCCTTCCACCCTCCAACATGAATAGTGAATAAAACAATACAAACTTCCAAGCAGAAGGATGTTCAGGACTAAGCTACTGTGAAACAAGATGCCTGAGTGGGAAGGATAATTCACTCTTTTTTGAATTGTATATGTACAATCTGTTCTCAGCTAACAACATGATAATGGTATTCTAGCCTGTTTGCAGTGTCCAGAGGGAATCTTTGAAGCTATTACAACATGCCTCAGTGGTGACTGGCTGCACAAATGATCTGTAATGGGAAATACAGTCTTCTTAATTTGAGCAAGCTAACAGAAGGCAGGCTCAATGAGAAAGGACTGGTTGCCTATAGTGTGGCGAACTTGGAAATGAAACAGAACACTTAACAGTCTCATCACCTTCTAACCTTAGTTGAAAGCTCATCTCACTGACATTTTTAATATAAATATATATTCAAAATAATTCCAAAGCAAATATTTTCTGTATACATTCTTCTTAAGGGGAGAGTCAAACTTCTAAGACATGCTTATTGTAGGGTTCAAATCCTTGGCTTACTAGAATGCTGAAAGCAATGTAGAACAGATACTTAACACACAGATAAACAGAATGATCAATTTGTAATTGAATGATGTAATTTTAGTAGGGAACATCAAATTCTCTTAGCTGTGAATATAGATAGAAGGGCAACAAGTACAAATCTTCTGATGTTAATAGAAAGAAATATTAAAATGTTTGAAAGAATGAAGCAGGTAACCTAAGTAACCTTGCAAAATGAGGGAAACTTTAATATATGGAAGTAACATTATGATATCGATGGGAACTGAGGCTGGAATTGAAAAAGCAACCATGCCAAGGAAAATTTGTTAATAACTATGAAGAACTATTACAGCTGAATAACCTCTGGAACAAGAAGATGAAAGCAATGAATTTTGACTAAAGCATTTAATAATTATAGTCATAATTTATTAATTCAATAATTCAACCATTTACTGTATGAAGAAAATTCAGTAACCAATACTAACTGAAATATTGTGTCAAATATTCACTATTTCATTTGCTTTCCTGACCTTTTTGATCATTTGTATTTACCTAATTTTAATTATACTGTTTCCTTAGTGATGTGGGATAAGTGAAGATAGTAATGAAGCACAAGACACTGGACAGACTCTATCTTGTTCATGAAAATTGGATTATAAATTGGCAAATGGATCTTGAAAATGTTATAGTTCTAATTCTATTGCTCAAGGAGAAGCATAATGGCATTAATTTGCCTAATGTGCATTAAACAATTAAATTTAGAAAATGGAAAAACATGTTGCCTTCCACATAACATTTCATATAATCTGATAGAAATTGACTGCATTTGAAAAAGGGTATTTTATGAAGAAAACAGTTTCATTGTTCTTAGTGAGGATTTTTTGACTCTATTTGAAATATATATATATATATTAAGCATCTTTTTTGGACAGATTAAACACAAACTCACAAGTAATTAAAAATGAGTGTGCTGCATGGTAACATTTAAAATCTTATTAATACAATCACTGTCTTTATATTGTTCTGTTTAAATTCCTTTCCAACTCCAATATACTGATGGAGGTCTGACAGTTATCAGATAGTCCTACATGGGTGTCAAAACATTCCAACATTCCTTTCAAAAAGGCATAACAAATTTAAAGAAAGCAGATTTTAGTGAACTCAAAGGATAAACAAGTAAATTTTGGGTGGGGGGGTGGGGGGGTGGAATATGTTTATTATAAAATTAGTTTAGGAGAGACTGTAGTCCCTGAAGAAACTCTGTAAAAATGTATATGCAAGGTATTCAAGCACAAAGAATAGGAAGAATTCTAGTTTACCTAAGCTCTTCAGTGAACTAGGCTAATAACTAAGGAAGAATGGGAGGATTAGCCAAAAATACAGAACAGTATTAGGCTGGCAAACACATGAGTTTGAAGTACAACCAGGCAAGATCATGAAATTGCAATAAAAAAACATTCTTTGGTGGTAAAGATTAAAGAAAAAGACTTGGGGTTCTACAAAACAGAGGGAACAAATGAAGCAGAAGACCATAGATGCCTTAATGTCTTCCTAATGTCTTTTTTTTTTTTTCCCTTATTCACTCATTCATTTTTAAGTCTTTACTGGAAAAGGGTAATAATGATTAGGCTCCTGGCACAATTAATGCCTTTAACATATCAGGCTACAGCATGGAGGGAGTGTCTAAGGATAAAGTTTCACAAGGTAGCTGACCTGATTTAATGACTTGCTGTTGCTGAAAAGGGAGATCCCACATGGTTTGCTCTGTGGGATCCCAAACACTCATAAAGTAGCAATTAGCCACACCCTCTCATTATTTTGTGTTAGCCCTGGCATTTGTCTGACCCTTTGCTGAAACAGTTCGGCTTGCTAAATAGGCAGGAAACAAATCCAAGAACAATAACGTGTTGAAGTGATTGTTTTTCCATCACTAGTTCAGAAGAAGAAAGCAAAGAGCATGCAGGAAAACAAGCAGTAATTCTGTTGTATAAGGTCTCACCTGATAAAGGCTATCCAGCTGTAGATACTGTCAATGAAGATGGGTGTGGACTAATTAAGAGTTCAGAGAAGGGCAGCAGGGGTTAATAAAATCACAGAAAACGGCTAACAGAGAGAACTCAGAGACCAGAGACTATTTAGGTACCACCATCCTCCCCACACCCAGGAAGAAAAAAGAGGAAAAAAAAAAGTGGTGAGAAAAATGACAACAGTCTTATTTAGGTAAGAGGTACATATTAGAACAAAATTAATTAAAAAGGAAAGAAATTGATTATAAAGACTGTCTACAGAGGAAGATAATCAGACTAATGTTGTGTTCTGTTTTGGCCCCCCCCCACTACAAGAAAGACATCAAGGTACCGGAGATGTCCAAAGAAGGGCAATGAAGCTGGCAAAGGGTCTAGAGAACAAGTCTTAAAGAGGAGCGGCTGAAGGAACTGGGGCTGTTTAGCCTGGAGAAGAGAGTCTTGGGGGAAACCTTATTGCCTTCTACAAGTACCTCCAAGGAGGTTGTAGAAGGGTGGAGGTTGGCCTTTTCTCCTAAGCAACAAGAGATAGGACAAGAGCAAACGGCCTCAAGTTTAGGTTTCGTATTAGGAACAATTTCTTTACTGAAACGGTTGTGAGGCATTGGAACAGGCTGCCAAGGGAAGTGGTTGTGCTACCATCCCTCAAGGTATTCAGATGTGCAGATGTGGTGCTTAGGGACATGGTTTAGTGGTAGACTTAGCAGTGCTAAGTCCATCCAATGGTTGGACTTGATGGTCTTAAATGTCTTTTCCAACCGGAATGATTCTGTGATTGGGCTGAAGAGAAGGTAAGAATGAAAGTGGAAAAATCTCTCACAGCATTAGGAAGGTTAGAGAGACAAAACACAGGAAAGTATGAATTAGTGAAGGAAGACCAAAACTAGAAGTGAACAGAAAAATGATGAAATATAGTTGAACATTATGAGGAAACGGAGACACCTTTTCCTGATTAGAGATAAACCTTAAGTAGCTGTTTCACCTAGAAAGCACTAGTGGCTTTAATTTCAAGAGCAAGCGTTATTTAAAAAAAAAAAAAAAGTTTTAAATCTTTGTTTACTGACACTAGTTTAGTTTGACAACAAGCTGAAGCACTTTGATATGGAATAAGGTCATGTAAGTCACCAGAACATGACGTTATTTCCAGGAATCACTCCAAGAGAAATCAATTTTCAAACGAAAGAAGCTGACAGGTAAATTGTACATTTTGCCAGCTTCTGTAAACATGTCCCCTCTATAGCCAAAACTACTCACTCTTCAGCAGTCTGCCTCCGGTCGTTCTTTTTTTTTTCAAAATAGTTAGGAGCTAATTTTCAGAAGCTTATACTATGTTAAGAATTTTAAGAACTGTGACCGCAAACGTGAGGTAGAGGGCTGTAGTATCAAATGCAGTGTTAACAACAGAAGATGCCATGACAGAAAGCACCAGACAAAAACAACTCAGATTCCATTTGGAATTATGAAAATGCATTTAACAGTGCTTCAGTACCAGAATAAACTACAGCTAAAATAAAGTGGTTCTCCATCTCCTTATAATTGCAAGTTGTGTCTCCTTCTGGAGTATTTGTAGTATTTAAATGGAAGGTTTATGTGTCAGGACAAAGGTTTTACTACAGTCTGTCGTGAAAACAATAATAAAAAAATTAATGTGAAGGTTTTCTTTTGCCATATAAACTCAAGGCATATGTGTAACTTAGGATACTGGTGGCACACATTCCTGTTATTACTGCTTAATTATTACTTCACATTAAAGATTTAACACGTTAGAAATTATGCAAAAGCGACAACGTTGCGTTTTGCTAGAATTTATTCACATTACCCTGCCACAGAATACAATGAAAAAGGCCGTAACACCTCAGCGTTACAACAGGAAGGTTATAACGTGAGGGTTATTTATAACATACGGGTTATAAGGGAGGTGTCTCCCTCCAGAACCCAGCACCGCCATTATTGCCCCCCACCCTTCACCCCCCCGCCGTGACTGGGCGGGAAGAAGGTGCCGGAAGTGCAGGCGGAGCGGCGGGCGGGGCCCGCCGTTGCCAGGCGGAAGTGCGCCGGCAGGCGGCGGTTGGCGGCGGTTGGTGTTTAAAAGGCCGTGAGGCGGCGGCAGTTGTCCTGCCAGCAGCGGTCGCGACCCGCGGCAGCCCCCGGGCGGAGCGGGTCGAGATCGGAGCGGGGTGATGGTGCCCAGGGCTGCCGATCGGCTGCTGATCGTCGTCTCCATCCTGGAAGGTGAGCGGCGCGGCGGGGGCTTCCTGGCGGCAGCCGCGGGTGTAGGTTTTTCTTCGTGATAGGCTGATGTTCTCTATCCGCTGTCAGCGATCTACTGTAACGCTTCTTAATGCTGACCTGTGTGCCTGACTGTGCAAGCGAGGGTTTTGTTGTTGTTGTTGGGGGTGTGTCTGTGCTTTCTGTTTGTAATGTGCGTTATTATTCTATTACTATTACTCTATTGTATGACCTATTTTACCCAATTACTCTATCAGGCAGTGTAGGAGTAAGGTAAGGAGTAATGTGTTTAAGCTAAAAGAGGGTAGACTTAATTTAGACACTTGTAGGAAACCCTTCACCCAGAGGATGTTGAGGCACTGGCACAGGTTGTCCAAAGAAGCTGTGGATGTCCCATCCCTGGAATTGTTAAAGGCCAGGCTGGATGGGGCTCTGGGCAACCTGGTCTGGTGGGAGGTGTCCCTGCCCATGGCAGGGGGTCTGGAATCAGAAGGTCTTCAAGGTCCATTCCAACCCAAACCATTCTATGATTCTATTTCTCTGGCTATTTATGTTGTTTGCCAAGGTAACTTAACTTAAAAATTAAGATTCAGTGCTCTGAAAGGCATGTAGCCCCTTCCTGTGTGGTGACATATGCAAATTTTAACAATTCATTTTGCCACTAAAGTTATTAATCAGAATATAGAATGGTGCTGAATCCAGGACAAATCATAAAATCATTCAGGTTGTAAAAGTCCTCTAAGATCATCTAGTCCAACCATTAACCTAGTACTGACAAGTCTACCACTAAACCATGTTCCTAAGCTCTACGTCTACATGTCTTTTGAAGACCTTCAGGAATGGTAACTCAACTGCTTCCCAGGACAGCCTGTTTCAGTCCTGCAGAACTCTTTCAGTAAAGAAATTTCTTCTAATATCTAACATAAACCTCCCCTGGTGCAACTTGAGGCCATTTCCCTTCATCTTGTCAAATAGTATGACCTTAAACATTCTGTTAATCCACTAGTGAATTTTTTTGAAGTCACGAGTAACTGGAAAAACACCCTTCACTATGTTCATGAGGTCATGTTCCCTGCTTTGATTTAAGACAGTGGTCAAATCTGTAATGAAGGAAGAATGTTTAAACTTTCCTGTTTGTTACCTGTTGGCTTGATCTCGTCCTTGTCATAGATTTCTCAAAATTAAGTCATACTGGTTGCTCGGTTTCTTTCTTAATTATTAGGTGTTACGTAATATCTCACCGTTTCTGGGTGCTTCACAAATGGTTTGTTCTTTCTTAACTTTTAAATAGTAAGAACGCATTCTTAAAATACAGTTTTAGAGTAAGTTCAGGGAAGATATGGGAAATAATTTTATGAAATTGTTTAAGATGAACATCTGAGCTCGCACTTTTTTTTTAATGATGGTGTCTGGCAATTACACTCTGTTGCAGGGCGGTATTTTCCAAAACGACCGAAGTACGTGCTTATAGTTGAAGCAAAGTTTGATGGTGAACAGCTGGCTACTGATCCTGTAGAGCATACTGATCAGCCAGAATTTGCCACTGAATTGGCTTGGGAACTAGATAGGAAAGCACTTCATCAGCACAGGTAATGGTGGAAAGTTAAATCTGAAATAAATTTTCTTTGTAGATAAACTTATTTTTCTTGTCCTTACAGCTACTGAAATACAAGGTTTGTATTATTTTTGTCTGAGCTTTTTTGGAATTTTTCTTAGAAGCCTTCTTTTACCTATATGCTGATCTACCATTTTGTTTCCACAGCAAAATAAAGTCGTATGTGTAAAGATAAGTGAGTTTAAAAGTTTCTAAAGCTTCCGTTTATACTACTTAAAAAACAAAAAGGCAAATTAGAAAAGCTATAGTTTAAGCATTGGATTCAAGCTTCCCTTGTGTATGCCATGACACAGAATTAAGTTAACTTTAAGCTTGAAAAGTCTACGTAAAATCTTTTTGAAAACTTAAAATAAAGCTGAGAAATTGGTTTTGGTTTCTATAACTGTCATTGGTTTTGACTAAAAATATTGAGGTAGTATTTTAATGTGTCAAATAAGTTCAAAAGACTATATGAACTTTGAGGAGCGAAAAATGGCTGTATGTACTTTATGCTAGACACTTCATCTATATGTTTAAGTACTTTTAGGTGCTTTGCAAAAATCTTTTTCTCACAAGTGTAACTACAGCTTAATGCAAGTTGCATCACTTATTTCATGCACATGGATGAGGTTGGGTTTATTTAACACTACTGTTCTATTTTAATAGCATTTGAGGCTTTGTGAGACTCCAAGCAACTCTTCTTACAAAATTATTCATTTGCTCATTCTATGTTGCTTCATGCTGAATTTTTGGAAGTTTAATGTAAACTCAGTTGCTGACCTATTAGAACTAGCTATGTTATGAATTTCAATAAGTTGTTGTTGGTATGCTTGAAACTTGTGAAACACTTACTGTGAGCTAATTGCAGAAGTAACTTCTACAGCTTGGATTTCAACTGAAATGTTCTTACAGGCTGCAGCGTACACCTATCAAACTCCAGTGTTTTGCATTGGATCCTGTATCTTCAGCTAAAGAGAATATAGGCTATATTGTACTTGATTTAAGGGCTGTTCAAGAAAAGAAACAGGTATAAAGACTTTACAAACTGATGTTTTCACAACAGTGCTGCTACAGATAAATTAGAATCTGAATTGAGGCAAAGGCGTAACTTCTGAGTCTTGTTTTGAAGGAGTATGAGTCCTATTTAATAGCACTTTATTTTTAAAGAGATCTTGACTGTATAAGAGCATGGGCAAACAAAACTTATTTGTACTAATCTCAATAGAATGCTCTACAACATGAGAAAGCTAAATGTGTAGATTTAAATAAAATTTTGCACTTCTGAATTTGAGAATTTAAACACTTCTAAGCAATGTATTTAAGCATTGCTATCACTTAATAACTTGTAAAAACTTACTGAAGTCGTTGATATTGAGCAAGTGAATTGAGTCTCCATCAAATCAAGACTTTAGAGCCTGAAGTTGTTTTTGGTGTGTGCATGTTTTTTTGTTTTTTTTTAATGGGTTTCTGTGCAAGATGTCTTAGGGGTTCTGAAGTTCTAGCCCCTTACACAGCAGGGGGGTTGGATGGGGAGGGATGGACACGGGACATGTAATATTGTCTATATAAAATGCATTCATGAAAATTCTGTGTTGTGCTTGATCAAAACAACTCTGTGGGTCATGACATGACCCTGGTTTCTTATTTTAAATCACGATTCATAAGGATTTGTGATCCATATAATGTATTCTGCACCCTTACAGCTGAAAACTTAAAAGTTCTCTTCTAATTGAAGATTTATGGTGTATTTTGCTAGCCAACTTGTCTACTGTGCCAATCAGTGGAAAAGAATGTTCAACTCTTCTTTCATTCTATGGCATATTTAGTGTAGTAGCATATTCAAAACAGACTGTGTTTTTAGAAATGAATGCTGAGGTATATTCCTGTAAGTGACAAGATAGTAATACCAGAGCGAGTCTGTTTTCTGTAAGCATATTTTAATTATCCATCTGTTTTTAAAATGCCTTTGGCCTTTATCTTTGTTTATGCAGACACCAAAATGGTACCCTCTGCTTAGTAACAAGTACTCTAAATTTAAATCCGAAATACAAGTAGGTGTGGTGTTGGAAACTGATACAAAAGCATTGGTGGATGGCTTTAAAGCAAAGGAGGCACCCCCTAGAGAAGGGAGGGGTAAGTAACATGATGTCATTGGCTTTGAATTAGAGGTGTTCCTGTGACAGATCAACATATCACTTGTTGCAGACATGTTGTTTGAGCCTGAAGAGAATTTTTTGTATTGTAGCATTAACTAACCCTAAATGATATGTATAGGAAACGTACTTTGTGATAATAACTTCATTCGTTGCTTTGGTAATAGTGTGATTTCAGGTGGACAGAGATGCAAATTAACTGGTCTTTAAAATCAGAATCAGGGACTCAGTACTAATGGCATTTCACTCTGGTTAGATTTCAGGGTTTTAGAAAGTTACGTAACCGTAGAAATAAGAAACCTTCTTTAGAGAAGGCAATTTCACTTGTTTGAACTTGGAATTGCAAGTTGTACAGTAGGGTACTGTACTGTTTGTTGGGTAGACTGCTTTTCTTTACTGATTTTTTTTTGTCAAGCTTAACCACTCAACTTACATTGTGTTTATTTACAAGAAGTATTTGTAGTAACATCTACACTAAGTTAACTGTTGGGACTAATTCTAGTTCTGGATTCCTTTGTACTTTCCTTTCAAAAAGTAATTAGTGAAATGTGTCAAGTCTGTTAGAACTTGAGTATTGCTTGACAGTAGTACAGTAGCAACGCTCTTCATTTGTGCTGTGCTGGTCAGTCAGTCTTGTGTCTGGGATTTTTTGTGAGTTGTTTATTTTCTTTAAATACCCTTAGAAGTGTGATGTTTTTGTTTAAAACAAAAAAGTATGTATTTACCTTCCCCCATCCCAAAGTCAACCTATTTCACTTAAAAACTGAGCCTTCATTAGACTAGTGTATTTTCTCCTGCATTTGTTCTGATAATTTGTGTTCCTGCCCTGAGGGTAACTTTTTTTGTAATTCTGCATTAGTCATTTGCTTATCATAATCATCTACATCTGTGGGTTTGCAAAAACAAAATATTCAGTTGCAGTATTTTTCCAAGATTTCTGGCCCTGACTTTGTCTTCTCAGCCACATTGCAGGAGTGGCTAAGGAGTCTAGTTACACTTAGCTTTCATCCTTTCATGTTCACAACAAAGCACCAGGAATTTTACATACTCTTAAGTTTGTAATAGAGGCAAGGAATGTGACTTGTTAATCTTCTAACTCTACTGTGATTTTTTGATCCACAAGCTGTCTAACCTTCATGACACTTGCAGGTGATATAGGAAATTCCTTCTCCCAGCACTGTCTTCCACTTTTTGTTTTCTGTGGAGAATTAATACAAGTTTGCAAGTCCTGTTCATTTACTATCTCAAAATTAGTCAATGCCATACTTACACAATGGAGGAAATAAGCATGTAGGCTTTCACAGGTTTAAAGTTCATGTTCTAAGCATTGCATATGACAACACTAGACTACTCAGTTCCAGTTTTGTTGGATAGCTAATAGATGTTCTTGTTTTTCAGATTCATGCACTTTGATTTTTACTTCACTGACCTGAGTGGTCTAATGTTTCCAGTGTCTGAAATTGTGCCTTCTGGCTCACAACCAAAAGTGCTGTGTGATTATTAAGTGCTGTAATCTGAGGTGCTTTGAAATGTATTGAATTACTGGCACTATGGAGTGGTAACTGGTAAACCAGAATGTAAAGGGCTTATTCTTGAGTAGTCATTCTTTTTTTAATCCCCGTTTTTTATATCATATCTTATTTTTAAAGATGTAGGATGTGGAAACTAGAGATATGTATTTTAAGTGTGCATTATGTATAGCTGCAAGCTCTGCATGCCCTGTCTTCTAAACATGCATAAAGTACATTGTATAACATGTTTTTGTAAGTATTATTTTATATAATTGTTCCGTTTGCCTCGTTTTACTGTTTTGAAGTACGTGTAAACTATTTTGTTAAGTACAGTCTCAGTGTAGCTCTACAAATAACTATGGTTTCTCTGCCTCCTTGCCTTCAAGAACTCTCTGAAGACGAGTTTCAAAATTACATTGGATCATAAGTGAATTCAGTGATTTTTAGATGTATCAAGGCTACTGGGCTACCTGCCTGGGGCATAAAGCAGATGTTAGAAATTCTGTCTGCCCCAGTAATTGAGCTGGCTGTTACACTAAGTATGCTGTCTTTTCAGTCTGAGCTGTTTAATAGTCCGTGGTTCTGAAGTCTGACCAAGAGTTCAGATTTCACTTTAGAGTTCATTTTTAGAGGTTGAAAGCATTTGGGCTGTCAGGATCTTGCAACTGCAGGTGGAAAGCAGTGATCCATAGGCAGTAGATGGTGGTTTTCATGTTGCATATTTCTTCATTTTTTTTATTTTCCTTCTGATAAAGAAATACAGGTGAGCAAATCAATGCTTTTTTTGTTGTTCAGTGACTTGACCAGTCAGCTTGTAATGCACAGTGTATATTAAGTGGCACAATTTTCTCGCACTAAAATAAGTTAACTGCAGCCCTCTTTAAATGGCTTTACTTTAAATACCTCTATGTTGCTGGAGGCTAGCTCATTAGAAACAGTGACCATGGAGCCCGCACCCTGTAATCACACTCACCTGTGTCTGAGTCCTGTTGTGACCATTTTCCTCTATTTTCTAGAGTATTATAAAAACCTGTAACGCAAGTCTCCACTATTTTATACGCTGAAGACTTCAGATGAAGTCTTCAAATGAGACATTCTAAAGCTCAGTGGAGTGAAACATCACGCTTCTGTCAACAGTTAGTCTGTCATATGCAATTACTGTCTTGCATTCCTTTTGACAGGTGAGAGTGTGATGGACTCAGCCTATGAAATGAAGTTCTCTTCATTGTAACAAACTAACATTCTTTCTAGTAGTGTGCAAAACAATGTGTCCACTGAATAGAAATTATCTAAAAAAAACACTCTGTAGCTATTGTTAAGTATACTTAAACTTTTGTTTTGATGAAGTGCTTTGGAAACAATCATAAAGATCTACATTGCATGTGTGGTAAGAAAACTTACAGATAAGTAAAGGTAAAATTATGATTATATCAATTGCTGTGGGAATCTTGTATAACATAAGTTACTAATTTTTCTCTTCCCTGTTAGTATCTGTCCTTCTTTCTGGACTAGACCCTAAAAGTATTGTACCAGTCCTGAATGAAGAAGAGGGCTATCATCAAATTGGACCAGCAGAGTGTTGCAGCGACTATTTTGTTTTGTCTGTAACCATTGCATTTGCCACACAGTTGGAACAGGTTTGTTTCATGGCCAGTTTAGTTTTGAAGAAGTACTATGCTACGCCTGTATTTTTGCCTTCCTATGCCTTATTTCTACTCAGGATTTTTTATCTTGTTGCTTGTAATAAATAGCCTTGTTGCCATATTGAATTAATAAAAAATTGAATTTTGAAACATTATGTAGTGCTTATATGTCAAATTACAGATGAAAGATCAGAATTGGGGGGGGGCACTAAAACTGTAACTTTAAACTATGCATTACATTAAAGTTCATAATTTATATTGTAACATAAGAAATGTGCATGGACCACAGCAGATTTACCTTATGAACTGTTCTACAAAAATGTAAAAACGTCAATATAGCAAGTATGTTGGAATATTAAACTTCACCATCAGAGCTGCTTTCCCTAAAGGAAAGGGGAAAACTTCAAAGCTTCCCAGACTGGCTCTGGAAAAGTTTGCCTAAAATTAGAACCAAAGGTGATCTTGAACTTAGGAATTGACTTCAGTTTTCTGTATGACATACTTTCTTTCATGAGTGCAACAATACAGGGTTTCAGGTTCCTGGTCATCCTGCATGTTAAACAATTCAAGCCCCTGCTATTTTGTCAAAAGGATTTGGTTGACTCTGACAGATATAGTGTGACTTTGGGGAAGCTCTCAGGCATATGGTATACTTTGCTATTTTTCAAAGAAAGTCCAGAGGACAGCAGCTAAATATAGTGACTGTTTCTTCCAGGCTAGTTATATGATAGGCTTAATCTTCTACTTGTACAGCTGTTAAAAACTGAACTGAAAGTAAAAGCCTTATCTGAAAGCTGATAAATCTTAGGATTTGATAGAATGTGGTGGCCATATGCTAAAGTTCTGAAAAGATTAAATACCATTTCATACAGATTGTGAATTTAAAAGGTAGAGTTCATATGTTTCTTAAGGGAAGGACGTAATAGCTTGGATAAAGTGTCATGCTAATGTGATTAATTCAGCTTTAGACAGCTATTGTGTCCAAGCTGTGCTGTACCACAACACTGATACGTTCTTCAGGTTTCTCTGCATTGTCTGATTTCAAAGTACAGGCTTGCCCAAGTTATGATGGCTAGAAGTTGTGACTTTGATAATGGTTTGGAATTATTGATAGCTCATAGTATATGACAAACTTGCTTGGTCTTATCCACTTCAGAGAAAATAATGTAATTTTAAATGCCAGAATTACAGGGCCATGTGAAATAAATTCACTAATCACTCCAGAGCAGTTTGTGCCATTTGAACTCACAGTTGCAATGTCTAAAGGAAGGAGAAGCTCTGTTTTTGAATGTTCCAATGTTTTATGCAGTCACATAAGTAATGCTATAACAATGTGGGTTAGATACTGAATTTATTTACATTATAAATATTTCGTGGAGGTGTTGTTTTTCTTGAATATTTGTACAGGGCTTGTCATTATTGATTATATAGTATCATTTACAGCCCTTGGTGCTGGTATGTGTTGCCAGTAGTTTGAAAGGGATCATTTTGAAAGTTTCTGGTATCCTTGTTAAGTAAGTCTGCTTTTGAATTCGATTTGAATATTAACATGAAAATTTTCTTTTTAATTTTGTTGGTACTGTAAACTGGGGTTCAGGATAGCTGCTCAGAAGTTTGAGATAATTTAAATCCTTCAGTTTCAGAAGTTTTGAGATCATTTTAAGCCCTTTAGTTTCCAACATAGTGCCTGAAGTTTGCAGTAGCTGTACAATAATGAAAGATTTCTTCTTCTCCATTTCTCTTTTAGTTAGTTCCTAGTACTCTGAAGCTTCCTGAACGACAGACTGAGTTTTTTTTCTACTACTCATTACTGGGAAATGATGTAACAAACGAAACTTTCACTGATTTAATTAATCCAAACTTTGAGCCAGAAAGAGCTTCAGTTCGAATTCGTAGTACAGCTGATGTTCTTCAAGTTTATCTTTGCGCACAGTCAAAATTGCAGGTAAGTGTTTTCTTTTCAAATGTGAATGGAAAACAAATTAAATGATGAAAAAAAAGAAACAGAACCTATCTCTGGATGAAAGGGAAAATATTTTTTTTCCAAAACAAGATTGTATTATAACTTGGTTTTCATAGAGGGTTTTTCATGGAGGGAAATACTGTAGCAGCAAGTTTTCTGCATAGATGGAGTGCATTTTTTTTAAATGGTGGGTATATAGTGAACTGGGTTCCACATCATGATGTAAGATAGAATGAATGAAACAGGGCTTTCTCGAGTGCTCTCAGGCCTCCTTGGAAATAAGACCATCTGAAACACACAGCCCTGCTTTGTGCTGCCTGTTAGAACCTCATCCATGCCAGTCGTGGAGTGAACTCTTAAATAAGTTCTATAATCTGTGCCATCAACATGGCTTGTGAATAATAAGAGGTCTGGCTTTCTCCCCAGTTCTCAGCCAAATGCTATTTTAAATAAACTACAGCAATATTTGGGCTGTTAGGGGATGTTGCTTATCTTTAGCCATGACTTTTGAATGTTGTGTAGTATGAAAGTGTTTATGGTGATCTGCTTTGGCTTACACTTAAGTGATCACAAAATTAGACAACTCTACTGAGGATAGTACAGGGTTTCTAAATCTTGCTGGTAAATAAGACAGTTATAGAATGTAATTCTGAGTATGGACCCTCTAAAGTTGTGGTTTTTTTCTTCCTCCTCTGTACTGGATTATAGGATTTAAACTTGTATAGACAACTCTCGTTTTGTTATCTAGGTTAGTTTAAAAATGTTACAGGAACTTTTGTTTTAGATTTTTTTTGTCAACCTGAAATATTCTTCTAATGCTTGGAGAAACATAGGTACTGATGTGTTTGGGAATTCACCTTAGTCTATTGCATTGAAACAAAGTATTTAATATATGTACACATACACATATTCACACAGTTATGCATATTTTTCATCAAGTTAAAAAATGATTCTTTCCACAATAGATGTCATGAGGTCAGATCCACATACTGCTTTACAGTTTTGTTTCTCTCACTTGGCTTCTTAGAATTTGGGATATAGGATCAAAGCACTGTATTCTGATCCTTAATATTTAATACACTAATATACATATGTATATACACCTAGTTTTACACCTCTTAGCATTAATGTCTTCATTTTCTGGGGAAAAAAGCGTGATAAATGTTAAGGATCAGAATACAATGCTATGGTTTGCTTTTTTAAAAAAAAATGTATTTCCTTGGAGAAAGAACAAATTGGTGTGTAAGTTTCAATAATTAACTTTTGCTGAGTGACTTCTAAAATTTTAAGATCCCTCCTTTACTTAAATGGGCAAATATTACACTGTGGAAGGAAGAAAGATTTGAGACAAGATTCGAGAAAGGAATAATAATCCTGACAAGGAATTAAGAAGGTGGTGACTTAATTCCAAATATCCTTGCTATTTAAATGGAGTCTAAATATATGTATAAAGACAGAGCTTTCAGAGAACTTGCTTTATTTATTCTGTACCTCATGGTGGTGCATTTCACATTAAGAGCAAGAACTTGTATAGTATTCAAAAAGCACAAGCTACTAAATTTGTCATCCAGAAGGGATGACATGACAGGTCATCAGAGGACAGCCAGCAATGATCTGTTGCTGTGCTAGTACTGGGCAAATCCTACCTGCTCAGCATTGAAATATGCTGACAACAAGTGTTTTGAGCAGTATATAGGGACTAGACTACGGATGAAAATATTTTTCTTGTATTTGCTGCCTCTAGCAGAGGTTTGACAGACAGTTCAGGTGGAAATGCATATGCCAGTTACATTCTGGTACTTCTGTATGTTATACAGATCCATCTTTGCTGTGGTGACCAGTCTCTTGGAAGCACTGAAATACCCCTGTCTGGACTACTGAAGAAAGGAAGTGTGGAAATCGATCAACACCCTGTGGCAATAGAAGGAGCATTTGTCCTTGTTCCACCAAATAGAGCTAAACAAAAGCTACCACAGTTGCCCTTGGATATGGCTCCTACTGTGGGTGTATCTGTAGTTCTGCAAAAGGAGAGCTTAAATGTACAGGTATAGGCTATTCATTATTTTTGGCTTAGTTATTGTTGCACAGTTTCATGTCTTAACTGTCTGACTTAGAAATAACTTCTTTTTTTAAGTATTTATTTGAAAAAAATTGTTTTTATGAATAATCTTTTAATTGTTTCACTTTTCTGTCAAAAATAATCTCAAAGTTAAATGTTAAAAACGGTGTATTTCCATTAAGCCATGATAAATAAGAACCACATCTCTTCAGCCTCTACAGCCTTTGATTCCCCTAAATGTTCCAACTGAACCTAAGCAGCCACAGAAGAAAGTTCTTTCACCTGTTAGTGGAAAAACAGAGGGCCTGCAGCAGACATCCAAGGATGTCCCGTCTCAAAATGACCACTCTTCCCCAACAGAAGATGAAGCAACAGAAAGTGAAGTGGAAAGTCTAAAGTTTGAAAAAGGCACAAAACTGAAAAAAACAAGTATGTGGTATGATTTTTTTCCCTACTTGCTAAGTGCAGTCAGTCTTGGATTATGTACTGCTCATTTGTTGTCATAAGTCTTAAGCAAGTAAGAATTATGTATGTAGAATAAGTGATAGGATGAGAGTAAATGTAATTTGAACATGGTAGTTGTTGAAAGCACTTGGAAGATCTGAATTGGGGATTTGACGTGTGGATTGCAAGTGATATGGATGATCTTCGGCTTGAAAAGTAATACCAGATACACTTGAAATTACCTGAATTTGAGAATGCAAGTTTCAGTACAAACCCGTGAAGAAACTGATTTCTTCAGTGAAGAGTAGCAGTGGTCTAAGGTTCAAGTGTATTAAATAAAACAGTAGGGGAAATGCAGGATTTTTAAGGGAAGCTCAAATTCTAAAGAAATGTATTATATGAAATAAATGGTGAAAACCATTTATTGTTACATATATGCTTTGCCCTGTTTTACTTGGTTTGTAGACTGGTTGGGGGAGAAATTGAGAAGCAGAGACAGGAGGGGAAGAAATGCAGTAATGAAAGCATAATACTCAAAATAATCCTTGTTTGCTAAATTTTACTGGGCATGCATAGTCCTAAGAGATGGTATACAAATAAAGCCTAATAGTTATTTTCTAATGGCATTTGTACCACTGTTTTGATGTTGATCCTAAAGAGGTCCAGTTCTGCAGAGGAAAATCTGTGCTCTAGAACTTGTTCTCAGGATTTATCAACTATTTCAGACAAGTTTCTTTTAATTCTAATAGATCTTATCTAAGCTTGGATTATCCTTTATATAGAATGTATCAAAACTTTCATTTTCATGGGGGAGAAAATCCCAATTATGCTTTTTACTCATAACTTTACTACTGCTTATGCTTTGGCAAGGTGAAGAACCTGTAATTTTACGATTATCTTTCAGGGTTGGTGACTGAGTCTTGCAAAGAGGTTAACAGAGTACACTGAAGAGATGCCTATTTTCAAATTGCAGAGCAGAACAAAATCACCACTATTGTCAGATCTGCAAAATTCCAGTAATGCAAAATAGCTTATCAAAATCAGTTAGTACATTGTATGGAATTTAAATATAGCAGCAACTTAAATGAATTTTCACTGAAGACTATATGCAATTTTATGTTCTCTGTGAGAGCCTTAAAGTTCTATTCATCCATTTAATTGCACAAATCAAATTAGTGACAAACTCTTACCTAAATGACTGAAAATATTTAATTTCGTTACTACATTATGCTGATTGTCTGATATTGAAGTATTGAAGTTTTATTTTTTGTGTTGATAATGTAAACAAAGCACTTCATAAAACATCAGGAAAACAGTCAATGCTAGTAATGATTTTTTTTTTCCAAACAGTGGAAACATCTTAGATCAGAACAGCTAGCAGTAAAAGCCAGAAGCTCTCCTCTGTCCATTCTTGCCTTTTTCTCTTCTTAGTCTTAAATGTTTCTGGGAGTTGCCTTCTGGAGACCATGTCTGTAAAACTTGTAGTTTGACATCTTGCTTTTTGAAAGAGGTAGTGGGGAGGCTAAGGCCCCAGTTTAAGTACTTGAAAAATCTGGATTACTTCTGTGATTGACTTGATACAATTGAACAGGCCGCTTACAGTAGGGCTTCTGTTGCCCAGATTATAAAATGGGTATAACAACAGGGGCAATCCTGTCAAAGTGTGTGCATGAGCAGATGTGCTTTGCAGACCTAGTTAGAGCAGTTCAGTTTTTATTTCAAATTAACCCTTAGCCTGGGAGCAATAGTTGATGCTTTCTTACACAAGTTCTGTAGCTGACCAAGTGCTCTGTCCCTTTCAGTTCCAAACTAAATTGATTAGTTAATTCAAAGAAAACTAAATTACTATATTTTTTTATAAGCCTGCCTCTTCTGTGTGCCCTCAATTTGGCTAGGAACAGTTAAGCAAACTATTGAAACTCAAGTCGTATTCAGTTCTGCAGAGTTATGCAGTATGTTAGATACTAGTCTTTAAATTTCATGGAGTAAAATATACTTACATAGCTTTAAAACTTAAAAGTTCTGTAATATTTTTATTTCTTCAAGAAGATTTAAAGTATATTTTTTTTAGAATCAGTAATTTAGAGTGGCTACTTTTCAATATTATTTTAGTATTGGTTTATACTACAAGGAGTTGAAATCTTTCAGGAAGTAACCTATTTGTACTTCCATACAAAATGAGATGTGTTAAATATATTGTTCTTAATAATTTGTTATGCCCCAAATAATATGCACATTCTCTTCTGCGTTTTCAGCTGATGCTGCACCAGTAGCTGCATCTCAGTCCAACCCAACGGGTGCATCCAGTTCTTCTGAGCCTGTGTCAGCACAGAAAATTGTCATTCCAGCAGCCTCTCACCATTTTTGCTTTTCAATAGACTTACGAAGTATACGTGGTCTGGAAGTTGGTTTTCCAATAAATTGCATTTTAAGGTATGATTTATTTTTTTATCTTGTTCTTGGTAATAAGTGTTTTTCTTCTCAAAACAATATTTTTATAGTCAGTTTGCAGCCTGATGCCTTATTTTAATCGTCAGTAGTTGAATGCTTGAGGATGTTCAACTAGTTCGTCACTAAACTTCTGAGAATTGCAGTATTAAAGACAGTATATAACAGTTTGCCTGCACTGTTTTTTATTATATTTCTCACTTGAATATCAGAGCCTAGGAGGAATAAATCGATATTCAGTCTTTAGGAGATGAGTAATCCTCTTTAGGATTAAAGGGAGGATTCAAATCTTAGTAGGGAGAAGTATCATATTTTGGTTACACTGGTTCTTGGAGGTTTTTTTTTAAAAAAAAGGGTTTGGATACATGAATTTTTTGCCTTAGACAAAAGTACAAAATTTCAGTGCTAGTTTGTAACAACTCTGTAGAAATTATGTAAAAATTAGCTTGTTAGTGCTTTCAATACAAAAGAAAAGTATGCGAGTACTTCTGGAGCACAAGCTCCAGAGAATATAAATTAGCAGGGAGGACAATATATTGAAGGAGTAAAGACTAAAAGATGTTAAAATTAAGGGCATTGAAGTCCTTATTTCTATATTCATGTTGTTTTTTTTAGTTTAGTCTTTTTTTTTTACTCTGCTAGTGAAGAGAGCGACTTTTCTTTATCAACTTCTTACTCTTCTTGAAGGTTTTCCATAGAATTTAGGGTAAAAAGTTCATAGATACTGGAATTAATTTTTTATTTTTTTACGGGGGTGGTGGGGTGGGAATAATTCCGGATTGAATAATATTTAGCTCTTGACAGCATACATGTATTCAGTGGTTCATAGCAGTTAGAGCTTGTATTCTGGTTTTCATTAGGGCCATTTCAGTGTACATCTTTAATGTATAATTCTGTGTGAAGGAGTTACATAATTGTGGTTGTAAAGGTCTGCATTTGCTTTCTACTTGTCTTGACAGTCTGGTTGGATATAGTTTTAGCTGGTCACTGGGAAATCTGTTCTTGATGACTCTTAGGGAGTTTAAGCCTTTTTTGAACAGGGCAAAAAGATGGTTTGGGGGGAATACTTTGAAACACAACTAATATAAATTTTTATCATTATTGATTTTTCAGTTTAGGCTACACTATAAAATAGTGTGTGGAAAACAACATAAAATGGCTATCAATTTCACATAAAAGCAGATTCAGATAACGCTTCAAATTTTTTTTTTTCAAAATAGGGATAAGAAATAGGTTTTTACTTTTTTGCACTTCAATTTTTAGTCAGTGATGTATGTGGCAATAAATTGAAGAGAGGAAAAACATAACACTTAAAAGCTACAATCAGTTGCAGGGTAAACAATTGCATTTAACAGCATGTTGGGAGCATTGTTTAATTCAGGTTTAAACAAGCTCGTAACAAATTTGCCTAAGCAGTTAAACTTTATAAGTGGCAGCTGTTGATACAGCATTTATTTTTATAAACTACATTTGTTTTAAACATTTGTGCAGTTTTCACTTTTATGCTAATTGTGTTTCAGTAAAAGGATTCTAAATTAGTCTTATTTTTGCAGAAGTATATGCAGAAAATGTCTATTAAACTGTTACTTGACTGCTTTTGTTATTGCTTTTATTAGGTACTCGTATCCCTTCTTTGGCAGTGCAGCACCTATTATGACAAGCCCACCCACAGAAATCAGGAAGAACATGGAAGTTTTTCTTCCACAGTCCTACTGTGCATTTGACTTTGCAACTACACCTCATCAGCTTCAAGATACGTTCTTCAGGTGATAACTTGCATTATCTTAATTAGCTTGAATGGTTTTTATCTGTTGTAAATACAGTCAGTTTCAAATATTTTACTTAAGATCTTCAGTTTGAGAACTTAGTAAGGAATCAATGTGAATACTTAATGCACTTCTCTTCCCATTCCTTCATTATTTTGAAAGATGAGGACTCAAATTCCTGGTTTTATCTCTGGGTATTTATGCAGGGATCATTGCTTGCTGCTGTTGTAAGCTTGTAAATTAAAGGCTTGATAGTGCTTCTAACAAAGCATATTTATTCCAATTGAAGACTTTTGGCTGTGTATTCCTTTTTTTAACACAATGGCCATCTGAAATCTTTGGAAATATGAAAACCTGGAAAGCTGAGTACAGTTGAGTTGTGAATTCTGACACAATTTTTCCAGTAGTCCCACATGCTTTTGCTAGGGGATTTAGATGTGGATTAAAAGAATCATTGTAATTGTGGTGTTTTGAAAGGAAAAGCACAGAAGATGTATTCCGTGAGTGACAGTGACATGTTCACATGTAGGTATTTATAAACGACGATCTAGGTCTGTTAAGATTATTCAGTCAATCATTTTCATTGCAATGTAGTTCTTACTAATAAATGGAGGAAAGAATGATAACTTGAGCAAAGTAAGTGATAAAAAAGACAAAGTTTGTGAATCTCATTCCTCTGAAAATCAGTAACCCTGTATCATTTTGACACTTTGACCAGCACTGAGATTGGAATTGACTTTTTGAACATGAGGTCCCATTCCTCTTCTGTTGGTGACTGACATGAAAATAATTTCCATGTTTCAGATTACCTCTGCTGGTCGAGTTGTGGCACAAGGATAAAACAACTAAAGACATGCTTTTAGGGATTGCAAGACTTCAGCTTTCAAATGTTTTGGCGTCAGAAAAAAACCGTTTCTTGGGTGGTAATGGTGAACAATGTTGGCGTCAGACTTTCAATGAAACAGTCAATGTCACAGCAGCACAAGGGTAATAACTAATTAAAAGTTTTTTACTCTGTAGCAAGCCTTGAAGAACTATTTGTTTAGTATTTCTGTGAACAAGGTTAAACTTTCTCTGTTTATAAATTTGAAAGGTAAAAGGTAAACATAAACAAAACACAGGCTTTAGAAGTAGTCTCAATTTCTTCAAATTTATGTAGCTGCGTTGGTAGTCCTGCAAGAGAAAACATGATAAAGAAATAACTCTTAATTTTTCACCTTTTAACAATTACTTGCAACACTTAGATTTTCTTGATAAAAGCAGAAAATAAGTAAGAAATGTTGGTGATTGAATCTTAAAATCAGACACTTAGGATTATTATTGGTTGTCTTGTGTAAAAACTGGTTTGCACAACCTATGGAAATTTATACATAAATATTTCTGTCAATGCATATATATTTAAACTTACTGTTAATATATCAGCTTGCTCATTTTCATATTAGGAGCTCTGGAGAATAAGATACCAAAATGAAATAAAGAAGCCTGAAATTAAAACTTAATAGTGGCTATCAACAGAACTGAGAGATCTCAGAAAGTGGGCTGGTATTATTTGAAGAAAATACTATTTATTTTTAAGTGTAAAATGTTTTTGGTGATCTGTAAGTATTTTGGAAATCAGTTGTAAGCTCACGTGGTTTTAGATGAAGCCAAATCTGTATTTTTGTCTGGCAAGTGAACAGTTTGGGGAAAAAAAGGACCAGAGAATAACTGAAAGTTAAATCTTTTATATGTCCTTTAAACTTACCATTTTTTAACCCGAGCTTTTCACTCTGAGGCCAGCAGAATGGTGATTGCTTTCCTCATTTGACATTTCACTCTACAGTTTCACAGAACACAAATTCATCACTTTCACATCGGTCCCTTACCCATTTACCCCCATCCTTGCACTGAAGTATGGCTCCTAATAGCTCACATTTGTGAGACAGTGCTTTAAATTGGATGAATGAAACCTGTATAGAAAATATTTCTAGTAGAGTGCTAACTGAATTGGTGAATAAAGGTGTTTGCGGTGCAGTGGAGTTGGGAGTAGGCATCCAAAACATTAAAAGTTTAATTGCCACAGATGTATTGTGCAATCCCGCATTGATGCTAGAGTAAATCTCTGGTTTATATTGTATAATAATGATCTTGGGTAAGTTTCACAGACAGATCAAAGAAATAAATAGCCAATTAAATGCAATGAGGGACTTCACCGAGTAAGTTACTTAAGAATTGTGAATAGCTGCTGATGTTCCAGGAAAGAGTTAAGCCTGTGTTTATCCATAGTATGTTTTTAGACATATGTGACTTCAATGAAAGTTAGGAGGACAAATATATCCGTACAGTAGAGAAATTTCCATTTTCAATATTATACACTGATTATGGCAGGGTTTTCAGCTCATGTACATCAGAATGAGCAGTGGTGTTAGTTAGTGTGTGAATGTCAATCCTTCATGTAAATGAACACTTATCTTTTTCATGTTTATGTACTTCTGTCCTATGCCCTTGTTGAAAATGTGAACTGTGCTAGCAATCGGTATCTAGACTCTCATCTTCTATATGATGAGGACTTGATTATGCTTTTAAAAATAAATAAAAATTCCACTAAGACTGAGGTCAGTGTTAAACCTCTAATCTTATGAATAAGTAAAGCATGCTAACATTTGACACACAGGAAACTTCAGGGAACTAACACAGACTGTCTTTCATCCTCTTAAACTTGTATTAAATTGATCTCTGGCTCTTTTTAAATTTTTGCGTGGCCTGATTTAGTGGAGAGTTGTTTTATGATCTCACTGGACACTAAAGTTGACACTTCAACAAATAAGTTTGCTAAAATAAAGCCTGCTTTTGCACAAAACCACTAGATGGCATTGTCAAATTCATGTAATTGGCTCTGTATTTTGCTGTTCTGATACCAGTATAGAAAATCTTATACCAACAAGAGCAAAGCTAGACGGGTATGTTAACTGACTTAATTATTCAGAATTCTGAGGTCTGTTACCCTGAATCTTGTTTTTTATTAGTGACTGATAGAAAGTTGTAATAACTCAATGCAGTGACTTATTTGCACTTTGCATAAATTAATGTAGCCCCTCGTTCCCTTGAAAAAGGATGATAGTGTAGATGACTGCACCGTTGTAAAAATGTGTTGTCTTTTTATATTTACTGGAAGAAGAGATTTCTGTGGAAGAAACTTCACTGGTTAATTCCTGAAGCTTTTTGTCACAAACTGCAGTTTCCAGGTTTTGAGGGATTGTGTCACTGCCTTTACACCATCATGTAGTTATAACTGAAATAATAGCATTATTTCTGACCATTTACAGGTCTATGTTGTAATAGTACTTTTGTGTCAGACTAGTGATAATTTTCAGTTCAGTGATTCATCTGTGTATTTTCTCT
This sequence comes from Anser brachyrhynchus, assembly GCF_964034855.1. NCBI lineage: Eukaryota > Metazoa > Chordata > Aves > Anseriformes > Anatidae > Anser > Anser brachyrhynchus. The sequence continues at coordinate 60,421,623 of NC_137697.1, forward strand.
AAACTTCTTATTATGCAGAAAACTACCTTTCCATTTGAGTTCAGAGGTGACAAATTAATTAAAATATTTATCTGGACACTTTCTCACTGTACTAGGACAGATATTTACCATACTTACCATAAGGCCCCCTCTAAGTGGATTTAAAGCTGTCAGTTGCCTGTGCTGAAGCATCTAGAAATGGGATTTTTTTTAGGAATCCAAGGATGGATTACCACAAATGATGTTATCCACAATATATTAAGTCACCTGACACCAGAAGGTTATAGTTAACTAACACCACTAATACAGGACTAATGAAATTGAGTATCTTAAATGAATTCAGTAGCAAAATACTTTCAAGAGGTAGACTTGTTAAACAGATTTATGACTACAGGTACAATATCTGTATCATTCTGTTCTTACAAGGATGAGTCAGTTGTGACAAACTGATAGTTAAATAGGTTCCCAATTACAAGTTGTTAAGGTCAGAAAAGCTTATTGTAGTTATACAAATCTGTACTTGTTAACTATATATATGGGAGAGCTGGGTTGTGTTGTCAGATAGACTTTCACAACAGTCACCTGAAATTGCACAGAGCCTTTTAGCAATTCAGCTTTGTTGCTTTATATGTCTTACAGAACACTTTGAGTATTTTTGACTGATTTTCATTCTAATGCAATTTTCAGGTCAGGCAACAGAATAGCAGAGCTTTTATATGCCATCACTTTGGAAGACTACGGGCTTGTGAAAATGCATGAAGTTCTGGTGTCAGATTCTTCTCAAGTAAATTTTGCATTAATTTTAGTATTTTTCCTTGAACTCTTTGAAATGTTGGTTTTCTAACTAAAAATCCACTTATGTCAGTGTGTAGGTGCTGGTCAGCAGTGGCATGCCCCTCATACTCAGCCTCATTGTGTCCCAGAAAACCAGCCAGAACCTCGAGAAACTCTTGAATACAAAGCAGCACTGGAGTTAGAAATGTGGAAGGAAATTCAAGAAGACATTTTTGAAAATCAGGTTTTTACTCCTACTTCCTAAACTGCCCAACTACCTGGAGAAGCTTTGGCAAAATTGGTGGGAGGAATATTAGCTGTATTTTTTCTTAAACTTTGACACTGTTTCAAGTAAGAGCAGCATTTCGCTCACATACATTAAAACATTGGAGATGTACACAAATATCTTCCATAACCTTAAGGCCGAATAGTAATTCTTTAGTATTAAATGACTGAAGTAGTTACTGGTAGTAAAATACAAAACTTCCCTGTCACAATTCTCTTTCATGATTTATGAAATGCAGTAGATATTCAACGTGCAAGTTACTGCTGTTAAATATTAACTATACATTTATTTATTCTGTCACTCTACTGCCGTTCTTCCACTCTTTAAGTCATTCCACTTATCCTATAAATGTTTCCTTCAAAAGTGAAGGTAGGTTTTGTTACAGTCTCATCTTGGTTAAGAGAGTGAGAATATAGTTTCTATTAGATGGTATATTTTTCTCAAACTTATGCTGGCTTCACAATTTGTTTTTAAGAGTAAGAAATATCTTTATTAAAATCATCTAGGTTATAATAAGTCAGTGTAAAACTTGTAAAACGTTTTTTTACTTCTGCTCGAGGCTTAATTCTGTTAGTACTCTCTGTAAAAGTTGTGCTATCAACAATCAACAATTTTGGTTTGAGTTTCTGTTTAGGAACTTTTTTCCTTTTATTAAAAGCTTAAAAAGAAGGAGATGGCCCATATGCAAGCACTTGCAGAAGAATGGAAGAAAAGAGACAGAGAGAGAGAGGCATTAGTGAAGAAGAAGGTAAGGAAACTAGTTTATATACTTGCTGAAAAGTCTCATGAATCTCATTACTGCAAAATTTGACAAGGTACTTTGACTATAACAACAAAGGGTCTGTGATAAGTCCTTACAACTTACAGGTGTATATGCATTTAGACAACAGTACAAAAATTAAAATCAGAAGTCTTTTACTTCATTTGAACACCAACGTTAGTGGTACATTTGTTTAATTTTGAACTAGAAATTGCTAGGTTGTTTACCTTCTTATGATGATGTGTAGACAGAATATTTGTTACGCATCCTGTTGGTTAGCTTGCTGACTCTAGTGGATTTTCAGCTTTGCTTGCCTCTTGCTTGCACGGTCAAAATCTTCAGCAGTCCAATTGGAGCATACTAACCTATTTCCGCTAATAAAAGAAAAGCTCTCCACCATGATTTCATGATTGAAAGCTGGAGATTTGTTTTGTATGTAAACTTGTATCAAACAAGAAACAATTTTAAATTCTTCATCTGTCTAAAGCCTAATTTTTATTGCAAGAAAATGTGTTTTTTTGTTTTTGTTTTCATAAAGGTAGCAGAATATACTGTTTTGGAAGAACAACTTCAGAAAACGTTGAGAGATCTAGATAAGCGAGAGCGACATCTTTTTAGTGCTGAATCAGAGGTAAAAGTTGTTTGGTCACTTTTTTGATTGAGATATTTCTATCCATTCTTTCATATGGAGGCAGTTATGACCTGTGTACAAGAACTAAAAGAGCAACATTCATACCAATGCACAGGTGAGCACTAATAATTTCATGCTAAATGTTTGTTACCTCTATACATATTTAGTGAAATAGAAGTTCAGCAAACTTATGAGTGATTTGTTACAAGTATAGAACTGTAAACTTTGTTTTCTTAACAGAATTAGTGTCAGTGGAGAGATTTATATAACATCATTATACCTCAATTATGTTTAGTATTCTATCATAGTAAACATTTTCCAGGTGTACAAGAGTGCCTTACTTCAAACAGTAATTTCTAGATCTACCTCTGAAACAAATAGGAGGTGCCAAGGAATGCTGGGAAGAACTGCAGTTGTCCAGATTTTGTCATCCAGAAATTTGATAGAATTCCTATTTTGTATTGTTTGATAGTCACAGGACCAAAGAAGATGAGGGAGAAACCAGTAGCTACCACTGTTTCTGGATCTCATTGAACACCCCACATCTAGGGAGCAAGATGAGTCCTCAGGAAAGCTATATATGGAAAGCATATGGAAAGAGAAAAGAAACTTCCTGTTTACCTACTTCAGAAACTTCAGAACAGTCTCACAATTGTATAGGTCGACTGTTGTGGTGACTTAGCAGTCCAGTGAACTCTTTTTCCTGTAGCTCAGCCTCTTTATCATAGGAATCCCTCCTTTGCTTGAGAACGAAGCTGCAATTCCCAGCAGAGGCATTGGCAGGTTGAACCTGTTTCCAGTTCTTTACTCAGAATCTCTTTATTCTCCTCAGGATGTAGTTTGTGCTGTAAACTATCTGACTTCACGTATAACTTCAACGTATAAAATCTGGTAATTAAACTTGGGTGCATTTCAGTCTGAATAAAAGTGTTTATTTTGATTCTCATACGTGTTTGTCACAAAACTTGTTCTAAATGTAGTGAGATTCTGGCAGGGTTTAGAGATAATGAAAATCTGTGGATTCCACAGGCATCTAGAAAAAATGATAGGAGTTCACAATTACAGTTTGAGGGGACAAAATGGTCAATTTGGAGGAGTTTATATTCAGATAGTAAATAGGCTAATAACATCTTCCTAAAAAGTTCAGACATGTCAAGGATGGTTTTCCTGTTAAGCTCAATAAGAATTTTTTTTTTACTGCACTCATTTTGAAGTGTGAGATCCTACTGAACAAAAGACATTTTCTTGGCTGTAGGAGTAACTTCATGTTTCCTGCAGTGAAGAGATTTATTTTTTTTAATTTTAGTAGGAAATTAAATTCTGTTTGTAATCTGATTTAGAAAGTAAGTAGAGATGCAAATAGCCCTGTTTTTAGTAGTCAAGTAACAATATACTTGTAGGCCAAATACATGAATTTGAAGATGATTAGTTAATCTGAAAGCCAACAAAAGGGGATATATCAAATGTGTAGGTAACAATACAATTTCTAGTGCTTAATTTCTAAAATAGATAACTTCTGTCATGAATGAGTAGTAGCGGTTTTAAGAGACTCTTAAAGATTCCAAATGTATGAATTGAGGTAGCTGTCTAATTTTTAAGCTTCAAAGAGTAAAGAAGGAGTTGCAAGCAGAGCATGAACGAAATAAGCAGGAGTTACAGGATTCTGTGCGGCGTGCCAGAGAAGAATGTGCTCACCAAATTGAGCTAGAAAGGTCGAAAATCAAACAGGTGGAAGAAGACAAGCTTCGCCTACAGCAGCAGGTATGTGCATTTAAATGGTTAGTCTCTGTCATTTAGTCTCTATCGTAGAGGCTGCATTTAGTATTTACTAGCCATCAGTGAAAGTATTTGTTAACTCATCTGATCCCTTTTTAAAAAAAATTTGCTTTTAGAATTGCAACATCCTGTGTCAGTGAGTTCTGTAGTTTGTGCTATTTAAAAAAAAAAATCTCATGTTCATTTAAAGCTTCTTGCTTAATATGAATGAGCAATCCTTAAGTGCCTATGTTACATGCCGTTCATGATTTCATAGGTCTGTCATACTCAATTTCCAAACACGAGCATCACTGTGTTTTGTCTTACCTTGTATTAAAGTTATGCTTTCTAGCTGATCATCCTAGTTCTCTTTCTGTGCCATTCCTACTATTTTGGATCGCCCTTTGTGCTTCAGTATGATGCAGTTGTTCCACTTAGTCTTCATGAGACAACAAACCACCTTGTTTTGTTGGGGGGGTTAGGATGGTTTGTCCTCTCTGTAGAGCCTCACCGTGGGGTAACTCAGTTTTTAATGTGCACAGGCAGAATTTTCCTATTGCTACCAGCTCTGACAGTCCTATTATCCTACCTTTTTGATTGTTTTTTGTTTCTTTTTAACAAAGAACATTCTGGAGTAAAGTGGAAGAATTCTAAGGCATATACTCTTTCATAAGAATTCATCCCTTACCCTTTAGTTTGAAAGAGATGTGTATTTACACAATTTTCACATATGAAGATCTGTAGAGGTTTCTAAATATCTAACTTGTTCGGAGATGAGCCCTACCATGTACAAGAGATTAGTTTCTGAACCATCCACTTTGAAGAATATCACTTTTATTCTCTGAATAGAGAAGTTGTGCTTTTGTGTGATTTGTGCACTACCCTAACAGTCTACAGTCTGAGGTCTCATGAGAAATTCCATTTTTTAAAGCATTTTCAGAAACAAACTAACTAAACATTAATGTGGAAGTTCTAGGGATAGCTTGCATTTTTCACAGCTGATGAAACTGGCTGCTGTTCTTATCATTGACATCATAGCCATATGCCTGTGTTTTAAAAAGAAATTGGTAAAAATATTGTCAAGAAACAATAGTATCTGTCAAAGTTGGCTGCCATCTCTTTCTGTGGAAAAATAACTGCAGTGAACTGTTTTTGTATGGTTACTTATAAGGCATCTTTGCATTCTTACATCAATTTTATACAGATAAATTCTATAGAAAGTGCAGAAATTTCTTGTGGAAGAATTATTGAGGTGACTCAATTAGAAGATCAGAGAACTGAAACACTGATGTACTAATAAAAGAAGTTGTAGGCTTCTAAACAAATGAATTTTCTGAAGCTTTTTCACCAAGTATTCTAAACATAGATACAATTCAGGAAACATTTGCATGAACTAGTTAAAGATAAAACAAGTTGCAGTTATCATATCAATTCTGTAGTGGAACACATCACTTTTGTCAGGTGTATTAAGGGCTTTCTAGTTGTGTAACCTTTATTCTTCTTCTGTTATATCATTCTATCATTAAAGCTCTCTTATTAGATGTTTTCTCAATGTTACTAATACAGTATAATGAAAAAAGTAGCTATTAAGCATTTAACTTACATAGTTTTTTGTAGCAAAGTAATACAATCATATATAGGCTACACTTTTCAAATTACCCGTTTTAAGATGAAAATCAAAGCTCTCTTTTAATGGTATCTTTGTGAAAGTCTGGAAATAGTGAGGATAGAGGTACATTCATTAAGTCATTAGTCGCTGAAGTCTTTGTTTCAGCCTTTTAAATTACTATTTGGCTGTACAAAGTATTAGTTGTTTCCTTTCCCAGACATTCCTAAACAAGTTATGCTTGTGAAAGCGAGTCTGTAATAAAACTTAATACAGCAGATAACACTGGCATTCTTTAAAAGTTGTGTGTAAATCTAAATAGTTTTGTTTTCTGTATTTCTTTTGCAAGTCTGTTTTAGAAATGTGAACAGAAGTGTTTATAAATCTTTCTGTTTTGTATGAGGAGAGACTTGTTTTTTCTTCCAGTACAAAGCAAAGATCATCTTTAATTTTTTTTCTTATTAAAATATTGCTGTATGGCATCATCAGGAAATTATTAATTATGAATATGTAACTCCTAGTATCTGTTTTGTATCTGTTTTAATGTAGCTTTATGAAGCAGAAAATAAGCATAAAATTTTGGAGAAGGAGTTCCAGCAATACAAAGAACAGCAAAGTAGTAAACCAGAAATCCAACTACAGTCGGAAATAAATCTCCTCACTTTAGAAAAGGTATCTTGAATTTTTTTAGTCTTTAAAAACTGTCACAAAGCATGAACCTGGCTATCTTGTCCATTTTGTTTTACTTTTTCCAACAATGTCTTCAACTAAATAAATATTCACACAGAGTTAAGGCCAACAGTGTTCTTATTGCTGTAGAGGAAGCTGTGGTGAGGCTAAGGCAGGAAAAACTGACCTTAAATAGGTCAAATGCATTATTAGTGCCATGATTTGTACTTGGGACTCTGAGCTCTCTATTCTTAAAGTTTAAGAAGAGTTTCTTGTGAGGGTTGATTGAGACTGTTTCTTTTTTTTTTTTTAAGTATTTCTGAAAACAGGTTACTTATCCGTGGAATGGAATTACCATCAAAAGTTGATTTCTTCATATGCTGCACATGCCTTCAGTAGAGGATATTCTACTTAAGATGCCCATATCTGTGGTTTTAATTATGGCCAGAATTATTGAAAGGTCTGAGTAAAATAGATTATTCTGAAAAAATTATACCATGCTTTTTTGCACAAAATGCACTCAGTTATATAGTGTATAGCTAGTCTGGATATTACTGTATGGTTGAATAGCTTTTAATAATGCAAGCAGGTGATTCAAAATATTTGCTTGTACAGACTTTTTAAATTCCTAACTAAAATATTGTTAGGCTTACTTTTCATTAAAAAAAATCTTCACAAATCTAGTGCTAAATAGTTCTTGTCCAATTAAAAAAAAAAATACTGTTTCAGGTTTTTTAATCAAAATGCTTCATTTTTCAGGTAACCGTGTTGTGTAGTTCATACCTGTTTTCATATGCCTTTTAGTACTGGTATATTTTTTGCACAATGCAATGAATTGTTGGTGAATTGCATAACATGTTTTTAAGATTTACTGTTTAGACTGTAAAACCAGAGATACCCAAAACGTATACATATATTTCAAAGAATGGTTAGAACAGAGGTGTATTTCAGAGGAAAGAATGTAACACATCTTCCATCAGCTCCAGGAAAGGAAAAAAAATAGGGTATACACCTTTTAAAGGCAAGATTTGTGCAAGATTTGTCCATCAACATTCCTGTTAAATTAGAGTTTATAATCTTACTTTAGAAAAGTGGGGGGAGGGGGGGTTGGAGAGGGGAGGTTACTAATTTGAGAATCTTAAATTTAAAAGGTTACATCAGTAGATTTAGTGCTAATAACTAATCTTTTTCTTTTGTATAGACAGCTATCCAATAAAAATAAAGCTATATTTTAAACAAGAAAATGTTCATGTGCCATAATATTTATGTTACATTATATAACAGCTTTAGATGATGTTGTATGTTACACTACATAAACACTTTTCTTAAACCAGACCCTTTGTATATATACATCTTTCAGTGATTGTTACTGCTGTTATTGCTTCAGCTGATATGGTTTTAATTGCTTTTAGGTTGAACTTGAAAGAAAGTTGGAGTCAGCTACCAAGTCAAAGCTTCACTACAAACAACAGTGGGCAAGAGCTTTGAAAGAACTTGCAAGGTTAAAACAGGTATGCAGGTTTTTTCTTCCATCATATGAGACAATCAAGTTCATGCAGTGTTGGAAGCTATTTACAGTTACTGTTAATTACTGGCTGTTTCATTGTTTTAGTGTTTTGTTTGTCTCTGTAAAATTCAAGCTCTGAGCTTTTTGCAGAAGTCAGTAGAATAGCAAAACTGTTTTGAGTTTGACATTAAATTCAGGGAAGAACACAGCTCAGGTCAACAAAGAAAGCTGGTTTATCTGAAAGCAGGTGTGGTTCAAAAAAGAAACATTAATTAATCTCATTCCTGGTAAAGCTCAGTCACCACTACCAGAGAACATGGTTTGACCGTCCTGACAATCTTGGTCAGTAACATTCCTAACTGTTCTGTATTTTAATTGTAAAATGAACAAAGAATAGAGATTAAAACCAAAAATCAAAACAATGGTTTAAGACTTGCTGAATGCTGTAACATGAAGTAAATTTGCAGAAGAAAAGTGAAATTGAAGATGAAACTTCTTGCTTCTGCTTTTGGAAATCCTAATCCCTGAAACCAATGTGGCATGTTTTTTTTACTGTTCTGATAGATCTACTGTATACATATATACAGTCATATGTATGTAACTTAAAGTAGCTTAAAAATATTCTGTTCTAAGTTGCAGCAGTAACAGTTTCATCTGTACTGAATGCATATACTTTTACTTTCGTCATTGCATCTTTCAGTAATTACAGTAAACTTTAACTAAGCAGTGTATGTAAGAGTGGCAAGCATTTCCATTGTTTGTGACAAATTAATAAATCACTAATCCAGGTTGCTGAACAAACACTGGCACAGACCTAAGCCTTCAGAATTTAAGTTTAGTAAAAGGTATTTATTACTTATCTTCACATTTCTTGTGAAGTGGGATGGTACGTCTTAAGGATTATAGTTCCTGCTTCATTCCTGTTGTGTTTTTTTCTTTCTGGAAAGTAAAAACTACCCTCCATTTTCTAATTGATTGTTACTTTTTTAATCCTCTTTACTTCAGTGTGTTAGCTGTTTTCAATCGCTATTAAAAACTAAACATTATCTGTCTTCAGATTTCCTTTTTGCCTACTGATAAAAGGAGAAATTTTCCTCTCCAATTTCTGACACACTGTGCTTGGCAAAGATGATAGAAGGAAGAACATAAGTCTCATAAATCTCATCTTTCTGATGAAGATTTCTTCAGCAGCCATGAAATATCCTAGCTATTTTTTCTTAATGCAAAATTTAAGTTCCCTGTAGAATAAAGGAAAACATTGTTAGTTGCCAGATTAACACAGAGTATATCATCATCAAGTTCTTATTATGAATTTCATCACAGTAGACCTGATGATCTGAATTTAGTAACATATGTAGATGGTTTCAGCTGACCCCCGTTGATGGAAGTCTGAACTATAAAATAAGTTGGCATATACAGTGAATTATGCTACTTAAGACTTTTATAGAACAGAACAAACCCTTTAAAAGTGGTTTCTTGTGTTTTTATACTCCCATGCTTCATTTTATACTTAGTCTATTGATAAAGGATTTAAGTGACTTTAAAGAGCCAAATAAAAGCCAAAGCAGAGCTGATCAAAAAACATTTACTGTGTTTTAAATATAAATTTGGAAAGTGTTGCTTCAGGAATTCTAGATCTGCTTTAGTTCAGATGATTTGTGCAATTGCACATACTTTGACCAATTTCTTGTTTAAATTGGATTAGTACCATGTTAATTTTGCATTGCCTCTGGTGAATAGCCACAGGGCTGTAATCTGTGCCAGTAATTTGTCACACCAAAGCTCTCTAGAGAACTATACAAAACATTTGTGTAGTGAGGATTAGACGCTGAAAGCCATATCTTAGATTGTTAATAAATGTTAATGACAAAACCCAGCTGGTAAGTCTTGGAAATGAGATCTAATGCTTTGCGCCCATTGCCAAAAAAATGTTTAAACAGAGATTTCCATTACTCAAAGGTGACCTAGTACAGTCAATTTGTGAATTAAAGAAGCATAATCTACAGGCTAAGCATTTAGTAAAATGCTCTTCTGATTTGCAACCATAAAAGTCAATGTTTCCTTAATTAAAAAGTTTCCTTTTACTTTGGAACTAGTTGTTAGCACACATCTGTGATAGCTTTATATTTTGCAGAATGAGATATGCACTACATAACTTAGAAAATGATGGGACTGTTAATAGAACATGCTCTGAACTTCTCCATGTCTGGTAATTTGAATGTTTAAAAACACAGTGCCAGTGGTAAGGAAAAAGACCTGAGCAAATGAGGGCACATATATATCACCTGTGCTTAACAAAACACAGAAGTTAATTGAATTTAAGCACAGTTTGTAAAGCTGAGTGAAAATAGTAAGCTGGGTTACATTCTGGTGAAATCTTGTTTAGGCCCTTTTACTTACTCAGTGCAACTGTATGTAAGTACTTTACTTATATCCCTGTTCACCTTTAGGAAGACAAACTTCAAGTTAGCTACATAGCTGTGCTTATCCTGGTAGGTTTTGTTATTTCCAGAGGTTTCAAAACCTGACTTCTAAAGTTTACTGTCAAGGAAAGTCTGAACCTACACAAACAAGACGTGCGTAGTTCTATGTATGTGAGCATTATTACTGAAAATAATCAAACCACTCACACAATGCTGTGGAGATCTCAGGTACTAAATGGAGTGCAAGTATTTTAAAACAAATACCAAAGCTACCAGGAATTTCATTTTCAGCAGATGATAGTCTGATAATCTAGAAAACCAAAATAATCTCAAAGTGTACATACATACATTATTCAGTGTTCTGGGAGAAATATTTTTTAAAGAAGTCTTTTATTGTTTTTGTGTCCTACAGGTCTGATCAAACTAACACTGATGCATTTATTTAAAACAACATAGATCTTATTGGTTGGTTGACATTCACTCTATCTTGTCCAGCCTCCTGCTTATCCACTTAGTAATTAATTTGATTAATTTATAAGTAATTTAGCCAAGGATGGGTTATAAATCTTTGCTTTAAAAAAAAAAAGTCAGAGGTCCAAGTCCTGGTTAAAAACTGTGTCTTGAAACCATCCAGGCCCTCCTACTGACTTGTCAGCTCTGGGTTATTTTCAGAAAACTTTACTTGAGTTCCTTAGCTTCAATCGTAAGTTTTCCCACAGACTTGCATGGTATGTGTGAGTGGGAGAGTGAATAGTGGCTGCTATTTAGCCATTGTTTAGTCTAGTGTATGTATGTTTACATCTCCCTTTTGGATTTATAGGCAGCTATGGCAAAATAAAGATTGTGCTTCCTTGATTGAAGAGCCTCTTAACTAGAGCACCTGGCGGCACAGAGGGGTTCTTTTACAATCTGATTGTAATTGAAATTTTTGTTTTCTTAATAGTGGCTAATTTTTATTTAATGCTGATTATTTCTCTAGTACCATAGGCTTCAAAACATGATTGAAGGTCCCACCATGCAAACTCCTAAAATAATATTCTTGTTCTCAAGTACTACATTAGAGATGCAAACCAATGAAGGAAGGCAGTAAAACACTGAATTAAATGATCTGATAACTAGCATGTGGCTTTAAGGTATTGTTTGGCTTGGCTTTGTTTGGGGTATGTAAGTAAGAGAAAGATAGCAAAACATCAAATTAATAAGAAAAAGGAATATTGATAAGTTTCCTTTTTCCCCCTCTTTAAAAAAAAAAAAAATCAAAAAGGGATAGCATGACTAACAGTGTTGAAGTGTTGAGAAGGTAATGGAGGAAAAGGTACCTGTGCCAACTAGGTGTATTACAATAATAATTTCCAGATGGTAAAAATTAAAAGTAATTTGCAGATAGTTTTCTTGATCATCTGTTGTTGCCTTGCTTTGGGATGGTGGGTGTTGACAGTCAGGAGGTAATGCAAGGATACAGTGTTCAGAGTTTCTAGTGGGCCTTGCATTCTATCTACACAGCTGCTTTTAGTCCAGCAGCTAATGATTCTGGAGCGGTCCCTTATCTGAAGTCTTAAAAAACAAACTTCAAGTTTCTAGAAATTGTTTAAAACTCTAGGGGTTCTTATTCAGGCTTCAAACAGCTTGACAGGGGTACAGTAAGAAGTTAGGAATAAATCTAAAATCTAACTTATTGTGGGAGCATATTCTCTCTGAAATAATAAGACCTATCATAAAAAGCCTTCACAGCATGAATTTTGTGTGTATGTATATACTTATGTGCCCTGAGGAACAATTAAAAATACTTTGTATTTGATTATATCCTTGTTTTTAAACTTCAGCATACACAGAATAGAATGAAAATGTTACACATGAGGCTAGAAATGCTGGACTTCACGTTACTAGTACTGTATTTTAGTAATATTTCTCCTTTTTGAAGATTGCACAGTAAATTCTGGTAAACCTCAAGTACTACTGTGAAGCAGAGTTCCTTCTCTGGTTTAAAAATAAACAGTGCTTATGCATCATTAAATTGTGATTGGAAAAAAGGGATTTTAGAGCCTGTGTGTCTCTTGTAAAGTAGTACCAGTCACCTCTGTAATGAATAAGAAATACTTCTTTTTCTCCCACTGTAACAAGTCTTATCTGTCTCTGAACATATCAGAATAAAGCAAATTAATTCAAAGTAAGCATATTTCACTTCTTATCAAACAAGTGTTCTAAGTTCTTTGCGATCTTCTTGTATTGATGGATTATTAGAAATCGAGTTTCTATTGCTGTTCTGAACATCATACAAAGAACAAGTTTGCTGTTACTCACCCTACAACTTCTGTTAGACTTAAAGGAGTCAAAGACGAATATTGGGAAATACATTTCAAAGTCTCACAATATGAAGTGTGTAACATTCACATTACACACAGGATCCATCCATCATAAATGAAACTGCAAAATCTCTTGTCACTTGCTTTCATGTATTTTCTGAGTTGGACTAGTCTTAAGCTAAGTGCTAGGGAAATCTTGCCTCAGAAAATACTGTTTTTTAAAAAAGTAGTATTTTCTAGATAAAGGTCATATTATTCAGGGTAATCTGTACCTCTTAAAATGCTACAGAAATTCTTGTTTTTCACTGGTACAGGACTAAAATTAATCTCAGTCTCCCTCATCACTCCCAAACAAGGAAATGACAAGGAATATTTGTCATATCTATATCATAATTGTATTAGTAACCACATTGAACTTCAAACTGCACTTTTCTGAAAGGAAGTCTTATGCAGTGTTGTGTTTGGAGACAAAATACACTGATAAGCGTTTGTCTACTTTATGGAGAAAAGGAGAACGCAGCACTCTTTATTCACCCTTACTTCCCTCCAAATCTAGGGATATCTTGAGCAATGAACATGCTCACTAGGAACGTTGATTTTTTTCTTTAACACTTTTCCAAGAGAAATATGAAAAGGAACACAAACTGAACAAAAGTTTCTTCAGAAATGGTTTTTTGTTCTTGCATCTTGGCTTTCACATTCTTTCTTTTTCCCCTTTTTTGGTGTTACTAAATATCACTAAGTATGTGTTTTCATGAAAAAACTTACTATTCTGAAACTAGGTACTTCAGTGAGGGCAGAAAGGATGAAAATACTAAATGGGATTCCTTCTGATCGGTCAAAGGTTTGGGAATTTTCTGTCACATGCCTGATTGAGTTTAGGATTTTCTGTTAATCTTCAGAGAATGTACTTCTTTCAGAGTTTAAAACACTCTTTGCTATCGATCTGCTACCGTAAGCATGTTCCTGAACAATATAAACCCCTGGATCATTGACATTTTCTGCCTCAAGATAGTAAAGTATCAACTTGTAAGGAAATTTCTATTCTCAGGCCAACACAGTTGTCTTCACTCTGAAATTGCAACTGTAGGAACACTTTCAAAACTTTACATTATGAGATCTGAGTAATATTCTACAAACTGAAGGACTGGGTTAGAATACTTCAGTTCAGTATGGTCACAGCTGTTTGATTTGTGTATATTATGTACCTCATTATAATCTGTTTAAAAAGTAGGCAAGGATGCCATTTTGTCCTGGCCTGTTGACGTCTTGTGCTAATGAGTGTTACTCTGCATTAGTCTTGAAGTATTTAACTTTCAGGATATGATTGACAATCTCCCATTAACACCTAGCTTCCTATGATGGTAGACCTAGTTTAAAACTAGGAGCAATTAGAGCATGTATTAACTGAGCTGCAGGGCAAGATTTCTTTTTCAAAAAAAAAAATCATCCTTTTCTCAATCTGCAACAATTCAGTGGACTGAAGCTAATCATATCTATAAATCAGTGTAGATAAGGGCTAGAAAAGGAGATGATGGCCGTTAAAACTCCTTAAATCTCCTTTTTTCTGTAGATCTGGATTTCTGACTTCATGTAAGATGAGTGCTCCACAGTGGTGTGGATTTCTTCCTCTGCATGATGTAGTTTGTTGTAAATTGCATTCTCACATAATCTGTTATGTGGCTTCCAAGATTCTCACCACTCTTAGATGATGCCAACAGGAAAACCCAGCTGTATCAGACATTCAAATTCTGCTTTTGAATTTTGTTTATGCAGTCTATACTGTATCTAAAACAGGATTATGTAGAACAAGTTTCTTCAGACTTACCATCCAGTCAAGAAAAGTAGCTGGTCAGCAGACCAAATTACTAGATTCTTTACCTATAGAGACAGACAAATAGAAATTTCTAGGCTTAATCTATACGTACAATGCAACAATTCTTCTGTGATTAAATATAGTTTTGAGTAGAATTTTAAATAGAACAGTGTAGAGTTTTAATGTACTCTAATCCCTAAAAAAAAAAAAAAAAAGGCACGAAACTGAAAATTTAATCTGAACACTTTTTTTTCTGAAATGTGGCTGGCTATATGTTAATTTTTTCCATTTTGAAAAGGATGACAGTTTAACTTGGATCTAGTGAAAGCACCAAGAACAGTGATGGTCTTCAAGTAAATATTGATCTGTTCTCGTATTTCTATACTTCACACAACCAGGGTAATCAGATATGCTGTCTGTATTCTATAAATTAGTTGTACTGCAACTTCCGTTTTTATAACAATCTATTTGAGCATACATAACGATCAGCATTTGATCTTACTACCAGCATTTAGCATTTACATCACTCTTAGCCCACTGTATACTTGAAATTTGGCTTTATTTCCTGGAATCTGTTGCCTATCCAGATATTTGGAAACCAGAGAATAACATATAAATGAGGCAGCCATATCACCAAGTATATCGAAGAACAGGTTCTTGTGCATTCCACTGTCACCTTCTACCTGCTGTGGAAATGATCAAGTCCTGTCCTTGCTCTGGTCTTAACCTATGAGTAATCCAAGGGAATGAGAGGACTTCCTTGCTGACAGTTTAGTTTTGTGGTTTGCTTGTTGTTTTGTTTTTGTGTCTTAAGAGAAGTTGGAAATGTGACTTTTTTTACGAAAGCTGGATTCATTTTTTCTACTGTATCCATGCATCCTGCTAGTTTTGTTTTAGTTGTGTTTTCAACCAATTTCTTTATCAACCAATTTCTTCACTGTGGAAGTAAGTCTTAGTGGTAGATCCCCATTATTCCTAATGCCTTAGAGCAGGAGGAAGGAGTAGTTTTATTCCATTCTATAAAAAAAAAGGGGGGGGGGGGGGAGTGTTGGGAGGAATAGGATGGAGGGTGGTTGTTCTTGGGGTGTCAATACCAGTTTTAGTGATAGATTACACCTCCAATTTCCCTTATACTTTGTTTGGATTTCCCTAGAACTCTTGAATAAATATCAGTTGGCTATAGTGATTTCTTACAATTTGCTATACACATTTGTTGGTTCGTGTTCTAAAACCTATTTTACTTAAACCTATTTTACTTCAATTTTAGCCTGCTCTTCAAACCTGTCCCACAGAAAAAATGCCTCTCACATGGTAATGTTCTTTTGTAATGAACTCTTGATGAGGGAGGAAGGACAATGGTCTTATCTCTTCCAAGTGCTTTTTTTATACTTCAGCCATCTATCAGCTGTAGAGTCTTGGCAGGATTCCTGCTTCTGGTTTTATATTATGTATCCCCTTAGCAAATTGTTCTGCAGTCATTTTGGTCTGTGTCACTGAAGTAATAGCATTTAATTTTTATTAAAATACTTCGTAGTCGGGTGCTATGATTACATGTAATCTTGTACAAGTACTTCTGTAACACATTGGCTGCTCACATGAACAATGAACAATTAGAGCTTTTGTTTATATCAACTCCTTGTGAAATTTGGATTTTATTACTTAATGATAATAAGTAAGATGCCTGGGACTGAGATTCAGAAAACTGGTTGAAATCAAGGATTAGATTCCTCCAGAAATTATTAGGTTGGCTGTATAATGAATATATTCACACATAAAACAGTTGTCTTTTTGCTGCTGTAATAAATATAAAACATTGTATTAACAGTCAAATATTTCAGATGAAAGTGATTTCAAAATTACAAAGGTAAGCTCACACTTCTCAGTATGTCCACATCCAGGATGTTTGTGTAACCTCCTACTTTGTTTTTTTAACTACAAGAACAAATGCCACTTACCCTCAGGCTTTCTGTTTCATTGAGTGTAAGACTGATTGTGTTGAGTTAGCACAGGAGGTCATACGGAAAATGACTGGGAGGAAAACAAGTGGAGAAAGGAACATGCTTGTCATTCAGAGACTTCAATGTCAGAGTGGAAGTGGACTACAGCTCTAGTTTTGCGGCTCTATACAAGTCACTAAAACAGAAAGTAAATTTAGAACCAAATAAACCTTTAGAGGGGTTAGTTGGATTATATCCCCTGAATAAGTTACCTAAGGCTTTGCATAGAGCTGGAAAACTCTAAAAGGAAATCTCACCAGAATTTTAGGAGTTCAAGGCTTAAACATGAATTGCAACTTCAGCAAGTCTTGAAGCTTTGATACTAGGCCTTGTGGGGGCCAATATTGGGATTTTATGCAGCTACTTACCATTTTGTCATGCATGGTATAATCTATATAAATCATATTATTAATTTATATAAAAACATAACATGTAATACTGAGACTCTTTTGCTATATATCTTCAGCAATTTCACAAATAAGTTTTATGTAAACAAGCTTAAGCCAGTATTTGTAAAGGTTTGTCCCTCTTTGTTACTTCATTAATGGAAAGATATCTGTGACTGGGCTTCAGCTGCTCCAGCATGGACAGGTTTACTGCAGTTTTTAATGTCTATAATGCTGCAAGCATTATAGACATATATATGCTATAATGCTACTATCACAGCTAAAGACATCCTGTTTAACATCTTTCTACTGCTACTAGAGACCTAATTGTTGTGATTTCATTCCTGAAGTTTTGATTGTGTCACTATAATTAGCACTTTGACATGTCAACCAAGTTATGTTTTTATCCTTTCACCCATAAGCGTGAACAAGAAAGTGCAATGGCTCGCCTTAAAAAGCAGCAACAAGAGCTGGAGCATATGAGGTTGCGCTATTTGGCAGCAGAAGAAAAAGAGCTGGGGAAAACAGACCGACAAGAGCTGGAGGATATCAGAAATGAACTTAACAGGTATTAAAGCACTTGTAAGACTCCCTTTCTGCCTCAGAATAAGAGAAGGTTCAGTTAAATCAAGACTATAATTGGCTGTCAGTCCAGTAAAAGAACACGTTTTAGTGTCCCTTAGCTAAAGATGGCACATCTATAAAATTCAACAGTACTGTATTATAGAAAATCTATGTGTAAGGCCACACTGTTTTTTAAGCTAACATAGGTGTATGATGCTAGGCATCTTTTCTTCTTTCTCTTTTGAATCTTCAGTTCTAGGGAGAACTGCATTAAGGGATTAAAAAAAAAAAACAGATACTATCCATATTTTGAATACATTAAAATTCTAAATCTGTGTAGTGTTGTCTCCAATGGCTGTCTGCAGTGATTCTGTACACTGAAACCTTGTAGCTTGAGTGGTATTGGCATTATCAAAATATGAGCTTTGATTGCAATTACTATATGTTACATATGCAGAATAAAAAAAAATAGCGTTTTCAAATTGTAGCTATTATATTACAATGTCTTTCATTTATAGTTTTCCCATAATTTTACTACAGAGAAGGTATTTGTTACAGATTTCCTTATTTTACTAAGTACTTCACTTAATGTATTATTTCGTCTGAAAATCAAAGCAGTTTTTAACAGTCATCCTCTTACCTTCCATTTTATTAATGCCAGACTAAAGCAACAAGAAGAAGAGAGAAAGCAATTGCAAGACGTTAGAGATAATTCTGCCGGTAGAGTGGATAGTCCTCATTCTAGAAAATTAAATGAGAACATGGATGATTATCTCTCTCGTCTGATAGAGGAGAGGGATACCTTGTTGAGAACAGGCGTCTATAATCATGAAGACCATATTGTAAGTGAACTTGATCGTCAAATCAGAGAAGCTATTGCAAAAAGGAATACCACTAGATAAAAGCATACAAAAAGCTGTTTAAAAGAGCCTAAACTTGAACAGAGTAACTGATTTTTAAACCACCTTCTGCAAAAATGTATAGTCATGCTTAAATTTTGCACATTTTTAGGCATTTTTGAAGTCAAGGTAAATATTTGCAATTCATGATGTTAAGCACAGTTGTGAGTTTTACAGGGAGTGGCTGTTTTTAATGTTTTTATACTCATATAAATATGTAAATATATTTATCTTGTGTATTTTCCTCTGAAATGTTTTCTACCTCTTTGTACCACCGTGCCTAGGTTTATTTTTAATATTTTTTATAATTTTTCTAAGCTTTTTGGTCAATACAGTCATAACTTATTTAAATTTTTGTAAAAAGGGGTCTTCAGCTATAGTAGGAAAAAATCACATTAGCTGTTTTCCCTGATAGAATTCTTAATTCTGACCAAAAATGCATCACTTGAACTTGACACGTCACTTTCTATTAAATCACAAGGTAATCAACCTTTGCTTTGGTAACTGTAGTTAAGATAGCAAGTTCTGTAGTTAATACTCTTTCAAGAGTCAAGGTTTTAAATGGAGAAGAAAACTCAAACCTTATGAAACTGATTGAAATATTAAGTAACTAGTATGAATTGTACAGGATGAAAGTCCCTTTGTCCTAGCAGTTTTGCACATAAGCCTGTAAGGGTGAATCCAGGAGGGTAAAGCCCTGGTTCAGGAATAAACATGAATTATATTCATCCCTCAAAACAAAAGATACATAAATTCACTGAATTAGTACCTCAAATGTTGAACACTTGCATAAGGAAGCTTTTCTAAGTAAAGACTTTTTCCTTAATCAAGACCTGGTCATTTTATGATTCCTTAACGTATATTTCAATGCATGTTTTCTCATTGCCACTTAAATTTTATGTAGTACTTGATGAAGTATGAAAAAGATAGCCTCAGGGTGTTGAATACCACAACAGAACTCAACAAGAAGTGTTAGTATGTGCATAATCAGTTGAAATAGCTGTTTTTTTTCCAAACTTCATTCTGTGTCAGTTATTTTAAAATCATTCATGTGGATCTAGTTAATTATATAAACGTACAACACTGTCTTTTCAATGGGGATTTTTGTCTGTCCTGTTGGTACAATGTTTGAAAAAGTATTGAAAAAGTCTTAGGTATCTTTGTTCATCCAAAGCATAATAATTCCCATGCAAAAAAAAATTTACATAAAATCTATGAACATCTATAGACATGGCTGTATATGTATTGCCTTCCTGTTTTGTATGGTATGAATTATATAGAAAATAGACTTAACATTGCATCTGACTTTGCCCCTAAGTGTGTCGTTTCTCTTGCTCCCTACCGTGGGCTTATCTCCTGCTAAATAAATTGTTATTTAGGGCCTATAAAGTTTTGAACTAGCCATATAAACTCAGATATCAGATTCTATAAGGAATTACTGATTATCAGTGTCAGACTTCTTAAAAAATGCTTTTGTATTGCCTTGCACACCTATATTTTTTCAAATTAGCGTGCTTAAAAAGATCCTACTCTACTGGTAAAAGAAATAATGTCTTCATAAATCCAGTACAAATCCATAACATGCAATTTTATACATTTTTTTGTTGTGACTTATCAATGATGCATGATCATATGCAATTATGGTAAATGAATCAGGAGGGCTTCTATATTGATAGGAAGACTTGCTCAAGACATTCTTCAAATGCTTGCTGATGTGCTAGAAGTGCAGTTTCTTTTTGAAACGCTGGGGGGTGCGTTAGACTTAAAGATCTTAAAGGTTGTTTACTAACAATTTTCATAATTGGTGATATTTTTGAACTAACATTCTATAACTTTTCAGGTCTTATGTTATTAAATAAAACTCAGATTTTTATTACTAATGATTTTGTGTTTTTTCAACTATGTATTTGAACAAAAACTTTGTTTATTAATATAGGTAATAAGTCAGTCTTTAGTGCTTGAAGCCATAAAGTTGAGAAGTTGATTTTCGAAGTTAATTTCATTTTTGAATTTCTAATCTTTTTCATGGTTTGTAAAGAAAACAGCAGTCATGCTGCTGTAAGGTTTAAAAAAACTTCTAATTGTAGTTTTTCTAGTAAAACAGAATACTTAGTAAAAACCAGAGTATTTAGTAAAATACTTATTACATCACTTTCTTTTAAAAATATATTTATAAGCCTGCTATTTAAAGCTGTTTGGGTCCACTTTGTCCCCTAAAAGATCAGTAATTACAGGATTAGAAGCATGAGTTTTCTAAGCTTTAAATTTAGATTTTTTTGGTTATACAGCTATTAGTCGTTGTATTCATTGTTTGTATTGTACACTTTCTCATCCTAATACTTTAGGCTTGATGTTTTGATGTAACTTTTGCAGGAAAAAGTTGAAGTGCTTCCATCTAACCATCTAAAGTAGTCTAGAAAACTATATTTGTAGTAGATATATATAGCAGAGGGGAGCTCGGTATGGCTTTTTTATTTTTACATTGAATTCCATTTGGCTTTTTATTGCTACAGAGCCATTTTAAGCATTATAACAATTCAGTGGAATGACTATGTACCACTTTTATCAAAAAAAAAAAACCAACCCTTAATTGTTACTTTAATCTCCTTCATGGCAAGAATAATACCATTTGAAACAGATGCATGAGGTAACAAGCATATTTTAATTTATCCAGCATCCTACTGGAAACTGTCTTCAATTTTCTTCAGTTTCAGTCTTGGTTCCATATTCATTAAAGAAAGGGGATGGGAAGAGGAGCAACAGTTAGGTCCTGCTGGCATTCTGACAGATTCGTACCATTAATTTTGATGCAGCCAGATTTCACTGGGGAAGTGGATGAAATTATTTCATAATAAATAATTTTACTAATATCTTTGTGTAAACTCAAATGCCCATAAAAATTAATAAATGGGGTAGCAGGGGAAAGAAGGGTTGTTCTGTTGATGAATTAATTTAAGCTTTCATCATTCTTATTATTCAGGCACACAATTTTCAATTTTGTCTGAATAAGGAGACTTCAGGACTGAATTATTTCCCATGTTTGTCCAAATCCAGTCTCTTAAAGACAAATCATTAGCCCATCTGAAAATGAGGATATCTAGAAACACTGGTTATGTTAATCCGAAGTCAAAGGATCCCCCACCTGCCTCTTCAGGTGCTATAACGAGTTATATGACTAGTTACAGTGGTGTGGACTTCCAGGTATTACTGGTCTTTACTACCGGAGTTAACTCTAATTACTTGATGCAGAATTGAAAGCAAAGCAGCAAATCTACACATTTCTACTTAAGAACCTTCATATGGAACATTAACTAAGGCTTTGAGAATCATTTATTTGAAACCAACCTTTTTCACCTTTAAATTATTAGTCTATTTATTGAAAAACTTGTGTCTAAATTTTTTGTTACTCAAGCAGTGAAATGCGTTGAGGAAAAATCTGACAAATCACAGAAACAAGAAAAATGTTTTGCTTTGAAGCTAGTTTATTAAAATATGTAGTTATATGATTGATCTTTCCAGTATATTGTATTTTGGGGGGAAGCTGTAACTATTTGTTATAACATTTTAGCAGTTATCCAACACTTTCAACACTAACACACTTTATAAACTGCTGTTGTGGAAAAGAAGCAATGTTATGTCTGGCACTGAGCTTTCAAGTATTCAGTCCGTAGCTCTCCTTCAGTGCAATTTAAATACTTCTCCCTTCCATCCACTGAGATAAACCTTAATGCACAGCTAAAGACGGAAGTCCTTTATCACATCTTCTAAGTGCTACTGAAGTATTTATACCAGTTATTACATATTTACAGAATTATTTATTTTGCTACTACTGTGCCTAAATGATCGTGACCTGTGTCAAGGCTTGGATAGGAAGCACTAGCCTCACTATTGTTAAAGACAGAACTGTAGAAAGGCGGCTGCATACTTAGATCTCATTTCATTTGTTTCTCCAGGGGGTTGTATTAGTAGTGTTTTCATTAGAAATGTTTTTACAGATGTCGGCTATCCAGATATGAAGTCTCTGTGGTGGAGAAGCAGTCAGGAGTTTGGCATTCAGAATAGAAAGAAAAAAGTCAACTTTGAGAGACTAATTTGTAGAAAAATAATTTACTGACTTTCTGATGTACAGTAACCCCATGGCGGCTTTAATGTAGAGTAATTGAATTCTTGCAAGTACAGTTATTTTCTGTTCTTAAGAAATGCTACAGCCTGTAGTTCCCCATCACCAAAGACTAAATCCTCATTAATAATGCTTCTGGAAAAATGGCACCCACTACTTTGTAGTCCAGTACTTTTTTTTATTTCCTCAAGTGAAATCCTTGTAGTAGTTTGACAGCATTTTAAACAATTTATGTATTGCAACAAAAAGTTTTGTTCTAACAATATACATAGCAAGTGGATCATTATGGAAGTGTAGTGTTACAAAATGTTTGACTGATAGGGTTTTGATGCAGTTACTGGGACATAACTATTGACAAAGTAATGTGGCATCCATATTTAGAAGTGGGCTTACTCGTGGCAGAGAGAGTAGAACATGGCCCACAGCCTAATGCTGTTTAAACAGCTATTGTACATTGCTCATAGCTTTAGCTGTACTGTGAGAAAACTGTAAAATTATTTTCAGAGAGGACTGGGACTTACTGTCACTACCGGGGGATCTCCAGGAAAGCTGGGGAGGGACCTTTTATCAGGAAGTGTAGTGATAGGACAAGGGGTAATGGCTTTAAACTGAATGAGGGTAAACTGAAAGAGGAAAAAATTGCATGTAAGGAAGAAATACCCTACTCTGAAGGTGGTGAGGCACTGGCACAGGCTGCCCAGGGAAGTTGTGGATGCCCTATCCCTGTAATTGTTCAAGACCAGGCTGGATGGGCCTTTGGGCAACCTGGTCTGGTGCAACCTGGTCTGGTGGGAGGTGTCCTTGCCTATGGCAGGGGAAGTAGGTGATCTTTAAGGCCCCTTCCAACCTAAACCTAAATGATTAGGGCAGCAAAATTAAATTATCAGGTTTTAAGATGAGCAGGCAATCAAGCTAATAAATGTTTTATAGAATTTAGGTTTATGAGGTAATGGTAAGTCTTCAACATTTTTGTGTTCCTTTAATAGCTTAGCATAAGTGAGGGGATTTTTTTTGTTTTGTTTCTGGAGGTACAGAAAAGAATTTTTATAGGTCTCACTAAGAGACATTAGTTATACAAGAACGCATACCATCAGTGTTTTCACCTGAGAAGGCTATTTTTGGCAATGAGATTATAATACAATAGATGATACAGACAAGGGCTGAAAGGCACTGTAAGCCCTTATTTGCTTTATAATCAGAGATATGCCTGAAGGTTGAGTCCTACTCAGGCATGAAGTTGACATGCACCTTCTCTTCCAAGTAAGTCAGACAATTTAATGGTTTGCTTTTATAGCTAGTATACTAAGCCAATACTGCTGATATGTTTTCATGATTATTAGTGCATATTTGGTGTAAACCACTGAGACCACTTGCTTTTCTAGGAATCATTCAAGCAACCTTGAGGATCTGTTGTTTAGACTGTTTAACATTTTTGACACTTCCACAGCAATAACATTTTTGACTGCACTTTTCCTGAATGTGCATGCATATGTTGCTTTATGCATTCTTCCTTACTGATTTATTTATCCTGATTATTCTGATTATAATCCAATTATTCCACTGAAGAAATGGAGTTAATAACCCCAAAAAAATGAGGAAAAAAAAAAGCAGGATGTCAAAAAGCAAGACCATGCCACTGCCCCCAAGGAATTAGTAGGTATATCTCCATAGGTGTGTGTACCTCCATGAGCGGGCACTGCTCTTCATGGAAAAACTTGGACTCATCAACAGCGTGCTTGTACACATCTGCAGTGACTTTTACTTGCCCCATCCTACCATGTGCTGCAGAACAGCTGCATTTTTTTTGACTCCATGACTGTACTTCCTTATTGTATATGTACAACAAATCACTAAAATGAGCCAAAAGTTTGATCATTCCAGAATGAATACATTTATGCCACTTACTCCTATTTCATTTATGTATATTATCATCAATGCACATGGCATGTAATAACTATAAGCAGAAATAGGTAGCCTTAGCAAGAGGACATCTTAGAATGCATTGTCTTTGCACAACAGCATAAGGACTAAGCAGTGCACATGTAGCAGTAATTCATGCAATATTGCAAAATCCTTCCTGAACCACTTGTGTGAAGGGGCAGACTGAAGGTTGGGTACACAATGCATGGTTTCTCTGCCCATCTTGGTTGTAGAGAGGGCTCTGTGCCTCAATTGCTCAAACAACAATATGAGAAAAGGGGAGAGTTTTTCTATGTAAGTGGTTCACAAACTGCTTTAAACTCAGATTGTATGCTGTGCTGGATACTCACCTAATGCCCTGAAAGGGGTAGTTACTAGCTTCTAGCAAGATATTTCTTCATCAAATAAGTAGAAATTATTTATGTTCTCTAACTCTGCTCTTAGTAGATATATCAGTATCTTTCATTTTTCTAGCTAATTATGAACTAATTCAAAACATTTCAGGAAAGAAAAAAAGGCAAAAAAAAATATTTCTTATTTATGACTAATTTCTATGTTAAAGAAGCTAAGTTAGTCCAGGGCTGATGCCTCTCAAGGCTGAGTTAACCACTTTAAGAGATGAATAAAATAAAATCAGCTGGGGAGGGAGGGGGCAGAAAAAAGTGCAAAAAACGTGGAGTTTTGGGCCGACCATGGACAAGGCTGTATCTGGTGTGGGGCAGTACCATATTGGTAGGATGAAGATTGCTATTTGTTACTCTGATGTTTTGATGAACCGCTAGTTAATGCTTGGTTGTTACAGATGTATGGAAAAGGTCAGGCATTGTTTGCCATGTCCCGTATATTGAGCAGATAAGTAATTGCAAGGGTTTTAGTGAATACTTTTATAGGAAAATCATTTCCTGACTTATTAGTATTGAAATACTAATAAAAGCAAATCCCTATTATCCTAACCAACATGACAGATATTGTTGGAGATGAGTCTTGAAGGTGGGGGGAAGCCAACTCTTCACAAGGCAGCTCTCAAGTGCTGTGAAAGCAGTTGGCTGCAGCTGAGCAGGACACCCCCACACCGGTGCCAAATGTAGCTGTGCCCATGAGGTGGTTGCAAGGTCCCCATCCAGGTCTGGAGCTCAGCATGAGAACTCGGGGGGCACTGGGCCACAGAGAGCAGGAGGAGGAAGCAGCACCTTTGCTCCACTGCGCTTGCCATCACGGGGAAAAGCCACTGCTGTTGCTGTTTGTAAAACCTCTACATCTGCCTGCATAGCAACAAGTTGCTGATTTTTTTTGTCATTTTTGACTCTTCCCCTTTTTCTTCCATTCTATCACCCGTATGCACAATGAAGAGAGAGGCAGATTTCACCAGCAAACAAATTAATTGGGATGGTTTGCTTATGATGAATGGCAATATATGTATATTAGGTAATATGCAGAGACTTACGTGTGTCATTTTATATATATTGTACTGAAAGCAATCTCGATCAGATCATTTAAAAAAAAATCAGCATCTCCAAAAAAATAAGTCTTGTGAGTTTGTTTTAAAAGCAGTTTTCATGCATTAACAGTAGTCTTTCACAAACATCTGAGGCGTTTTGGGAAGGGATTTTTTTTTTTCACTTCATTTCTTACTTACTGAATAGATTATTCATAACATCTGCACCATCACTCCTGGAAATGTCTCACCACTATAGAAGGAAAGTATCTTAGCTTTAATAAATGCTTGTAGAATAAATAAATAAATAAATGACTGCCCATGTCTTTATTTTGCTTGCTGCTTATTTTACCACTCCAGTTTCAGATAAAAACGCATTTCATGCTTTATGGAATGCAATCTGTTACAGAGCATGAACAACATACCAACTTGTGTACCACAAAATAACAAGCTTGTATAAGTACAGGCAGGGCTGCTGTTTATACTGCCAGACTCAAACTTCTAGTTAGATAATTTTTGGCAGTGAAAGCACCCAGTCTGTTACTCATACACCAGTTAATCCTGACTTAAAAAAAAAATCAAGTCCATTTAGGGCCTCTAAAATCTTAGCTTAACTTTTACACTATGGTAAGAGATGACTTAGGATATGTCACGTTAATTGCTATAATTCTTAAAATCTTTCTTGTGTGTTAAGCATCAGGTCTTTAATCACTGTGTTTTTATACCAGTTTGCAAATGAATACCGAATCAAATAAACTACAAAGCAACTTTCAGTGGGCTTGGTTCAAAATTTGTTTTATTTGAACTCACAAGAGAAGAGAAAACAGGCATTTGGTGTTGTTTTCTTACGGAGGAACAAGGTCTATTGTGAATAATAACAGTATGAAGTAAATAGATTACCCCATGCGATTTGAACATATATATGTGTATTTAAATACGCAGATGAAAGAGGGAACACAGTTAGGAGAATCCGCCCAGTTTTTCTTAAGGCGGAAAGGTTTGCTTTATCTTACTGCACTTTCTTGATTTTCTTCTGTTGTACAGAGCTGTATTTCAGTGGCTTAGCATCCAGATTACATAATGTCATTTTAAGAAGCAGCAGCAAAATTGTCTTTGGGAACATGAGAGGCAACACAACCTGGCTCATAGTATCTTTCATTTCTGATTCTCTTATGAAATAAAAACCAAGCAAACAAAATCCCACTGTAATTTGGAGCTTTCCTTACAGACATTTTTGAAATCTTGCATTTATTCATCTAAGACCCATAAATATATGTTTTTAAAATATTGCAACCTCAACTCCCTTTTCTAGCTCCATTTTTGTTATCGCAGTATCTATTTTAATGGCTATTAAGCTACAATGTCCGTACCTTATCTTTGTCAGTTAATGTATCTAATTCCACCATCCCAGAGGGAATAAACCTGAAGCTAAAGCCTGCAATATATTAAAGAATCAAGAACGCTTATGCAGAACAAACAGAGGATTTAGCTTGGATAAACAGCAGAGAGCTCAGTGTCTTTTATGTCCAGAGCTCAGGACTGGAAGAAGAAAATGACTATAAATCATCCCTGTGAAACAACATAACATAAATGTTGTATGTTTATTTAAA
This sequence comes from Anser brachyrhynchus, assembly GCF_964034855.1. Lineage (NCBI taxonomy): Eukaryota > Metazoa > Chordata > Aves > Anseriformes > Anatidae > Anser > Anser brachyrhynchus. The sequence continues at coordinate 60,449,063 of NC_137697.1, forward strand.
ACTTTATACAATCATTTATCTGGGCTATAGCTCAGTTTCAAAAAGTGCTCTGCTGTAATGAGGTACTGAGACTAGCAGTGATCAAGAGTAAAATGATATATAGTCTTCAACCAGAATTTGCTTATGGGAAGAATGGAAAGCACTTAAGCAGACACCAAGTATCTATAGCTAGTAGATCAAGCAGGAGGATAATTCAACAATAACAAAAACTTTGATAAATTTTTTCCTGTTTCTCTTCAAAATATCACATTTCTTGTAATGTGACATTGTTTTGAGAGCTAAGCAGCCAGCAATTTATGCCTTAATTTTCACACTTGAATAAAGGCTGATTTGTTTTCAATGTTGCTCCACCAGACTTGAATTTAAAAAAAAAAAAAAAAAAGAAAAAGAAAAAAGAAAAAAAAAAAAAAGGTTAAATCTTTGTCTGGGCTTGCATTCCAGGGAGAAGCACTCTTTAAACTATGTTGCTGCTTCTTGCTTATAGCATATGTTCCTGCATATTCATAGCTAGTAGTGGCTAATTTTTTTTTATTATTTTATTTTTTTAACTTATGGGAAATTAAAGATTACTGTTTACGTATTTACTGCATAAGGAGACAGGAAAAAAAATGTAACTCAGCATTTACTGCAAAAGGAGGATTTTACCCAAGTGCTTTGCACCCCTAATCTTCCAGAGGGGAGTTTGAAGTCTCCCAGAAGGTGCCAGTGCTCGGGCCCCAGGATTGCAGCCGCAGGCACCCGTTGGGCACTGGGACAGGGCTTCACCACCATGATGTCCTGGTTGCCCAGTCAGTGGGTGTGCCCAGTCAGGACTGAGTTGACTTTCTTTTTTGTGGGCACACTCTTGCACCCAGCAATTCCCATTGCCATATTTTTTTCCAACATTTTGATGCAATTCAGGCTGATCTTCCTCTGGGGAAACACACACAATGACACTGGAGATCCCATCCAACGTTTCTGGCAGTGGCAGCTTCTGCTGAGGCTGCAGGCACCATCTACCTCCTCAGCTGCTGCATGCGAAGATTTTCGAGGCTGCCTGACGTATTTCCCATTGCTTTGACAGTAGACACCAGTCCCAAGGCTTCTGATTTTTTTTTATTTCTTTTTTATGGCTTCCAGAGCTGACCTGGTAGCATCTTAAAGCCTAAGCTGCTCTGCATTATCAAAAAGCATTATTTCAGTTTGCAAGACCAAAGTTCATAGTGGCCCAAGAATTAACCATTAACAAAAAAATAAACCCAGGCACATGTTTTACACCTTGATATTTTTATTTTATTTTGTTTTATTTTGTGGGCCATGAAAACAAGGGCCCGCAGAGATGAGGTGACTGAAGCACCATTTCTGCTGGCAAGAACATCAGAGGTGAAATCTCCTCTCTCTCCATTTCCCCCCTGCAGCTGACAGTGCCCTGTAAAACAGTGCTGTAAAGAGCACAGGCTCATAAATACTTCTGTGCCTATGCAGCTGTGGATGTTTTCAAGCAAATATATTTGTTATGTCAATAACGATAAAAAAAAAGATGACTTATTCAATAATTCATAATGGTTTCAGAGCTGCTGGAGGCTAGTATGGCTCACTTTACTTTAGATAACTTATAAATGTAGATTATTTCCATGACAGACTGAAATTACTTTCTGGTGAATATTTATTTGAGCTTTAATTTTCTTATTAACCCAATATATTCTAGAAAAGAAGATGACAGTGCTACTGTCCTCCTCAACTCTGCTCTCCCAGATGCAAGTAACAAAGTCTCCTAGAAACAGTTCATGGAATCAGGGTTTTTAAAAGTTTGTCCATGCCATTGAAACCAGAGCAATACAAATAACTCCTGGCATTTTTTGTTATTGTAGTTTTAATTTAATTATTTTAACATATGTGTTTATTTCTGTAGCACCTGGGTGTACCTAACTAACCCCTCCAACAGGAAGAGCCAGGGCTGGGTTTTTGACCAGGCCCAGCTCGGGCAGGCTGCACCCCGCACAGGAGCCGCTGCCAAACCCCAGGGCAGCCTGAGCAGTGCTGCAGGCTGAGGGCACTTTCAGCAGTGGCTGAGGGGTCCCTGCCCTTTGGTGGTGGTCGAGGCACCCAAGGGAGGGCTGGCGAGGCACAGGAGTGGGAAGGGGACCTTTGGGAGCTGGGAGGGTGCGCTGGGCAGCCCCCATCCTCATACACCAGGTGCCATCATGGTGGGACAGAGGCTGTCAGGCCCCTCTGCCTGCCCCCGTGCTGAAAGAGAAATGACACTTGCATTCTTGAAAATGGCTCTGATTGCCTCTGAAGTTTCCACCTCGGAGTAAAGAAGAAATGAAACATCTCCCCGAGAGCAAAAGCCAGGCACAGAGAGCCATGGGGAACAGGCAGAAAGCAGCAGGAGGAGGAGGGAGCCCCACACTCCAAAACTGACCCTGTCCCTAGAGCAGGCTGGTTTCCTTCTCTGTTTACCTAGGTAAAATACCAAATCCAAAGATACTTAGTTATGGATGTATCTATACCCTGGCAACCCCAATATTTTAGGTGAGTTCAGTTCTGGTGGTGTTTGGATGCTAAAGAAACATTTATTGTGCAGGCAGAAAAACATACAGGGAGCAAACTTAGGATAACATTTTTAGCTTGTTGTCATTTAAAGTTGATCTTTATAAGCTAATGGGCTTTGAGATTATTAACAATGATTTTATAGCAAATGGGAAGAACAGATTCTATAGTTCTTAAATACGAAATTGCTTTATTGTTTTAATTTTGAACATGCAAAAAATATGCAGCTGCGGGAATCCATAAATACATTCCCGGTTAAAAATAAACCTTGCTCTAACACCAATAAAAGCTAGCAACAAATGTTTGAAAACTTGAACTCTGTACAAATATTCAAGACAGCCACGTGGACCCTGGTCGGAGCCATCTTCGGGGCAGAGGCGGGTGGTGGTGGGCAGCCACCAAGGCCACATGCCCCGTAGTCCCCAGGAGCGTCCTCCTGCCTGGCTGGCCACACTGCCCCGTCCCCCTGCGCTGACGTGGATGCAGAGCACCCTCTTGCCTTAATCACTTAAGAAGTTACTTATGATACGTGGCTAAATATTTAGTTGTGCAGAGGACAGCTTGTCACAGACAGCTTTGTTGGTAATGTATACAAATGCTGGTATGGCGCTGGCTTCCTCCCTGCGTACACAGAGATACACATGCACCGACCACAGCCTAAATAAGCTGATTTATTTGTTTCAGTTATTTGATAAGTGCATTATACCTCAAACCCTAGGAAACCACTTTAGGAGGATTATAAGTTTTATGATGTGAAAAGATTACCCTGAGTGTGCTGAGCAAAGTTTATATTTGGAGCCTGTGCAGGAGGTGAGACATTCACAGAGGTTGGGGAAGGAGGGCTTGATAGCTAGAAAAGGGATTTTCTTTGTTGGTACACCTCTTGTTGGATTTTTTTTCTCCCTTCTTCCATTAATAGAGTAGCCCCAGGAAGACCCTGTGTTGTGGCTCTCTTCCACTCAACAGCAACAGTTCTGGGATCGGCACACTTTGGCAACACTCACAAGTGCGGGAAGGAAGGAGAGGCTGGGGGCTGCCTGCGAGGGGCAGCCACAGAACCCCACATGCCACCCCCAAGTACATCGCCCAGGGATGCTCACCCCAGCCCTGGGGACCACCCCTCCACCCTGCCCCACGGAGGCAGCAGGGTGCTTCCAGGCGTCAGGGGGAGCAGCAGAGCCAGGGCTGGGGCTTCTCTCCCAGCAGCCAGCTGATGCTGCTCTACCAAGCACATGGCTTTCCTGGGCTTTACACTCATGCCCTGCCACGGCCAGGAGCAGGCTCTGTGCAGCAGGAGTAAGGTGGTCATTTTAGCCTTGTTACTGAATGTCTGGCACATGCTTAGGGCACAGCCATAAAGTGGAGGTGTGCTAACTGACCAAGTGCCCAGTGATCATTTCCACCCATCCTTGCAAAAGCCATGGACTCATAGGGCGAAGGCTGGACATTGTTCTTCTGCGCTAGTGACAGCAAAGTGCCAGCAGTGACAGCAGGACTGTGGCACACGCCATGTACTGCTTTTGGAGTGCTCCAGCATGGGTGCACAGCAATACCTGGGGCTTTCGTTCTCCCACCAAGCACACCCCCAGTCCTGTCACCAGCCCCACCACGGCTGCAGAGGCAGCAGGGTCCTCCTTCCCACACCCTGTCTCATCCTGACCCTGCCTCTCCACTGCCCTTTTTTGTGGGCACACTGCGCTGCACTGGTGGCATTTCTGGTGTACTGTATATAATATTATATATAACATTAATATAGCCTTATATATAATATTATATAATATATACATGTTATGTTATCTTTATATGTTATGTTGTTATGTTATGTTATGCTATATACTGTCTCTTGCACCTTCCAAGAGGGAGTTTTTTATGTGTCACCAGAAAATACTGGGTAACACACTTTATTAGCCTCATGATACTACAGCTCATCAATACTTGTCGGTGCTTGATGAGATCATGCTATGATTGTTAATCAGAGCAGAGAAAAGAGGTGGGGGAGTGGGGAATACCTTTAGGGAAAGAATCAATTTTAAAAAATAGGACTGCAGGTAAGCATGCAAATTGTTTTAAAGCATGAAACAGCAGGCAGCTGGTCAGCCTGTCACTGAAGTTTAAACCTAACTTCCATTCAATGTCAGACATCTCCCTTTTTTCAAAAAGAGAAGAGATACTGTGCTAGCAGAATATGCTTGTGACTGGCAAGAGGCTCTTTTAACCACTATCAGCCTCCTTAAGACCCATTACTTAGGAAAGCACTTAAGTGCACAGCTGGCTCTAAGCACAGGGACTGTTACTGGAGCAGTCTCATCTATTCTTTGCTAGGCTGAAAGGTTTCAGCTTTAAGAGATTGTCGGATGCATCTCTGCGTCGATTACTCATGTGGAAAGGTGCTCCCACCTTGAGTTTTTCCTTCTCATCCAGGCACTGTGTGCCCAGGGCGGGAAGTGATTAGTTATGGCTTCCTTGCACCTTCTCCCTAAAAACCCCGTGCTGGGGTGATGCTGAGGGGTGCCGCAGAGTAGCCCTGGCTGGGGCTTGGTTTCCAAAGCCCTCTGCTGCTCCTTCACGCTGGCAGTGCACAGTTCACCCTGCTGCCGTTTTCCAGCTTGCCTGGTGTCAGAGGAGGTATTTTTACAGCAGAAGAGTGGAGGATGAGTGGTTAAATGACTTCGCCTCGGACTACAGCAGACATCAGGGTCCGATCTACAGCTCGAGAGCTGACTCCTCACAGGCTCCTGTTTCAGTTCCTGGAAAGGCCATTTAGACTGTGGTCAGTGGGAAAAGCCTGAGATACTTCGGTGACACTCTTGGTGAAAACATTATCATTTATAGAGCTTATTTTGCAGACCTAGCTTAGCATGAAACACGGCACTCAGTGTTTTACATCCCTCCAAGAAATGCCAGCCTTGCTGCTGATAGATGACAGGCTGCCTTACACTGCCAGCCTAGGTAGTGCTTCGTCAGGTGGGAGAAGTGCAAATATCTGCACCTTAGACCCTATTATTAGTTTGGTGCCTTGCAGAGAGTTTCAGGAAAACAAGATAGAAAGAATAGGATAAAACCCCAACAAGTCAAACTGGCAGGGTGCCTGCGGCACCTCTCCCCATACTGCTCTGTGAATACAAAGAAGACTTCTTTTTACATGGCTGGAACCACACATTGCCTTTCATCAGCGCAGTGTTCAGACTTGCAACAGGAAAAAATTAGAAATCCTATTGCATTGCTGTCAGTACAGTAAGGTCTCCCTCTACTAACTTGGGTCCAAGGGTCATCACGATGGGAAACAAACGGGTGCTAAACAGGCCTATCAGAGCAACTGCGTAGGAGAGAAATAAGCTGTATGCAATAATTCCTGCTGGCACAATAGCTGTCACAGCCAAAGGGACCCAGCTGAAAGATTTCAGAGATTCCCCAGAGTTATTTTAAGAAATTCTCATAGAAAACCCCTTGATCTGAGCCATGTCAGCACTTCTGAGAGTCTCCCTGGAGACTTCTGGCAGAAGGTACTTCTTCCACAGTTAATAGGTCTCTATTTTCACAGCATGGTGAATGTGCTCTTGTGAATGTTAGATACAGCACCAAACTCAAGCTTTCATTAGAGGGAAGGAGTAGGTTTTTA